>NC_056518.1:1862203-1877977 GCF_014905685.2 Nematolebias whitei
ACACTTAGTCCCAAAACAGTGGCATAAAACTGAGGAAATACAAGCACCAAAATTGACTGGGTTACACGTGCACCAGAGGACTGATCAAGCGCCGAAAAAGAACACAGCCCCTACAGTTAAGGGGGTGTGAGCGGCTGGACCAGGCCACCGGCCAAGAACCCCTTAGTAAACCACTATGCAGTGGGTGGTGTAGAAGGGCTTACGAAGTGTTACTGACCATATTCCAATTAGTAAGTTAAGCAGCTGGTCTGTTCCCATCCGAAGTACAAGGAATAGAGCCAGGCAGCTCTGAGGAGCAGATGACTCGAGACGACAAAAAATAGAAAAATGGCAGAGGGCGGGGCAGGAATGGGACTGGAGGACCAGTCCGAGCCAAACGATCCGACAGAAATAACACCCAGGCCAGGGAAAGGAATAATAGAAGGAGTAAGGGTAGGGATCCTCCCATATGGAAAAGGTTTTGGAACCTGGAACCAACAGGTACAGCTCCATTTCAGAGACAGTAATCTGGAGACAGACGAAGAAACTTTGCAGCAAAACCTGACTAGATGCATCGAAGAGCATGCCTAGAATGCCTAGCATCTTCTACAATTCTTTCATCACTTCAGCTGTGAAGTGTGTACCTTGGTCTGAGTTCACCATGAGGGAAAGTCCAAACCTTGAAAATACATGATTCATTAGTAACGTAGCAGTTGTTTGTGCTATGTTGTTAGGAGCTGGTAGGCATTCTACCCATTTGGTAAATGTGCAAGTTACCATGAGAAAATATTTATTTCCTCTATTGCTCTTAGTAAGTGGTCCAACCCAGTCGATCTGGAGGTCGGACCATGGGAATGCAATGCCTCTACTTTGCAGTGGTGCTCTATGGAGTGGTCTGGATGGCTGAAACTGGCCACAGACCAGGCACCCTTTTATGTAGTTCTTGACATCCTTTTTCATTCCAGGCCAATAAGCAACTTGTTTTAATGCTTTCAGCGTGGCGTTATCTCCCTTGTGTCCTGCGGACGGGAGGTCATCCGCATGAACTAACATCACCCCCCTGTGGTCATGGGGGACCGCGAACACGGGTGAGGATGTTGGTCTATGAGCAAAAGTTAGGATGCCCTTGATTAGTTTTAGCTGTTTGCGCAACTGAAAGAGGACTTTAAGGGCTGGATTAGAATCCAGGATGGCTTCGGACAGAGTGTTTTTGTCTGGGTCAGTCAAGTACAGCATCATCGAGTTTATCGCAAGATCCAACTTCTGATGTTGGATGATGTCTGGGTCAGTCAGCACGGGTTGTACAGAGACTGTGTTGTCAGCCGGCTTGGCTGCAGCCTGTGCACGTGTGACTGCCATCACCTCGGCCGTAGGTTGTACTGACAGAGTTGCGAGCAGCCAGGAGGGGTCAAAGGACCACGGAGGGCTGTCCACGGCTCCGTCCTTGGCTAGGAAGTCTGCAAGGTCATTATACCGCTTGTCATCGCTTAGGACTCTTGAATGTCCTGGAACCTTTTTCCAGTAGACCTGTAGGTCGTGTGATGTCACCAAGTGATCACATGCCATGAAAAGCTCTTTGTGTTTGACCACTTTCTTGTTGCTTGTGAGAAAGCCGTTCTGTTTCCACAGAGCAAGATGACACAAGAAACTAATTCGAGCGTAATTAGAGTCCGTGCAGATGACTAGCATTTGGATGGAGCATTCTACTGCCATCTGGAAAGCTATTAGGATTCCTGCTATCTGTCTGAGAGCCTAATTTATAGCTAAAAGTGACCTCTTGTTGGTCTTGGAGGAGGATACCTCCAACACCTGATTTGCAGGTTTGTTCGTGGTGGAATGAGCATCCATCCACGTACAGTGTTGTCATATCTTTGCAGATATTGCTATCAAAGTAGTGGTGATTCGGGTCCTCACTTACTGAGGGCTTTTCCGCAGCTGGCGGTTGGGTGGCTGGTACATCTTGTGTACATTCCTGGCAGAGTGCCAGGTCGGTGCCCAAATGTGACTTCTTGTTTTGTCCATAGCGGATGTCTAGGTCAAAACTTTGAAGTGCCAAGAGCCACGTGGCTACCCATGAGTTTGTCACCACACCATCTCTGATGCGTTGGCTATTCAGGAAAGTTACTGGCTGGTGTTGTGTTTCAACAATGATTTTTTGTCCACCGATGTAACTGGAGAAGTGTTCAACTGCCCACACAGTGGTCAGTAGAGCTTTCTCACAGTCTGAGAACTTTAATTCGGGGCCTGCCATTGTCTTACTGGCGTAGGCCACCCCACGCTTGTCTTTGTTGTGCATCTAATACAGACCTGCACTTATGCAGTGAGCTGAGAAGCCCACTTCCAAGTGAAACTCTTTGTTGTAGTCTGGATAGACTAGACATGGGGCTGACTTGAGTCTGTCCCTGAGAACGTTCATTGCCTGCTGTTGCTTATCAGTCCAGACAAATGGGACGTCTTTCTTTAAGAGTTCAGTCAGTGGTTTCTCAAGGTCTGCATAGTTCTCTATGAATTGGCGTGAGTAGTTACACACGCCCAGAAAACTTTGTGGTTCTCTGAGATTGGTGGGGACTTTGAGATTCTCTAGGCCTTGGGCGCGAGTCAACTGTGGTTGTACTCCGTCTGGACCTACTAGTAGGCCAATGTAGTCCACCTTGGTCCAGCACCACTGGCATTTTGACAGTGATATTTTAACACCAGCAGTAGTCAGTTGATTCAGAACGTGGTCAATCTCAGCCAAGTGTAAGTCCAGTGTTGGCTGCCTCAAAAGGACATCGTCTACGTAAATCAGTGTCCCACATCCGTGGGCGTCTGGACATGCTTTGTTCAAAAAGATGTTAAACTCAGCTGGTGAGTTAGCATAAACAAAGGGGCACCTGGTGAAGATGTATTGTCGGCTACCAAAAGTGAAAGCTAGTTTGTGTTGGTCCTCGGCGCGCACAGGAATGGTCCAAAAACCAGAGGCGATGTCGAGGGTGGAAAAGTACTTACATTGGTAACCTTTGGCAGTTCCTGTTGGATAGGGGTCATTGGCCACCTAGATAAAGGAACTTGTTTGTTTAGCTTTCTGTAGTCTATGGTAAGTCTCCACTTACCATTTGGTTTCAAAACTGGCCATAAAGGCACATAGTAGGTGCTATTACAATGTCTGATTATGCCTTTATCTAAAAGGTCATCAATGATTTCCTTGACAGGTTGATGTGCTGCCATGGGAATCTTGTATTGTCTGGCAAATGTAGGCGGTGAGTTGGGCGGAGTTGGGATGCTCACTGTGTGGAGCGAGGTCAACCCAAAATCCATTGAATCAGTCGAGAATGACTTCTCATATTTCATGAGAACTTGGCGAAGTTTGTCCCTTTCTTCATCAGTCGTCAGGGCGTCGGCTTGGGCGACGACCTGTTCAATCTGTGAAACGATTGCTAAGGGTTCTTGATGTTTGGGGAGCTCAAGTGAGTCCCTTTCTGTGTTGTCAGACCTGTCTATAGGTAAGACACTATAGGTTTGAGGTCCTAAATCAACATCATTGGTTGAGAAGAGAGCTGTGGCCTGTGTTGGTTTCGTGAACCAAACTGGACCAGTCTCTTGACTTGATACCAGGTTGTCTGGGAGTCCTCCCAGAAATAGAATGCCTAGTTCAAAATCATGAAAATCTATGGAGATCAACCATCCTAGCCTTGTGTTTCTCGGGATCAGTACCTCCTCTGTGCCTGTGTTGCAAACAGCAACAGATGTGGTTCTAGAGTTGAGGCTCACTTGGCTTGCGGCCTCAATGGACAGTCCTAGTTTGAAAAACGTAGGAGATGGTTGAAAGCACGCCTGTTTAAGGCTAATAGCTTGTCCCGCCACTATGTGGACTCGTACCATTAGGTTTGTTACCTGAGGTGGTACTGAGGTGTTTTGGTTGCTAGCAACCTGGCAGACCTCTGGAATGGTCTGTCCAGCCGTAAGGTTTGCTGGGTCTAGCACAGGAGGATCCTTTTTGGCTGGTTTTAGTGACCACAGCACATTGTGGCTGGTGTCCACTCGGACACCTAATCTTACCAAGATGTCAGAGCCTATGTAGGTTGCATGTGGTAAATCTGGGACCACGAGGAATGGGTGGACCAGTTCCCGTTGGTTCCAGATCAGTTTCAGGTTAATGACTCCTTTCGCAGTCATCACTCGTGAACTGTTGGGATACAACGGAAAGCGGAAAGCTTTCTCGATCAGAACTGGACCCAAATGTTTTTAACCAATGTTTCGTAGAAAGCTTGGTTAATAGCTGATTTATCTGTCCACAGCGACAGTACAGCATCTTCGGTGTGGGATCCTTGGATCTCTACACCTTTAACTACCAATGGTAGGTAGTATCTGGTGGGCTCTGACTGTTTCAGATCGTAGAGGAGGCTTTCTTGTTTGGTCAGAGTTGGGTCCACCGGTTGGTCTCTTCGGTTTCACATGCTTTTAAAGGCTTACTTACCGGGACTGTGTTCTCTGCTGAGAAGTCCTCGGTGCCTTCTGCGGTGCCTGCTGTTGGGCAGTCTGTGACTGTCTCAGGAGGCATGAGTATTGGCAGGGGTTTGCTCACTCTGGCCCACATTGTCTGTTCACCATAATCTCTAATCGCCTCAAAGCGATTTACAAAATCCTGGCCGATCAAAAATGGCAATGAGTTGTCCTCATCTCTGGGAGGCCCTGCAGTTCTATAGCACGTTCTATGAGAGGTATTTCCCTGTGAACACCGTTAGCGGCGATCCTGAGCTCCTCGAACAGTTTGGCTGACATAATAGTTATGTCGGCTCCACCGTCCAGTAGGGCTTCATGTGTGAGGACCCCTTCAAGTCTGATCGACAAGTAAGCTTTTTTAGCGACCCCCTTTCTGATAAGGTTACACAGGAACCTTGTAGGTTTTGGCCAACGTTTTTTCTTACGTTTACCTTTGCCTGTGTAATCCTGGTTTATCCGAACCGTTGGTGCAGTCGCTGCTGCTCCTGAGAGTTCGGTTTTTGACGGGCCTCCGTCATTGATGTATGAGATCACCCGCTCTCTGTGTGTTGAGGGACTCTCATTGTTTGTAACAACAAGGTCCTGGTGTCTGTCCGTGACAGCGGCAATGTTGTTGTTTGTGTCACCTTGATTATTCTGAACCGTTAGCACAGCTGTTGCTGTTACTTAGGTCTCAGTTTGTGATGGGTCACCGTCGGTGACGTGTGAATGTACCCCCCCCCTTTTTCTGGTGAGGGCCTGTCAGAGTTTACAACAACGACATCATGGTGACTCTCTGTGACAGCAGTAACGGTGTTGTTTGTGTGTTCTGACTCATCAGCAATGATATTGCCACACAACGCGTCAGGTTGTTTGTCCATGGCAACACCTTTTTACATTTCCAAGAACCGATGCACACTCTCTGTCTCGTCCGAGCTCAGAGGTCTGCGGCTCTCTTTCTGCATCCGCTGCTGTTTCTTTTTCATCTCAGGCTATTCAGGCCGATGTGGTGGGGGATCAGGCCCCCTCATCTGGGGTTCCCAGTGGGATCCCTGGTTGTATGGGTCACCTTTGGTGCCATACTTTTTACCCTTAGGGCGTGCGCCCCCCTTCTGGTACATTCGTTCATCCTCTGGTTTCTTGGGAAACCATTTAGGATCTTGTCTGGACCAGGGGGCACTCATCTGTTGTGGTTTGGCTGCTGGGAAATCTCGTTTCCTCTCGCCTTTTTTGGGAGGGGGAGCTGAAGCTCTCATCCATTCCAATTCTAATGACTGGGCAGGAATCCTCTCACCTGGGAACACCTCAATGGGTGTTTTGGCCTGTGAATGGACCTCAAAGACATTCACACTTCATCCACTTCCTGTTACGTGGTACTTCCTGATTGGTTGAAACAACCAGCAGGGGTGTGGTTCTAGTGATGTTAGAGGGTCACTAGAAGTCAACGGCCTGTATTATTTTTAAACCTAGCAGACAGTAAATAAGAGCAACTGGCATCTGCAAAATTTCTCACTTCTTCAAAACATTTCTCTTTCTGTACTAAACGTTCCTAAACTTTCCTGCTGTCCTCTTGACAACGGTAGAAAGGAAAGGGAAAAAAATGTAGTGGTGTCAAGGTCAGCTTTCTGACCCTCCACTACTAATTATTTAAATATTATAGGTTCTCTCTTTTTCGAGTTAAATTTCTGCTATGTGACGAGGTACTGTGAGGATTGTGTTTAAATCAGTGACATGAGACGTTAATTTCCTTTGACCCATCAGAATAAATGTGGTCATTTATTTAACAGAATCAAAATTTAACATCAAAACATGTACACGTGATTAGCTGATCTGGTTCTGATTAATAAAACTTGGCACGCTTTACTAATAAGACAACAAGACATTTCTGAAGGCATCTAGATTACTGGCAAAATAGAAGAGTTTAAAGGAAGGAATGAAGAGAAATTTACTTTACTTTAAGGCCTGTGCAACTATGTGAGAGATCATGTCCCTAACTATCAGAAATATGCCAAACCCTTGTATGCTTGCCTGAAAAAAAGAGAAGGAGAAATGAACAGAAAAACAAAAAAGCTTGGATTTGGACTGCTGAAAACCAAAATGACCTAGAAGAACTCAGAACGAAAATACAGGAAGCAGTACGATTAGAACCAAGAAGCCTGATGACAAAACTCGTAACTGAAGTTAGCTGTGAGGGAGACGATGCCATGATAACAGTCAAAAATGAAAATGGAGGTTTAGTTACTCTCTGAAGTTACACTTTAACCTCAGTGGAGAAAAAGTTTCCTCAGGAAGAAAAAGAGTTGGCAGTACTTGCTAGATACTGGGGAACGCTAAAAGATCTGGCTCAGAGACAGCCTATTAAAGTAATAACACAGAGACAAGTGCACAAATATCTCAGAAAGGGGACAATTGAGAGTACCAAAGCTACCAACACAAGGTGGGGTAGATGGGAAGACATTTTGTTAGACCCCGATCGGCACAGCCGGCGAGCAGAAAAATGACAAAAGAAACACCTGAGAAACAAAAAATGCATGACTGGACTCTCTACACAGATGGATCCAAGAACGGATCTGATCAGGTGGCACATTGGGGATTTATCCTTAAATATCAGGGTAACGAGTGCTACCGTAGGAGGGGGAGAGTGCCAGGAAATGCGCAAACAGGAGAAGTTACAGCAGTACTCGAAGGACTACTGGAACTGACAAACAAAAAAGTGAAAATAGCAAAGGTAGTGACTGACAGTCATTACTGTGCACAAGCCCTGAATGAGGACTTATCCATCTGGGAAGAAAATGGATTTGAAAGTGCTAAGGGAAAAGTGGTGGCTCACCATGACTTGTGGAAGAAAATAGCTGAACTCAGGCTAAATCTACAGTTAGAAGTGGAACACCAAAAGTCCCACACCAGAGAAGGAAAATACTGGCAGGGCAACGAAGAAGTCGATCGTTATGTCCAACAGAGAAAAATAGTTTTTGTCAGGATCGAGAAGTGGGACAGAACCTCCGAGGGTCGGAGGGTCCCAGAAGAGTACGTGTTAGAAGTTGTGTGGGGCGTGCATGAAGGCCTCCGTCATGCAGGCGTGCAACCTACAACATAAGGAGTTAGAGAGCCAGGAGCTCTGGGTCCCTTTAAAACAAATCCACAAGGTGCTACAGGACTACGAAGTATGTGGTCAATACAATGCAGGATGGCGAGGGCGCTGAGTGGATGGGCAAACTAACAAAAGCACCATACCCTGGGGCTCAGTATGCATGGATGTAGCTGGGCCTATGGGAGTCACAGGCAAGAAGGGAGAGAAATACCTTCTAGTGCTAGCAGACTCAATGTCGGGGTATGTGGTAGTGAAGCCAGCAAGGAAAGCTAATGGCAACAGTGTTGTTAGCATTTTAGAGCAAGTCTGTGGGTCGTTAGGCATTCCAAAGGAATTGAGAACCGATAATGGAACACATTTTTGCAACGCACAAGTGGATCACTGGTGCCAGACATTTGGGGTAATGCACGTGTATTCGCCCCCCTTACACACCTCAAGCCAACGGAGTAGCCGAAAGAGCCATAGGTTTTTTTCAAAAATTGGATAGCTAAAAATGCTAATACCAAAGAATGGAGTACTAAAACTGTGGAGATAGGACAGGCCTTGAATGACAGGCGTCGAACTGGTAGACCCTCCCCCTCAGAGGAGCTCAACCAACGACAGTTCACCACACAGGAAACTGGGCGGGGCTCCGACGATAAAGAGGACCAGCCAGACCCTGAAATCTCATTCAAGGTGGGGCAGAAGGTGTGGGTCAGAGCACAGGATCACACATCAGCAGTTGCAGTAAGGCCCAAATACAACGCCACAGACAGAGTGAAGAGACTTTTAGACAAAAACACAGTCGAGTTAGTAAAGAAAGGGATCCAAGGAATAGAGCAACTGAAGCCAATTCCTAGCTAAGTTGAAACCAGAAACCAGAGTATGGCCAATGAACCAAGCACCACGCTCCCCTATATTAGAATGGCCACTATATGCGGGGAAATTATCCTACGAAGAACAACTTCAGAGCTCTGGGCAGGTAGGGCCCTGGAAACATTGGTATATTCTAAAAAAGGATACCTGTCAACAGAAGATGAAACCATCAGATGGAACAAACTAGAGAACAACTGTGTGATCTGCCTGGAGAGTGGTCTGCCCCTTCTTTGGGAAGGACCAGGGAAAAAGAAACCCCTCAAACCTAAGGCGAGTAAGCTACATGTCCAAGATTTTCAAGTAAAACCTATAAAAGTAATGGATGCATTCATTTGTGGAGAATGCAGAGTCGCTGCCCTGCCTCGGATGATTATAATTACACAATGGGATTTGAGCAGCAAAGGTCCAAGAGACTGTACTTGTGAGTGGAACGGAACCGTCGTGAAATACTGTGGGTGCTGCCAAACAGAAATGCAACATGGTCAGCTGCTGCACTCAGAAAGGGCAATGGGTTGGCAAGTAAGGAAATACTTCGACCCCCTTATGTCCTTTAAAGCCCAATTGGACGAAAGAGTCTGAGGCCCCAAAAGAAACCCCAAAAATTTAACAATATGACCAAGGGCCAAACGCAACACCCTCGGCCCCACCTTTATATCCAGGGATAGGTGGACTAAATGAGGGAGAAAAAACTAAACAAAAAGGGAAATGTTGGAACCCTCGAGATTTGCTCGAACAGTCATTGCAGCAATCCTGGCCATATAATCCCTCATTGAGGAAAGTAAGAAACGCATCTCTCAGCACTAATCAGTTTCCGCTGGTCTTCAGGGTGTTCTGGGACCCGTCAGGGACAGATGGTGGTGATGTGAACCAGCTGCCTGATGAATTGAATGAAGAAGCTCAAAAAGGTGGCTGGAAGGGTCCCTGGGAGTTAACAACGTGGGCTCAACTGGTTACAGAGGTAATCCTAAACCAAGATATCCCATTAATCAACCTGCAGGAGGTTTCTCGTGAGGCAGGGACCAGGCATACAAACGTGTACTACTACACCACCAGCCTGGATGCGTGGGCTATACACGGGGCTAGACCCAAGCAAAAAACCGCTGAGTATCTAGTGACCCCAGAAGCCTGGGAGAGGCAAGGAGTGCTGCAGATTCCCGGAATGGCTGCACAATGGGTGGACACTCCCATAAGGCCAGACTCCACCCAGAGGATTAGGGTTTTCGTGCAGATGATCATTGCACCATACAGGGGAGTGTACTCCGTTAGAGCCACAATCCACCCGATCGAGGACAGTAAAAACGATGCAGAAAAGTATCAACCAAGTAAAACGGAAAAAAGACGAAGTGTGCTGAAAGCTTGGGCTGGCAAGACGTTCCCGAGGAGATGGAAACTCACAGACAAGAAAGCAAACAAGTAAAAACCGACCAAAGGGGCGCTAGACTCATCAACGGATCTCATCGCAGAAAAAGGTTAGAAAGACAATTATTAAAAGACGTTATAAGATGCCCTAGTCGTATCTGGAGAGGAAGAGATAATATAAAATCATCTGAAATCATAGAGGAATGTTGGTCTTGGGACGAGATTACATTGAAGAGCATCCCGGTGTGTTGGCCGGGCTCTATAGACTTCCTCCCAAGATCTAAGCAACAACCCCGTGCAGACGTGTGGAATTTGTTACTTCAAAGATCCAGAACCGGGCCATACGAACAAGCCCTAATTGTCAGAGGAGAGCTGGTAAAATTAGACAGACCCAGAAGAGATTATTCAATTTTCACAAACA
Source organism: Nematolebias whitei (assembly GCF_014905685.2). NCBI lineage: Eukaryota > Metazoa > Chordata > Actinopteri > Cyprinodontiformes > Rivulidae > Nematolebias > Nematolebias whitei. The sequence continues at coordinate 1,872,370 of NC_056518.1, forward strand.
AAACAAAGAATTATTACAACTCATGTGTAAAGTCCTCCCGGAAACCAGATCTCACCCAGGCGTCTCCATATATTCCTGGCTTCATACTAATAAGTGACCAGTGGGAGTTACCATATAATCCCAGCCCGATGGGAATACCGTGGATCTTTAACGTTGTCTATTTGCGCGTGTTTGGATGGCAGGTTAAGGTCAAGTGGGGCCCTAATTATAGTAAGGGATTGAGTGATGACCCCTTACAACCGCTGGGTGAGTCCAGGGGCAAGATTAGGATATAGAGTACAAGTAATGCATAAAGGCCAGCCACTTATAACTCAAGTAGAGACGTTGGCAGAAGAGAGCCAAACAGAAACACGGTACTATTCACATCTCGGTTACATCAGGCGAGAAGAAAGATTAATTTGGCAAGCCTATGTCAAGTTAGTATGGGGCATATATGGACCCCAACCCGAACCCAAAAAAATGGCTGGTGATGCAGTGTAGGTGGGTGTGGAAAGGTTTGCAGCCTGGCTTGCCACACCCCTCTCCACAATATCTATAACTCCTTAAAGGACGAGTGACAGAAGCCGACAGGCACTCAGAGAGAAGGGCTAGGGCTAGAAGAAGAACAGACCCTTTCCAAAATGATACCCCTGAAAAACAGAGACCCGAACAGCGATGATTCAAACAGCGAAGATTCAGACAACTCCGATTATGATGATAAAGCGACCCCCGACAGACCTAAGGACTGTCTAAGGATTACGATTTTGGATAAGGCAGCTTGTCTACGTACCCTGTTGTGGGGACTCGTAGTGTTAATAGGCTTTGTGATGTTGTTGGTCATTTTGTATCAAGCCGGAATTAGACCATGGAGCCTCACGCATGTGAAGGTATCCCACAGGAGATCCAAGTATGCAAACATGACCTGCTGGGACATCACACAAAGAAACATCTTCATGCCATGGAGACAGAATGAGACCATTCAAAACCAGGCTTTGACATGGAATCAAGTGAAACGAACGGGCTATCGAGCCTGGCAGAAAAAGCTGAATCTCACACCTGAATGGACAACAGCTGTCGATGCCGAGAACCTGACCAGAATAGCATGGACCATCACCGACCTGTTAGTCCTACAAGATGGAGTTATAGTTTGGATAGCAGTTCTGAAAAAACAAGTTAAAAGAACAAAAGATGTAATTGGATTCATCCAGACAAAGAACCACCTGAATGGCAATGTGATCGGGCTTGCCGACCACTGCCAGGGTTGGCTCACCAAGGCCACTGGGATAGTGAAGTAATTTATCCCGCTCCACCAAAAGACGAAAGCTGTCAGGCAATTCTCCAGCGTTGGGAGTTCTGGGGCAACATCCATTTAGATTGTGACAAAATACTCCCGTTCATCCGAAGGAACCACACTGGAGCATATCGGAACCGAACTGGGGTTAAAACCATTCACACAGTAAGGCACAAGAAGGTACTCAAACCCAATGCTACTGACGGACAGCCTCACAGACGACCAGATGGGGAAACACCCCCTGCTGAGTTTTATACTGAAACACCCCCGCCGCTAAATATGATAGTAATGGTAGAATCAAAACTCAATGAAGGAGTGAAGACGAGCGCGACAGAATATTGCAAGGAACACAGACTAAAAAAGCTCCCAATCTGCTATTGGAACTGTATGGTGAGTACCAATCTCAAAATTATTTACCAATACCTCCAGTAATGAATCATCTTTATTTTTATTGGAGTTGGGCAGCTGTATTTCAGCCTCTTAATACCTGGCACGAAGATTGGCTAAATATGACATTACCAAGGGTATGGGTGGTCCCTGGTTTGCCCCAATTTGAAGGCAACTTTGTGGAGGGGTATACCAGGACTTACACAGGCCTGATGGGACCATATTACTCGGACATGTATGTTCAGAGGCTGCCCAAACCAAATAAGCTAATTAGTGCACCAAAAGAAGATTTTAATAAAATTGATGAATGTGTAGCCGAACACATTTTTCTTAGCCTTAATAACTCAGTGTGGGAGAGTAGCGGAGCATCACCTAGATGCTGACTGTGGGAAACAGAAGTAGTGGTCATGTCCACCTGGCGCTACGACTGTACAGAACTAAAAAAAAAAAAAATGATCAAAATATTGCTCCAGGCCTGGCATGAGTATCACAATAGAGATGACTCACGTACCTGGTGGGGATTTCAAGAGGAAGAAATAAGAGAATGGGTAGCCCCCTGCTTAAAAAACTCTTCTAACTATTGGATTAAGTATCAATTCTTAGCTACCGTTTACTCCAAAGAACAGGAGATATGTTCAAATGCTTTATATTTCCCCGACAGGTATGTCAGTCCAAGACCATGGCATATGGCTTGTAATAAACAAAAAGATGTGTGTATAGTCAGCTTAGCCCGTAGAACTTGTTATGAGTTACCCGGATGGGAAAGTTACTGTCGAAGTCATTGTAAAGAAGAATTCACAACTCATGCAGCTGAAGTAGTGTGGAAGAAGTATGGTAGTGTGTGGAGAAGATCTGTACCCGACGGTACAAGTTGCACTAATGTCATATTAGGGCATCAGCTAAAGACTAGGAAGAATATTCAAGGAGTAATTGTCCCCTTTGTCTCAGATTCTATGATCGCTCTAGCTGAAGGACATGCGCTGAGACGATGCCTGTGCTTTGACGATGCGATACATGGCTACAACTGGGTAGGCCCAAATAAAATCTATTCTAATCTCACCTTTCAGTATCCAGAAGAAAGCTGGAAAAAAAATGTGGCAAGGGAGATGATGAACATAGCTGTGCTTAGTATGAGACCGTTAGTTACACAGTAGGCCGTAAAGTCACGGAATTAGTACATGGAGTAGGGGAAGTGATCAAGGAAGGTGGAAAAACAGTTGAAGGGTGGATAGTTGATCTTTTCCTTCAAATCTGGCTTTATTTGGCAAGCCTAGTTGGTTTGATAGCTGTGGCCTTATTAGGACGTGTGCTCTTACAAGAATGTCTGAAGGCCATGTGCCGCCCATGTGGGAGGAACTACAAGCCACTCCCACCAGAACTGGGCGCTGGCTCGGCTCAAAACTAAAACATCAAGGAAACGGTCTTACATCCGCCCCAGAGCAGCAGAAAGCATAACTCAAGAATTCCTCAAAGTCAGGACCATCATGGATTGCCCAACAACCAGTACTCCAACAGACGTGAGTACCTTCTACGAAGAATCAGATAGCACCATGGCACCCACTCAGACCTCCTGGCCATGGTGTCCATCCTACTTTAAGGGGAGCACAGTAGAATATTTTCTGATAATGATTGCATGGATGTGCTACTGCCACACAGGTGATTGGGGTAGGGGGCGATTAAGACGATTCCCTGTGGCCTTTCAGGCCTATGCTAGAATAATTGTATCCCACATAATACTCAAGAGAGCTGAAACAATGCCACACTTATTTGTTACTTACATATTGGGAAGAGTCAAGACCTCACTCCGACAAAAAGTTGTGATCTCAGCTTGGCTGCTAGTAGATTCTATCATGATGACCCTTGAGTGTGTGGCCACACTTACCCCCCTGCCTATACCCATCACAAACTGCGGGAACACAGCTGGAAGAGTTGTGATGGCAGTAATGGAAGGAGCCATAACCATCACTGTGTTAGCACACCTGCTACACCAAACCCTGTCCTTGCGACCCCAAAATAGACACCGTTGGGCCATGAAAATAGCTATCCTAATTGGATGGGGTCTGGCCTGGGGAATCTGTTCTGTACTATACTGGACTGGTCTCTGCACCACAGTACCTATAATAGTTTGGATGATGACTTATGCTGCCATCTTCAAAAACCAGACCTGAACCTCTTCCTGCTGCACCGGAGGGGAGTGGAGGCCGTGGAATCTCCATAGATTCAAACCTCCAATTCTCCAAAGATACAAATTTTAATCATTATAACCAACAATGCTTAAATTCCCCCCCTGCTAACACTGTTATTAATCATTAACCTGATGTTTGTTTAAACTCCGGGTCACGCTGCTCAATGAGGTCCTTGATGTTGGCTGACGGCCTGTATATGCCCAGTAATGGTTGGGGGCCTCTGAAGAGCTGTGGAACCCAGGGAAAGAGAAAATAAACAAATAAATAAATAATAATAATAATAACAATAAAAAAATAAAAATTTAATAGTAAAAAACAATAACAATAACGTCTTTATAGTTTGTTGTAGTATTAGATCTTGTTTTACCCCCTTTTGTCGTTATAGGAGCATGAAGTAACCTGCTGTTTCTGTCACAAAGGATTAACAGAAACCAAGTATCTCTGGGCTGTTGGTTCGTCTCGGTGGTACCAGCGCTGTCATTCTGGCTTGGTGGCCAGGGCTGCGGTGAATGGCATTCTTGTCTCAGATGAGACACATAGTCTACCGCAAGTATCGGCAGCAGTGTGCATGGAAACAGAACGTACCTGCAAAATCATCTGGACTTCAGCTCTGAACTCTGTGCCCTATCGGCCAAGAGGAGCTATCCCACCATGAGCCTCCTACTACCCAGTGGTAGCTAAGTTGTGGGAGCACCTCCACGATGCAACTAGGTTTGTGGCAATTCATCTGTACACAGGGCTGCTCTTGGTCCATGGCCCATCCTTCGGGATTGTGCAGGGATCATTAGAACCTCTGCCCCGACATTACCGGCCTCCTTAGGGACAGACCTGGGAGCCACTCCACCACTGGTCCTGACTCCCGCAATGACAACAATCCAGGATCAAAATGCAAACCCACCTAACGTCCATCTGGCACCAACCCTGTTAGTGATGACCCAGCCTCAGATACCAACTGTTGCTCTGTTGCCCAGAGCTGTATCAATTGGAAACCTACCTTGCTCATTTTGTGAGTACTGAAGTTGGTCCACCTAGCCCGACCGGCTCTACAAGCACTGCCCCTTATGATCCTACCAGCCCTGAAGAATCCAACCCACCAAGCCTGATGACCCCTGATGGGAACTATCTGGACCTAGCTCACCCTGATGGGTCAGTCACGGCCCCTCGAGAACCGATGCAAGAACGACCACAGCAAGTGCCGGAGGTATATGCATCGGTCTATTCAAACAATGGGCGGCCCATCTTTGAACCCATCACCCCTGTGGGGTCTCCCATGAGTGTGGAAGCACCACCCCCTCAGCCTGTCATCGGCACAGCTCCACCGTCGCTTGAGGACACACGTCACCCCGGTGATCCGGTATCTCAGCTGGACGACTCACAAGAGGTCTGGCGAACAGACGATAGTGGATTACTGGGACGCCACTGACGAGGAGGCTCAAAGCCTGGGGCCCAGTGACACCGAAGACCCGGCACCATATCACAAGGATCCAATCGATCTGGATTACGAAGAAGACGTCTTAAGTGTGGATATGGCTGATGAAGACAAGGACTGGCTTAGATCTTAGTGCGGGTTGGGGGGAACAGTCTGATTCCATGGAGTGGGTGTCAATGAGGCCCGCTATAGTGGAATCAGTCTGCCCCCAGACATGTCCAGACATGCTTTTGTTCAAGCCTGCGGTGGAAAGCACCTAATCCTCCGGCCTGGATAATGGGAAACAGATGCTAGAGAAACACACACAAACACACACACACACACACACACACACAC
>NC_056518.1:1877987-1880069 GCF_014905685.2 Nematolebias whitei
ACACACACACACGCACACACACACACACACACACACACACACACACATGCAGTTACATTCAGGCACACACACAAGTGAGCCGGGAAGAGAGCAAAAGTAACAAATGGACAAAATCTTCCCTCCTGATGAAATTGTCATTTTTCAAATAAATAAAAATGAATTGTTGATTTACAAACAAAATCAAGTAAATAATCAAGTTGATTATAATCTTTTGTGATTTTAATAAATGTATTTTGTTCATTTCATGATGTTGTGAATTTAAGATGAAAGTGAACTGTCTTCTCTGAAGTGTTTTACAGAAATAATGTACAAGGATGAGTTATCCTGATGCATGCTCAATAATCCAGGTAGAAAAATCCAAAAAAAGTTGTCCAAAGGACCAGATTGAACTTTTTTTGGAAGGATAAGTTATGCAAGAAAGATAGTTTCACAATAACGAACCTAAAGCAGCTCCAAACAAGCATAAACCCTTATAAGGTAAAAAAAGAGAAAAACAACTCAAAAGTTGAAGCAAATAAGTCCGGACTAGAACCGGACAGAATAAAGTTACAACCAGATTTTAATATGTATGAGAGTGATGTAACCATCTCCCATAGACATGCATGAAGATCCTGCGTCAAATCCACCCCAAAAAGGTGGGATTGAACGGGTAGCATGATCTTTCAGGGGTGTTACCCAGCACTCGCTCTATAAATATAGATGACTCTGTGAAACTGGGGCTGATGGACTACCGGAGCATGTGGATGCACAGGACAAATCTTGGACGGTTCCAGCTGAGGAAGAACTAGGGCAGATCCGAAGGAAAGGCTTCGTTTGGAGTTATTTCCCTCCTCAGCCAGGATCATTACCCAAACCATTTTCTTAAATTCTGAACAGCTGTGGGACCAGGGACAGCCTCATTCAAGATTGGGTGAGGTAATTTGCTTCTTACTGAGCTGGAATTTTCAGGAATTCCACCAGAAAGCTATGGTAAGAAAATGTCTCAAAGATATTGTTCTTTATCAATTTTTATCTCAGTTCAGAGCGGTAACTTACAAAATTGCAAGCAGAGAGATCAATTATATTTTAGATTTGATTGCTTGAGGTTGCCAAAGGTTGGTTTATGTAGTGAGAGATAACATATTGGGTCAGGTTGTGAGTATGGGGAGACTGTGGAGGTTTTGGAGTGTTTAAGTGTGTCAGAATGACCCTAGGGGCTCCTAGGACGTGGTCAGAACTCCCCAGCTCTCTTTTGGATCCGAGAGCCACTTTGTCAAGCTGACTGCTCAACACCTGGAGTCTAAATAAATCTCTGAGCTACTTATTAAACACCATGTATCACCTCTGTAATCAAATGTAATCACTGTGTTAGATTGTGCTTACCGCTGTTATCCCTGCAAATCCTTGATTAAAGCAAAGCAAAATGTAAAAATCTGGACTCTTATTTCAACACCCCTTTGTTCATGGAAATGGAAAACTTGGTTCAATGTTAACAACAACAAAAAATGTTCAAGAGGTTTTTAAAGGTTTCGTAGCTTTGATTATAAACCAACATCCAAGAATCTTATACCTAGATTCTAAACAAAGCCAGATCGGATAACAATTGCAACGCTAAATTAGATGAGATTAGAGATGAGCTCCCGTGAACGTACGCTTCCTTGTCTGTCCAACGTCCCCACTCCTGCTGCTAGGTCGGGCGAGACACGAGTTGAGATTCTGGGTGTGGTACACGGATAGAAGGTAGTTAACAATCTGGGTGAATCATCTCAACACAGCCTTAGACTAAGCTGACCTGGAAAACAGCTATGGGTAATACCTGAGCCTCAGGATTAGTTTCAGACCCCTTGGTGGAGAAGGCTGCAGTGAGGGCGTGGCACGCATCCTGTGTCTACCTCACTTGGGTAAGTGAAACAACATATACATACATACATATATACATATACATACAAACATACATACATACATATACATACATATATACATATACATACATACATACATACATACATACATATATATACATACATATATACATATACATACATATATCTATTTCTATATATATACACATATACACACACACACACACATATATATATATAT
>NC_056518.1:1880169-1884148 GCF_014905685.2 Nematolebias whitei
ATATGCATGTATGTGTGTATATATGTGTGTGTGTATATATTCATATATATGTGTGTGTGTATATGTGTATATATATACATATATATATATATATGTATATATAGATGTGTGTATGTGTATATATATGTGTATATATTTATATATACGTGTATATATATATATATATATGTATGTATATTTGTATATATATGTGTATGTATATGTGTATATATGTGTATATACACATATACGGCTGCTCTTATCTAAGCTCCTCTCGGATGTCAGACTGTGGAGGAGGAACGGCAGTGGTTTATAAAAACAGTTTTAAATGCAAGCAGTGCTCTGCACTGTCTTCTTTCTCCAGCTTCAAGGTGACTTTATTTGAGGTGGGTCATTCACACCCTGTGCTGTACGATGTCATCTGTAGAGCCCCTAAATATAATAAGGATTTCTTGAATGACTTTTCTGATTTCCTGACTGGAATAATGATAAACTATGATCGAGTCCTTATTGTTGGGGATTTTAACATACATGTATGTTGCCCAGAGAAACCACTGGTGAAGGACTTTCTCAGCGTCACTGACTCATTTAACCTGGTTTAATGGGTGGCTGGTCCCACACATGAACATAGACACACGTTGGACCTGGTTCTCTCTCACGGCTTGTCTGTGAACGACATGGAACTATATGATAATGTGATTTCTGACCATAGGCCTGTTTTATTTGATGTTGGTTTGTCCTGTGCTCTAGTTGAATCCTGCGCTCCTGCCCAGTGGCGTAGAGTTTTTAACCCTTCCACTGCTGGTCAGTTCTCTGCTGGCTTTGAACAGCTCTGTGCTCCCTCTGGCTCTGCTGCTGACACCCAACAGCTGTGCTCCTGGTTTGACTCCTCCTGTCAAACCATTTTGGACTGTATAGCTCCATCTAAACTGGTGCGGCCTAAAGCTAGATCTGAACCCTGGTTTAATGAAAAAACTATTGCAGCCAGATAGGAGTGCCGCAGAGCTGAACGGAGATGGAAAAAGGATAAATTGGAGGTTTCATTTTACATTTTAAAGGACTGTTAACGTCAGTACCAGAACACTGTTAATGTCAGGATTTTTTAGGCAGGGGCGAACCCAGTAGTGCAGACAGGGACTCAACTCAGCAGAATACAAAAATAGATATTTAATGATAAATAAATATACAAAATAACAGGCTGACGGGGCAGCAAAACTTACATAAACAGGATGATAAGGCACGGGAAACTCAGAAGACCTCAGGGAACTCGGCAGACTCAGGGAACTCGGAAGACTCAGGGGAACACAGGAGACCCAACGAGTACGACGCGACAAAGAACAAGACTGACAGACGGCTTATATACAGGGAAAAGACGAGACATGATTACCAACAGCTGTGACGAGACAAGGGTGGCACTAATTGAACTAAAGAGAAAACACTAGGGAACACAGACACAAACTAGGCCACCAAATGGCACCATCCTTACAGTATCCCCCCCTCAAGGACGCCCCCAGGTGTCCACAAACATCCCCCCCCCCCCCCCCCGGAAGGACTTGGGCGGGTGGAGGGCAGCACAGCAAGGGTGGAGGGCCCGAGGAAAATACGAGGAAGAAGCCAAAGACCTGAGAAATATGGCTAACCACAAGCAGGGAACACAAAGGATCTGGACGGTCAAGAGACCGTCCCTAGGAGTCATTGTTTCGGTGGGCGGCCGGGAGGCCGTCCATCAAGCCGGACCAGGTCAGGGGGGCGTCAGGGAGGCCGTCCATCATGGGAACCACGTTTCGGGGGGGCGGCCAGGAGGCCGTCCAATACATAGGACCAGAGAGGCCGCGGCAGGCGGCGATGACGACTTGGAGGCCGCGGCAGGCGGCAATGATGACTTGGAGGCCGCATCTGGCGGCGAAGAGACCTTGGAGGCCGCATCTGGCGGCGATGAACCCTTGGAGGCCACAGCTGGCGGCGAAGAGACCTTGGAGGCGGCATCTGGCGGCGATGAAACCTTGGAGGCCGCGGCTGGCGGCGATGAGGACTTGGAGGCTGCGGCTGGCGGCGATGAGGACTTGGAGGCCGTGGCAGGTGGCGAAAAGACCTTGGAGACCGCATCTGGCTGCGATGAAACCTTGGAGGCCACATCTGGCGGCGATGAAACCTTGGAGGCGCAGCTGGCGGCGATGAGGACTTGGAGGCCGCGGCAGGCGGCGATGAGACCTTGGAGGCTGCATCTGGTGGCAATGAAACCTTGGAGGCCGCATCTGGCGGCGATGAACTCTTGGAGGACGCAGCATGCGTCATGGAGTCCTGGGGAGCTACAGCATGCGTCATAGAGTCCTGGGGAGCTGCTGCTGCTGTCATGGAGGCCTGGGGCTCTGCAGTAGACGACGGAGAGGCCAGGGGCTCTGCAGCAGACGACGGAGAGGCCAGGGGCTCTGCAGCAGATGACGGAGAGACCAGGGGCTCTGCAGCAGACGACGGAGAGGCCTGTGGTTCTGCAGCAGACGGCGGAAAGGCCTAGAGCTCTGCAGCAGATGACGGAAAGGCCTGGGGCTCTGTAACAGACGACGGAGAGGCCTGGGGCTCTGCAGCAGATGACGGAGAGGCCAGGGACTCTGCAACAGACGATGGAGCTGAATCTTCTGCGGCAGGAGCAGGAGCTGAATCTTCTGTGGCAGGAGCAGGAGCTGAATCTTCTGCGGCAGGAGCAGGAACCGAATCTTCTGCGGCAGGAGCAGGAACCGAATCTTCTGCGGCAGGAGCAGGAACCGAATCTTCAACGGCAGGAGCAGGAACCAAATCTTCTGCAGCAGGAGCAGGAACTGAATCTTCTGCGGCAGGAACAGGAACAGGATCGTCTGCGGCAGGAACGGAGTCTTCTGTGGCAGGAACAGGAACAGATCTTCTGCGGCGGCAGGAAACAGGAACAGAATCTTCTGCGGCAGGAACAGGAACTGAATCTTTTGCGGCAGGAGCAGGAGCTGAATCTTCTGTGGCAGGAGCAGGAGCTGAATCTTCTGCGGCTGGAAACAGGAACAGAATCTTCTGTGACAGGAGCAGGAACAGAATCTTCTGCAGTAGGAACAGGATCTTCTGCAGCAGGAGTAAGGACCTCAGCAGGCGGATCAGCAGTGAGGAGCTCAGCAGCGAGGAGCTCTTCTGCGGCTGGATCATCTGGGGCTGGCTCTTCGGTGGCAGTATCTGGAGCAGGAGTGGAGTCTGTCTGGACCACCTCGGAACAGGAGAGGTGAGGAGCGTCCGCCGGGACCCCCTCTGAACAGGAGAAGTGAGGAGCATCTGCCTGGGTCCCCTCGGAGCAGGAGAAGTGAGGAGCGTCCGCCGGGACCCCCTCGGAACAGGAGAAGTGAGGAGCATCTGCCGGGACCCCCTCGGAACAGGAGAAGTGAGGAGCGTCTGCCGGGACCCCCTCGGAATAGGAGAAGTGAGGAGCAGACGTTGGTTCATAGATGGCGGTGACTACAGGGGTTTTTAAAGTCCTTATCTGTGTTAGTAATTGATTGTACTCAGGGAGCCGTGCAAGTCCAGGTATAGATAATAAAAAATCCTCCATCAGGGACAACACGATGTCAATGGAAGCCGGGTTATCTTTAGCTGAATGGAATAAATCTTGTAATGTTCGGTTTATTTGCATAATTTCATGGGGTGAATATGAGAATATGAAGGGAATGTCTCTATGTGGGGGTGTGGTGACGGGTGCCGCCCCCACCGGAAACCTGGGAGGTGGGGCGGCGAAACACGCCCCCACAGAGTCACTGGGAGTACGCTCGGGAGGTACGGTCAGGCTGGGTCGGGCAGCCGGGGTGCAGTGTGGCGGTGAGAGGCCGGATTCCGCCCTCACCAGGAACCTGGAAGGTGAGGCGACGGAATCCGCCCCTGTGGCATCAAGTGGACCGGACTTGCCGAACCAAACAGGAGTGGACCGGAGTTCCCGCAGGACATTGGATCTCGCCCCCACCGGAAACCTGAGAGGTGAGGCGGCGGATCC
>NC_056518.1:1884248-1886862 GCF_014905685.2 Nematolebias whitei
ATATACACACACATATATATATATATACATACATATATACATATATACATATATACACATGCACGTATATACATATACACATATATATATATATACACATATACATACTAATAATAATAATAATACTTTATTTATAAAGCCCTTTAAAACAACCACAGCTGCCACAAAGTGCTGTACATATAAAATCAAGAACATTTAAACACATTCATTCATTCATTCAACCTTTATTTAAACAGATAAATCACATGGAGCCTCGAAGACTCATTTACAAGTGAGACCTGTTTGGACAGACAAAAAACAGTGGTTAACTAGACACATAAAAACAGTCGTTAAAAAAAATTAAGATCAATAAAAAATAATAAAAACAGTGCAGAGCAAAATTCAGTGCATGCTAAAAGCCAGTGAGTAAAAATGTGTTTTTAAAAAGAGTTTTATAACTGGACAGTGAAGGGGCTCGTCTGATGGGAAGAGGGAGATCGTTCCACAGTCTTGGAGCAACAACAGAAAAAGCTCTGTCCCCTCTGAGACTCCGTTTAGACCTCGACACCTCCAGGAGCAGCTGATCAGCTGATCTGAGGCACCGAGCAGGAGAGTATGGGTGAAGCAACTCAGAGCGGTAGGATGGAGCAAGACCATTTAAACTTTCAAAAACAAATAAAAGAATCTTAAAATGAACTTTAAAATGAAGAGGCAGCCAGTGGAGTGAAGCCAGAGTGGGGGTGATGTGCTCCCTCTTTTGAACTCCAGTTAGAAGCTGAGCAGCAGCGTTCTGGACCAACTGGAGATGTCTGAAGGAGGACTGGCTGACTCCAAGGTAAAGAGTGTTGCAGTAATCCAGCCGAGAGGTGACAAAGGCATGGATTACTGTTTCCAGCTGTTGTTTTGTAAGGATGGGCTTTACCTTAGCCAGATGTTTTAGGTGATTAAAACCGGTCTTGACCACCGCTCCAATCTAGGAATCTAATTTAAAATCACTGTCCATTTTAAAACCCAAGTTAGAAACAGTTTTCTTTATATGTGGTGCCAGAGGGCCCAGATCCACAGGGCAAGGTTCACAAGAGCCACTAGGACCAAACACCATCACTTCTGTTTCCTTTTAATTGAAATTTAAGAAGTTTAAAGACATCCAGGCTTTGATGTCTTCAAGACACAACAGAAGTGGCCTAATTGAGGGGGCATCTTTCTTTTTTAGCGGCATATAGATCTGACTATCGTCAGCGTAACAATGAAACAGGATCCCATGCTTTCTCAGGATTGATCACAATGGAAGCAGGTAAAGGGAGAAAAGCAGGGGACCTAAAATAGAGCCCTGTGGAGCCCCAAAACACAGAGGAGCAGTGGAGGATTCAGACTCAGCTATGCTGACAGACATGGTTCTGTCTGCCAGATAGGACCTAAACCAGCTCAGTGCAGTACCACAGATACCCACTTGATGCTGCAAGCGTGATATTAAAATGTTGTGATCCACGGTATCAAAGGCAGCGGTTACAGGGTACAGGTAAAGCAGGGGCTGCACCACAGCATGTTTAAAACGTATTGGGACAACACCTGAGGACAGACTGCTATTGATAACAGCAAGAATCACCTGCCTGATGCTGGAAAACACCTTTTTTAAAAGACGAGGGGGGACATGGTCACGAGGAGAACCTGATGGTTTAATATGGCTGACCACATCCTCTAAAAGGGTCAAGGTCACTGGTTTGAATCTATGGAACACAGCCAGGCAGGGGACTAAGCAGGAGGGGTCAAAAGCAGGGCTGAAATAAGGGCCCTTGTGATAACAACCTTATTTATAAAAAACTGCAGGAAGTCATTACAATGTTCAGTAGAGGCTTCCAGACAGACAGGTTGTGGGGCCTTCAGGACAGAGTCAATAGTTTTAAAAAGGACACGTGGATTATTATGATTGGACACAATAATATCTGACAAGTGTTGTTTTTTGGCCTCTCTAACTGTAATGATGGTACCATTTGGTGGCCCGGTTTGTGTCTGTGTTCCCTAGTGTTTTCTCTTTAGTTCAATTAGTGCCACCCTTGTCTCGTCACAGCTGTTGGTAATCACGTCTCGTCTTGTCCCTGTATATAAGCCGTCTGTCAGTCTTGTTCTTTGTCGCGTCGTACTCGATGGGTCTCCTGTGTTCCCCTGAGTCTTCCAAGTTCCCTGAGGTCTTCTGAGTTTCCTGTGCCTTATCATCCTGTTTATGTAAGTTTTGCTGCCCCGTCAGCCTGTTATTTTGTATCTTTATTTATAATTAAATATCTATTTTTGTATTCTGCTGAGTTGAGTCCCTGTCTGCACTACTGGGTTCGCCCCTGCCTCGAAAATCCTGACATTACGACGCGACCATACCAGAACCCAGCGGGCAGGGTCCCTCTCGGCAAACTTACCTTTTTTCTTTTTCCCTCCACGAGCCATAGATGGACGAGCTCCACTCCGTCCCTGTCCTTCTGCCGTCCCACTGCCACTGTAGTGGCAGAAAGCGGTTCCGGAGGCAGTCCGCGGCGACCGGCCCGGTCTCGTCGGCTGGGCAGAATTTTAGAGCTGGTTCCGGTGTTTCTGTGGGAACGGGATCCGCCGCCTCACCTCTCAGGTTTCCGGTGGGGGCGAGATCCAA
>NC_056518.1:1886962-1889758 GCF_014905685.2 Nematolebias whitei
GTCATCAGGACTCTGTATCACAGAGCAGACAGCATCCCCACTAACTCAGGAGCCAGGCAGAAGGAGAAATCCCACACAAAACAGGCTCTAGAGCAATGTGGATATCCTAACTGGGCCTTCCTGAAAGCAGAGAAGAAACCCAAACAGGACTCCAGTCAGCCATCAGGTGAAAAGGAGGAACCCAGACCCAGACCAGTGGTCATTCCGTATGTTGAGGGAGTATCAGAGAAACTGAGACGTTTATTTTCTAAACATAACCTCCCAGTGGCTTTTAAACCCCAAAATACATTATGGCAAAGACTGGTTCATCCCAAAGATCAAGTCCCCCGGCACAAACAGAGTAATGTTGTGTATGCTGTTCAGTGTCAGGAGGGCTGTGGTCAGTCTTACATCGGGGAAACAAAACAGCCACTGGCCAAAAGGATGGCCCAGCACAGAAGATCAACATCATCAGGCCAGGACTCTGCGGTCTACACTCATCTCCAGGCCAGCGGTCACTCTTTCAGGGATGAAGATGTGCACATCCTGGATAGAGAGGAACGATGGTTTGAGAGAGGAGTAAAAGAGGCCATCTTTGTGAAAAGAAATCGTCCATCGTTAAACAGGGGTGGAGGCCTACATGTTCAATTGCCCCCTCTTACAATGCTGTGATTGCTAGTATCACTCAGCCCTCTGTGAATAGTAATTAGCCATCAGTGTGCTAATGATCCATCGTTAGGCTGATGGTCCTTCTTGACCATGTGATCAGCTGGTTTTGGTTGTCAGCAGCAAAACTGGTTGATCCACTCTGAGAAGGTGCTATTTAAGAGACTGAGCTGAATACAGCACCTCAGACGGAGGAAGTCTCTCGGATGAGAGAGGAAACGTTTCTAGATTTTTTTGCCCTTTTTTTTTTTTTTTTTATGTCCAGAGGACCAGATTGAACTTTGTTGGATTTTTCTACCTGGATTATTGAGCATGCATTCGGATAATACATTATGTTACATCTTAGCACCAACATAACTGGTTTGTTCCACTTTGGAGTAAGCTGTTTGGGGGACAAATCAGTTTTTTGTTGTGTGTTTCCTTGGCTGATGAAGCCTTCCGGATGGAAGGTGAAACATTTCAGCAAAAAAGAAACTGTCCAGATGACCGACTGATAAATTGTTGAATACAGCATATTAAACAGAACCTGAACAGGAGTCTGTTGTGAGCAGATGGGTATTTATACAGTAGCTTAAAGGCAAGACCTCAGCAGCATGGATAATCAGCAGCACAGATAAATCACATATCACCAATTAAAGTGGCATTGTGGTGGTTATTCTGGTTATGGCTTTATGAGCAGGGGTGATTCTAGAATTTGCCCTTCAGTGGTGCTTAGCCCCCAGTGCTGACAATGGCTCTTGGCTTTAACAACATGGTAGCATTGGCAACAGAAGCATTCATAATGTGGGCGGACACACTGGTGGGAGGGTCTGGGGGTCCTCCCCCTGAAAATTTTGAATAAAGTAGATGCCATTTCCTGAATTCTGGTGTATTTTAACGGGTTGTTAAACATCTAAGTTTACCTACATAAATAAACACTTGATTCAATAACTTTTTTAAAGAGCTTGGCACAACAAGAAGTAGCGCTAAGCTAGCGGCGTGCAATACATGTGCGCTAGCTAAGATGGTACAGATGTAGCACTCTGCTTTACATTGCATAACCTATTCAACGATTTGTAGAAAATCAGTTTAGTGTTAACTGATCATATAGCAAACAAAGACTAAACTTATGCAACCAAGTTACAACTAGGGGTTGAACGAGTATATAATTGTTAAACTCGACATTAACATAATAAAACCCGAGTAGAACTTGAGTATTTGATGACGTCATAGATCTCAAGATACAAAAATAAATAAATAAATAAATAAAACCGCAAAAAACGGTAATTATTTACAAAAAAAAAGACCAACAATACATTGGGAGCGTATATTATGCTCCTACCATTTATCATACTGCAAATAAGTCACAGGAAAAACAAAACCATTAGTTATTATTATTAAACTGCAAACGTGAAGAAACGCAGCACGTCAAAAACGAAACTTAAACCGAAACGGGTTCTGGTTCAGTGGATAGGACCCGGTGATACACCATACTCTGTGGCCTGCAACTGTGCAACAGTGCAACACCGCCCCCTACGGTCATACGGTGGTCACATAATATGACATCACTACGGATACCCGACTTTACATTTTTAACATCGATAGATGTCCTAGCAATCGATGTGTAGATTACTCGAGTACTCTGTTAATGCCCTAGTTACAACATATATCTACATTTAAAACACAAAACGAAGTACAACTAGCTTCAAGCATTAACTTTTAATTTATCCATTAAACATGCAATGTAACTATTACAGAAAATGGAGGATTTACTTGCAGTTACCATCATACAGATGAAAACGTGCTACTTCCCGTTTATCACTATTGTATTCAGCTGCTCATGAGGTCGGATGCAGGGATTTATCCACCTTTTACATTTTTCCAGACTCAGTTTAGGTTTTGGAAAGTGAATAATCTGTATTCCACCCTCTAAACAGGGCTATTCAACAAAACTCCTCAGCGGGCCACGTTTACGGAAAGCCAGCAACTCAGGGGTAGGACATCCAACAATTAAAGTCATTATGTAAATAAACCAAGTATTACAATGACCTGTTACCTTTTAAATTGTTTATTTTGTTGCGTTGAATCATCAATGCATAATCAGAACCAAAACCCAGAACCGCAAACAAACCAAAAAACATATATATATATGTACATATGTGTGTGTATATA
>NC_056518.1:1889858-1896935 GCF_014905685.2 Nematolebias whitei
GTTTGCAAATGTCCTCTATCAGAGACTGAGACCTCACAGTCCAAGAAAGCCAACTTGCCATTTTTTTCATCTTCTCGTGTGAGCTTGATGTATTTATCCACAGAGTTGATGTGGTCAGTAAAATGTTGGACTTCCTGAGATTTAATTTTAACCCAGGTGTCGTCAACATACCTGAACCAATGACTTGGTGGTGTCCCTGAAAAGGACGTCAAGGCTCTCTTTTCTACCTCCTCCATGTACAGGTTGGCAACAATAGGAGAAACTGGAGACCCCATAGCACACCCATGTTTCTGCCTATAATATTGCTCCCCATATGTGAAGTAGGTTGACTGCAGCCACAGTTTCAAGAGTTGACACAGTTGTTCTGTGGAAAGCGTGGTCCTGCTGCTCAGAGTGGGGTCTGATTTTAATCTTAAACTGACCACCTCTACTGCATCATCAACAGGAATGCACGTAAAGAGTGATGTGACATCAAAAGAGACCATTGTTTCATCGGTCTCTATGATGACATCCCTCACCTTATCCACAAAGTCCATGGTGTTCTGTATGTGATGTTCTGAGCTGCCAACTAAAGGGATGAGTACATACGCCAGATATTTGGAAACATTGTAAGTGACAGAGTTAATCATGCTAACAATAGGTCTTAAAGGTACACCTTGTTTGTTGATTTTAGGTAAACCATACAGACTAGGTGTGGCCTCCCCTGGGTACAGTCTGTGGTATAGAATACGGTCAATAGCCTTGTCCTGCTCCAAAATTTTCAGGCAATCTATTAACTTTTTCTTGTAACCACTTCCTGGATCTCTTTTCAGAGGTTCATAAGTGGTTAAGTCACTAAGGAGTGTTATAACTTTCTCATGATAGTCTTTCTGGTTCAAAATCACTGTGCACCTTCCTTTGTCTGCTGGGAGAATGATGATGTTTTTGTCCTTGCTAAGAGTGGTGAGTGCATCCCTCTCCTCTCTACTGATGTTGGAAGGTGGTGGTTTGGCATTGCTGAGGCAGGATGAAACTTTGATTCTGAGCTTTTCTGCTTCACCCTCTTTCATTTTGTTGTTGCGGATGGCTGATTCTGTGGCTGTGATCATCTCCACCAGAGGAATTCTACTTGGTGCAACCGCAAAGTTCTCTGCGGTCTCAACCACAAAGACTCTGCGGTCTACACTCATCTCCAGGCCAGCAGTCACTCTTTCAGGGATGAAGATGTGCACATCCTGGATAGAGAGGAACAATGGTTTGAGAGAGGAGTAAAGGAGGCCATCTTTGTGAAAAGAAATCGTCCATTGTTAAACAGGGGTGGAGACCTACGTGTTCAATTGTCCCCCTCTTAGAATTCTGTGATTGCTAGTATCACTCAGCCCTCTGTGAATAGTAAACAGCCATCAGTGTGCTAATGATCCATTGTTAGGCTGATGGTCCTTCTTGAGCATGTGATCAGCTGGTTTTGGTTGTCAGCAGCAAAACTGGTTGATCCACTCTGAGAAGGTGCTATTTAAGAGACTGAGCTGAATAGAGCACCTCAGACTGAGGAAGTCTCTCGGATGAGAGACGAAACGTTTCTACATTTTTTTGTTGTTTTGCTTTGTTTTTTTTATGTCCAGAGGACCAGATTTAACTTTTTTGGAATATACTGTATTATTTTACATTATTATTGTTTTTTGTATATCTCAGATCATTTTATACTGTTTCTTTTCATACTTTATATTATTGCTATTTTTGGGTGTAACTGGGACCTGGAGTACACAATTTTGTTTCACCTCATGTACCATCAGTGATGCGAATGACAATAAAGAACCTTGAACCTTGAACCTTGAAATGAGTTTCTTCAGCAGGGTAGCTGGACTCTCCCTTAGAGATATGGTGAGAATTTCAGTTATCTGGGAGAGACTCGGGGTAGAGCCGTTGCTTTTCCACATCAAGAGGAGCCAGTTCGTGCATCTAATAAGGATGCTCCCTGGGTGCCTCCCTAAGGAGGTTGTTTCAGGCATGTGGAAGGAGACCAGATCCAGGACACGCTGGAAAGACTGTCTCTCGGTTGGCCTGGGAATGCCTTGGAATCCTCCCAGAAGAGCTGGAAGAGGTGGCTATGGAAAGAGATGTCTGGGCCTCCCTGCTCAAGCTGCTGCCCCCGGGACACGACTTCGAAACAAGCGGAAGATAATGGATGGATGAACAGAAGGTCAAAAATGCAGAGAGGCTGGCAGGGCAGTGAATCTTCTTACAAATTGCAGGAATAACAATGGAGGCAAGGATGACACTAGGAACAATTTAGATGGTGTATGCATTTAATTAATGTTCCCCTACTGAGACACAGGATAATTCCACATTTAAAGGTGAGACTCTAATTACCCAAAATATGAATCACCTGTTGAGGAGGCAAATTGGTTGAGCAGGGTAGGCACAGATCCCCACAGTAGCCCCTCTCTACGTAACGGCCCCTGACATTCCAAAAACCACCAGTCAAACTTGGGTAGGCAGTGGGTGGAAAACTAAAGGCTGGAGGGCACCAGGATAAACAGAACACAAACCATGAGCTGCTCTGGGAACATACATATTGGATACAAGTGTTCGGGTGGACGTCCTAGAGACCATCCAGAGCACAGGCAAAGTTCAGGGGGATGGCCCTGAGAACATCCAGAGAGAAGCAGGAGCTCTGGCAGGCGACCAGGAAGAAAAAACAATGGAGAGGCTACTGCCGCCAGTGAGCCAGAGATGAGAGCTGCAGATGGCGAACGAGGAGGGAGAGCTGCAGGCAGCAATGAATCACACAAGGGAACTGCAGCTGATAATGGAACCAGAAGGGCTGTGTGTGGAACCAGCAGCTCTGTGGCAGGCGAAGGGACCAGGGGGACAACATCTGGAATGGAGACCAGGGGGTTGCTGCTGGTGTGGAGACCAAGGGCTGCAGCTGGCACAGCTATGTCAGGGGCTGCAGCTGGTAAAGAGACCAGCAGATCTGCAGCAGGTGAAATAAACACGGGGGGCTGCAGCTGGCATGGAGGCCAGGGAAGCTATAACTGGTGTGGAGACCAGGAGGGCTGCAGCTGGCGCGGCTACGTCAGGAGCTGCAACGGTTGAAGAGACCAGGGATCCACAGCAGATGCAGAGAATGCAGGGACTGCAGTAGGTGTAGAAACTACGGGGACTGTAGTAGGTGTGGAGGCCACCACAGGGACTGCAGGAAGTGTAGAACCCTCTGGATGCATGGAACCCTTGGGAGAAGAGGAGGAAATGAGAGAGGTTTCTTCCAGAACCCTCTTGGAAGGCAGTGTGAGAGGCATCCTCCAGGTGCCTCTCGGAGCCACAGGAAGGAGATGGGTCTTCCCCCATGGAGACACAAGAAGAGCGGCTTGTTGACAGCTCAGGGGATTCAGCCTCACCAGGGTGCACAGTAACCTTGTGTGTGTGTGTCTGTGTGTGTGTGTGTGGCGGGGGGGGGGGTGTGTGTGTTTGTGTGTCAATTTTGGATTTACACGACTGGGCGTAAGAAAAGATTTCCTTGTAAGCAGGTATGAGGAACATCTCAGGCTGGGACATTAGAGTTTTCATGACTTCATTAAAAATAAGTGTTCTGGCTATGATCCTATCTGCAAAAGTAGCACAGAGAATTATTATTAAACCGCAAATGTGTGGGTGATTCACCTGGTCCTTTAATGGTGGCAGATGAGGAGCCAGATTCATCATCGCAGGAGCTGGGGACATAGAAGGCATGGAGACAGTCATGGTGCACGCTGGGTCTGAATGAGGTGCCAGAGTACGGAGAGCAGACTGAGGAGGGTGTGATGCTGGGGAATGGCAAACCATTGGAAAACTGCTAGGTGACAAAGCACAGCAAAACCTCAGAGAGGAGACAGGTGCTGGAGTGGGCTTGGTCCGGCCAGAGTCAAAGCGCTTAGAAGACGACGGCTTTCTTGCTAAGTGAGCCAGACAGGTGATTGCCTGTCATCTTCTTCTTTCTCTCAGTGTGCGGTCCTCCCAGCTTCCTTGGGCAAAAACTCAAAAAGAGAGAATAGCATGCTGGGTTTCTGTGAGGGGATTATTCTGTCACAATTTGTTGTTTTCAAAACCCAAGTGCAAGCAGGACTCAAAAGGTAACTCAGATAATTAACAAAAATGATTTATTCACAACAGGGTCAAAAATGCAAAGAGGCGGGCTGGGGAGCAAATCTAATTACAAATTGCAGGAATAACACTGGAGGCAAGGACTACACTAGGAACGATTTAGACACTAGCTATGTTTACATGTGCAAAATTCTTTGACGGGATTGAAATGTTTTCAGATTAAATAATTCAAATGTATCGTTTACATGGACACAATCTGTTCATGATGAGTGTTTACATGCAGCGGGCTTTGTTCTGAACAGAAGTACTGACATGCACAGAGTGGTAAATTCTCCTTAAATAAACCACTGAAGAAGAAGTTCTACTTCCGGTTTTCTTCTGGGATGAACGTAAAGAAAGATGAGCACCCAAAATGGACCTGCGATAGGTTTTAATGACGGTGGAGACGTTACTGCACTCCCTGAATGAGCTACAGGTAATACAGATCATTTTGAGCTCTTTCAAAGTTTCTAATAGAAATGTTGTGTCGCTCACCGACCAGTTTTACTTCCCCGACATGCTAATGATATTAGCATTAGTCAGGCGGAAATGACATACGTTGCACATGCGCAGCCAGGTCAGTTTTCATGATCGGACAAAAATTAACAGATCAAGTGTTTACATGCGCACCGTTCGGGTTATGAATCGGCGTAAACCACCCGTTTCATTCTGATCACAAATTATTTCAGATCACGATGAATAAACAAAAAATAACCTGAACGGGGCGTTTACATGACATATTTTTATTCCGAACGGCCATTTAATCCAATTATTTATGTCCATGTAAACATAGCTAGTGTATGTATTATACTTAATGCTCCCTTTACTGAGACACATGATAACTCACTCAGCATTTAAAAGAGAGACACTAATTACCCAAAATATGAATCACCTGGTGAGGATGCAAATTAGGTGAGCAGGGCAGGTGCAGATCCCCACATATTTGCCTCCATATTTAATTCATCTTCTGCAATTAGCACTGGTTTTGAAGTATAACACCCGGTCCTCTCAGTATTTGTGGTTAACAACTCTAAAGACCAAGTCTGGCTTTGGCTCTGCTGCTCCATCTGACTAGAATCTGCTTCAAAAAAACTTTGGGTCTGACCTCACTTGTCTCAGTTTCTATTCTAAAAAAAATGTTTAAAAGCCATGTTTAAAGATACTTGCAAATGTGTTCATGCTTAGTAATGTTGTTTAACTTTGACAATGAACTGTTGTTAATGTAATGTGTGTTTACTTGTTTGATAATGACTTCTATATTTTAATGTTTTGTCTAATTGTATTGTTTCCCTTCCCTTGACCTTACCAGTGCCTGTCAATGCCACCAGGCCAGTTCTGTAAATAAGAATTTGTTCTTAGTGTATATGACTGGTTAAATAAAGGGGAAATGAAAACAAAAATGAAAAGTGACAATTTCCGATGTATATTTTTAATTTTAAAGGAACTCATTGCAGTGTCATGAAGATCGGCCCAAGACATAATTATGAAGTGCGGAAATAATGTAAACGATTTTTTCCTTTTATTGTTGTGTACTTAAATATAAGTACTGTATATTCACGCATGACTGTACCGCCAAGCACAGCTTTAACGTCATCCTCAAGTACGCTGATGACACCACCATCCTGGGCCTCATCACCAACAATGATGAGAGTGCCTACATAGATGAGGTGAAAACACTGACCAGCTGGTGTCAGGAAAATAACCTCTCTCTAAATGTCAGCAAAACAAAGGAGATGATAGTGGACTTCAGGAAACAGAGTGGAGGTCAGCACTCCACCATCAACATAAACAATGCTGAGGTGGAGCAGGTCAGCACCTTCAAGTTCCTCTGCATTCACATTACTGAGGCTCTGTCCTGGACTTAACATACAAACACTGTGATCAAGAAAGCCAGACAAAGACTCTACTTCCTAAGAAGACTAAAGAAGTTAGGTATGAACACCAGCATCCTCATCAACTTTTATAGGTGCATCATTGAGAGCCTGCTGACAGGCTGCATCACAGGGTGGTATGAGAACTGCACCAGTCAGAAAGCTCTACAGAGGGTGGTGCAAACAGCAGAGGACATCAATGGTAGCAGTCTCCACACCATCCAGGACATCTACCACAGCCAATGTCTGCGTAAAGCATGCAGCATCATTAAGGACCACACCCACCCAGCACAAGCACTCTTCCATCTACTACCCTCAGGTAGACGATACAGGAGTCTGTCATCACGTACAAAAAGACTAAAGGACAGTTATTATTCACAAGCTGTCAGATTACTGAACTCCCTATAAATAAAACTGAACAACTGGCAATAACGTTGCACCAAGCCACATCTGTGACAATTAATATGACTAATATTAGCTTGTAACAGCTAATATGTTTAGTGTTTATCGCTGATATACTATGTAGGCTGTATCTTGGCTGATACTAGGCTGTATCATGTATGATACAGTATCTATGTATCTACCTTACCATCATAATTCAATCTCAATGTCACTACCTGTGCAATAACTTGTCACACAACCTGTGTAGTATATATTAGTTATGTCAGAATCAGAATTAGAATAAACTTTATTGGAATTGCACCGAGGTACAACGCAAATATGTACGTACAGTCGTCCGAAAGATGGGCGGAGTGCACGAAGCTGCAACTACAGGAGAGCGCGGCCATTTTATCCTTATCAGATAACAATCTTAGATAGGAAAAGGGGGAGAAACATGAGGGTAGATAGTGGTATTACAAAAAAAGATCTTTCACATCTTGTCTATCAGGACACGATTTGAGACATCAAAAAAACTCTACCAGCAAGCACAATTAAAACATGACTACATTTGCATTTGACATTGAGGTGTTGAGATTTGTCCATGAGCTTTTTTCAGATCAGCCACAGTTTCTGAGGATGTTGTTTTCAGTCAGCATTTCTGATAAGTTTGCACAGAAAGTTCTCGGGGGGGGGGGGGGGGGGGGGGGGTAGATGAAGCTTTTGT
>NC_056518.1:1897035-1897626 GCF_014905685.2 Nematolebias whitei
AAGCTTTTGTCCTTGGGTACTCATGTCCCAGAAGAAATTTGATAGTCAGCCTGTCTCCGAGGCCTTGGGAGTCAGATTGGATAAGCTTAATATTTGTTTTTCTTCAGGCAGACATATTTTTTTCTTCAGCCTTGAGTCCATCTGGGCGTTTTGGTTCCGAAAAAGCCTAATTGTGGAATTGAATTTCACTGATCCATGCTATGAGTCTCCTTCAAGGTCGAACCCACCACGCTGACGAGTCCCAGAAGCCACAGGTGGTCTGCGATTCTCAATCGCCTCCACCTGCTGAACGGTTAAGCTCGTAGACCAAACGATTTAAAGTTCCCACAGCGAGGACCAGAGCTTCACACTGACTCGGAAGCTTTTCCATGGCCAAAACTGTTCCCGCTATCTTCTTCAAAAGTCGACAAAAAAGAGCCCCGCCGATGCCAAAAGTAGAGTCCCTGCTATCATAAGTCCAAATATGTAAACATCTTCAACATATCTAAAAAAGTTAAATCTGGTCCTCTGGACATTAAAAAAAAAAGCAAAAAAAAAAAGCAAAACAACAAAAAAATGTAGAAACGTTTCGTCTCTCATCCGAGAGACTTC
>NC_056518.1:1897726-1901738 GCF_014905685.2 Nematolebias whitei
TGTCAACCAGTTTTGCTGCTGACAACCAAAACCAGCTGATCACATGCTCAAGAAGGACCATCAGCCTAACAATGGATCATTAGCACACTGATGGCTGTTTACTATTCACAGAGGGCTGAGTGATACTAGCAATCACAGCATTGTAAGAGGGGGACAATTGAACACGTAGGCCTCCACCCCTGTTTAACGATGGACGGTTTCTTTTCACAAAGATGGCCTCCTTTACTCCTCTCTCAAACCATTGTTCCTTGATTGCTAGTATCACTCAGCCCTCTGTGAATAGTAAACAGCCATCAGTGTGCTAATGATCCATTGTTAGGCTGATGGTCCTTCTTGAGCATGTGATCAGCTGGTTTTGGTTGTCAGCAGCAAAACTGGTTGATCCACTCTGAGAAGGTGCTATTTAAGAGACTGAGCTGAATAGAGCACCTCAGACTAAGGAAGTCTCTCGGATGAGTGACGAAACGTTTCTACATTTTTTTGTTGTTTTGCTTTGTTTTGTTTTTTTTGAATGTCCAGAGGACCAGATTTAACTTTTTTAGATTTTTCTACCTGGATTATTGAGCATGCATCAGGATATTTTGAACCACTTTGGCCAGGATTGCTTCAAACTAGCTAGAGAGTTTGAGAAAACAGCAAGGAAGAGGGCAGACTACAGGAACCATTTGCAATTCAACCTCAGATGTCGACAAAGTGGCATCATTCCCAAGAGCCTGGAACTAAAATCTTCGGTCAGTGGGCACCGGGCAAGCAAGATCCTTCAGAAGGCACAGACCCAGCTGCTGAATGAAGGGGTGAGACAGACCAATTTTACTATTGAGGCCTTGAAGGCCAAAGAAGAGCACATTAAACAGAAACTAACTATGTGTATCAGACCACACTTCAGCAAGTGTTGGACTGTACAGATCAGGCACGCTTAGCACAGCATGTCAAGTCAAGACTCGACAACAAAACAAGTTTAACTTACTAATAACTCATCATCACCATCACTATTCCAATAACAACACATTCAGTGTAGAACAACACTCCAGTAGTCAATTACATGTCAGGGAGACAGAAAAGTGGGTGAAGAATTTATGACAGACAGCTCAGCCAGCCGGAGACAGAGATTCTTGCCAGGGGACTGAACTTTGCGGTTGCACCAAGTAGAATTCCTCTGGTGGAGATGATGACAGCTACTGAGTCAGCCATCCGCAACAACAAAATTAAAGAGGCTGAAGCAGAACAGCTCAGAATCAAAGTTTCAACCTGCCTCAGCAATGTCAAACCACCACCTTCCAACATCAGTAGAGAGGAGAGGGATGCGCTCACCACTCTTAGCAAGGACAAAAACATCATCATTCTCCCAGCAGACAAAGGAAGGTGCACAGTGATTTTGAACCAGAAAGCCTATCATGAGAAAGTTATGATACTCCTTAGTGACGTAAACACTTATGAACCACTGAAAAGAGATCCAGGAAGTGGTTACAAGAAGAAATTGATAGATTGCCTGAAAATTTTGGAGCAGGACAAGGCTATTGACCGTTTTCTGTACCACAGACTGTACACAGGGGAGGCCACACCTAGTCTGTATGCCATCCATCCATCCATCCATTTTCTTCCGCTTATCCGGGGTCGGGTCGCGGGGGTAGCAGCCTAAGTAGGGAGGCCCAGACTTCCCTCTCCCCAGCCACTTGGGCCAGCTCATCCAGGGGAATCCCGAGGCGTTCCCAGGCCAGCCGAGAAACATAGTCCCTCCAGCGTGTCCTGGGTCTTCCTCTGGGCCTCCTTCCGGTGGGACGTGTCCGGAACACCTCACCAGGGAGGCGTCCAGAAGGCATCCTAAACAGATGACCAAGCCACCTCAACTGGCTCCTCTCGACGTGGAGAAGCAGCGGCTCTACTCCGAGTCCCTCCCGGATGATCGAGCTTCTCACCCTGTCTCTAAGGGAGAGCCCAGACACCCTGCGGAGAAAACTCATTTCGCCGAGATCTCATTCTTTCGGTCACAACCCAAAGCTCGTGACCATAGATGAGGGTGGAAACGTAGATCGATCGGTAAATTGAGAGCTTCGCCTTTTGACTCAGCTCTCTCTTCACCACGACAGACCTGTACAGCGCCCGCTTCACTGCAGACGCTGTACCTATCCGACTATCGATCTCACGCTCCATTTTTCCCTCATTCGTGAACAAGACCCCAAGATACTTGAACTCTTCCACTTGGGGTAGGACCTCCTCCCTGACCCGGAGAGGGCACTCTACCTTTTTCCGGCTCAAGACCATGGCCTCGGATTTGGAGGAACTGATCTTCATCCAGGCCGCATCGCATTCGGCTGCGAACCGTTCCAGCGAAAGCTGTAGATCACGATCTGATGAAGCCAATAAGACCACATCATCTGCAAAAAGCAGAGACGCAATCCTAAGGCCACCAAAACGGATCCCCTCAACACCTTGGCTGCGCCTAGAAATTCTGTCCATAAAAGTTATGAACAGAATCGGTGACAAAGGGCAACCTTGGCGGAGTCCAACTCTCACCGGGAACAAGCCCGACTTACTGCCGGCAATGCGGACCAGGCTCTGACACCGGTCATACAGGGACCTAACAGCCCATATCAAAGGGCACGGTACCCCATACTCCCAGAGTACCCCCCACAGGGCCCCCCGTGGGACGCGGTCGAACGCCTTCTCCAAGTCCACAAAGCACATGTAGACTGGTTGGGCAAACTCCCACGCACCCTCCAGGTCCCTGCTGAGAGTGTATAGCTGGTCCAGTGTTCCACGGCCAGGATGAAAACCGCACTGTTCCTCCTGAATCCGAGGTTCGACTATCCGACGGACCCTCCTCTCCAGAACCCCCGAATAGACCTTACCAGGGAGGCTTAAGAGCGTGATTCCCCTGTAGTTGGAACACACTCTACGGTCCCCCTTTTTGAATAGGGGGACCACCACCCCAGTCTGCCAATCCAGGGGAACTTCCCCCGATGTCCACGCAATATTGCAGAGTCGCGTAAGCCAACACAACCCTACAATATCCAGAGCCTTAAGGAACTCTGGGCGAATCTCATCCACCCCTGGGGCCCTGCCACCAAGGAGCTTTTTAACCACCTCGGTGACCTCAGCACCAGAGATTGGAGGGCCCGACTCAGAGTCCCCAGGCTCCGCTTCCTCAGTGGAAGACGTGCCGGTGGGATTGAGGAGGTCTTCAAAGTATTCTGCCCACCGATCCACAACATCCCGAGTTGAGGTCAGAAGCACACCACTCCCACTATAAACAGTGTTGGTGGCGTACCGCTTTCCCCCCCTGAGACGCCAGATGGGGGTACAGAATTGTCTCGAAGCCGTGCGGAAGTCGTTCTCCATGGCCTCTCCGAACTCCTCCCATGCCCGAGTTTTTGCCTCAGCAACCACTCGAGCCACATGTCGCTTAGACTGCCAATACCCATCAGCTGCTTCCGGGGTCCCACAGGCCAAAAAGGCCCAATAGGACTCCTTCTTCAGCCTGACAGCATCCCTCACCGACGGTGTCCACCATCGGGTTCGAGGGTTGCCGCCGCAACAGGCACCGCCAACCTTGCAGCCGCAGCTCTGATAAGCCGCCTCGACAATAGAGGCACACTCAGACTCAATGTCCCCCACCTCCCTCGGAACATGTTCAAAGTTCTCCCGGAGGTGGGAGTTGAAACTCCGTCTCACAGGAGACTCTGCCAGACGTTCCCAGCAAACCCTCACAATACGTTTGGGTCTGCCAGGTCTGACCGGCATCCTCCCCTACCATCGGAGCCAACTCACCACCAGGTAGTGATCAGTTGACAGCTCTGCCCCTCTCTTCACCCGAGTGTCCAAGACATGTGGCCGCAGATCAGATGAGACGATGACAAAGTCGATCATCGAACTGCGGCCTAGGGTGTCCTAGTGCCAAGAGCACATATGGACCCTTATGCTTGAACAAGGTGTTCGTTATTGACAATCCATGACGAGCACAGAAGTCCAACAACAGAACACCACTCTGGTTCAGATCGGGGGGGGGGGGGGG
>NC_056518.1:1901838-1902659 GCF_014905685.2 Nematolebias whitei
TCCTGCTCTGCTCTCTGTCTGTCTGAAGCGCCTGGGTCTCATCTCCCAAACATAAATTAAGAAGATTATGGATTTGGTATCGTGGGCGTTCAACTCTTTTGATAAGATTTTTTCATCAAAGCGACAAGGTCCTGGGGAACCGGCATGTCCAGCTGATACTCACGCTGTGGGGTACGTCATGGATTCGTGGCGTGTGGCAATTGATGTGCATCACAGTCCTGTCTCAAGAATATGTTGAAGATATCCTGATGCATGCTCAATTATCCAGGTAGAAAAATCTAAAAAAGTTAAATCTGGTCCTCTGGACATTAAAAAAAACAAAGCAAAACAACAAAAAAATGTAGAAACGTTTCATCTCTCATCTGAGAGACTTCCTCAGTCTGAGGAGCTGTTTTCAGCTCAGTCTCTTAAATAGCACATTCTCAGAGTGGATCAACCAGTTTTGCTGCTGACAACCAAAACCAGCTGATCACATGCTCAAGAAGGACCATCAGCCTAACAATGGATCATTAGCACACTGATGGCTGTTTACTATTCACAGAGGGCTGAGTGATACTAGCAATCACAGCATTGTAAGAGGGGGACAATTGAACACGGAGGCCTCCACCCCTGTTTAACGATGGACGATTTCTTTTCACAAAGATGGCCTCCTTTACTCCTCTCTCAAACCATCGTTCCTCTCTATCCAGGATGTGAACATCTTCATCCCTGAAAGAGTGACCGCTGGCCTGGAGATGAGTGTAGGTCGCAGAGTCCTGGCCTGATGATGTTGATCTTCTGTGCTGGGCCATCCTTTTGGCCAGTGGCTGTTTTGTTTCCCC
>NC_056518.1:1902759-1903322 GCF_014905685.2 Nematolebias whitei
CTTCTGTGCTGGGCCATCCTTTTGGCCAGTGGCTGTTTTGTTTCCCCGATGTAAGACTGATCACCCTCCTGACACTGAACAGCATACACAACATTACTCTGTTTGTGCTGGGAGACTGGATCTTTGGGATGAACCAATCTTTGCCGTAATGTATTTTGGGGTTTAAAAGCCACTGGGACGTTGTGTTTAGAAAATAAACTTCTCAGTTTCTCTGATACTCCCTCAACATATGGAATGACCACTGGTCTGGGTCTGGGTTCCTCCTTTTCACCTGTTGGCTGACTGGAGTCCTGTTTGGGTTTCTTCTCTGCTTTTAGGAAGGCCCAGTTAGGATATCCACATTGCTCTAGGGCCTGTCTTGTGTGGGATTTCTCCTTCTGCCTGGCTCCTGAGCTAGTGGGGACGCTGTCTGCTCTGTGATACAGAGTCCTGATGACTCCTAACTTGTGCTCCAAAGGGTGATGGGAGTCAAACTGCAA
This sequence comes from Nematolebias whitei, assembly GCF_014905685.2. Lineage (NCBI taxonomy): Eukaryota > Metazoa > Chordata > Actinopteri > Cyprinodontiformes > Rivulidae > Nematolebias > Nematolebias whitei. The sequence goes on from NC_056518.1 coordinate 1,903,239, forward strand.
ATACTGGTCTGTGTGGGTGGGTTTGCGGTACACCTCAGTTTGCAAATGTCCTCTATCAGAGACTGAGACCTCACAGTCCAAGAA
>NC_056518.1:1903422-1910601 GCF_014905685.2 Nematolebias whitei
TCAATTTCAAGAAACATGTATACAAATAATTCTTTTTTTTTACAAGCATTTCTCAACCCTTTCGTCATCCATGGTTAGTCAACAACATTTCTCTTTGTACAATTATTTTGCACACAATTCTTTTCATACAGAGCTCCTAAAATATTCATAAACTCATCATATGATCTGTTCACATCATCAACATACACGTCTTTCCAGCTTTGTTTATGTAAATCATCTTTTAATTTGTCCATTGCTTTTTTTTATGTGTTTATTGTTTTTTTCTTAATTGTAATTTCTTTTGTAACGCTTTGATCATTTTTATAAATCATGAAAACAGTCAACAATGGTGTACCACAAGGCTCAGTCTTAGGACCCACCCTCTTTACAATCTACATACATAATGTAGGCAAAAACATCCCTAATGCATCCATACATTTCTATGCTGACGACACAGTTGTTTATTGTCGAGCTAAAACTGTTGCTAAGGCTTTCCAGCTTTTGAAATCTGCATTCAACTACATCCAGACTGATTTGTTCCACCTCAAACTTGTCCTAAATGCCGAAAAAACCACAGGGATGCTTTTTTCAAATAGGAAGTTGGTCCCAGCAGTTCTTCCTCCGATTTTATCCTCAAATGGTGTCCCCATTGAGTTTGTTGATTCCTATAAATATTTGGGTATCTTGGTCGATTCACATCTCTCTTTTAAGCTCCATGTGGAAAACTTGGTAAAGAAACTGAAAATTAAACTGGGTTTCTTTTTCAGAAACAAATCCTGTCCAACCCTGAATGCTAGAAAACGCCTTGTATCTGTGACTTTCCTTCCCTCAATTGATTTTGGTGATATTATTTACATGAACGCTCCTACAAGAACCCTGCAGATGTTGGATGCTGTCTATCATGGTGCACTAAGATTCATAACTGGCTGTGATTATCGTACCCACCACTGCACACTGTATTCATTGGTTAACTGGACATCATTAACTTCACGCAGACTCTCTCACTGGTACATTTTCATCTTTAAATCACTTCTTGGTCTGCTGCCTTCATACATCTCCTCCTACATGTCTCTGCGTGAGTGCAGCTACGGAGTGCGCTCTCAGGACATCATTACCTGCAGTGTTCCCTCAATGAGGACTGAACTAGGCAAAAGGGCCTTCTCCTACTCCACTCCTGTTTCCTGGAATATCTTACAAAAAGATTTGAAGCTCTCGACCTTGACCTCTCTAAGTGTCTTTAAGAATCTGTTGGTCACCTGGCAGGGTCCAATGCAGACATGTTCCTGTTTTTAGTTTTCTACATTTGTCTTGGAATCTAGCTGTTTTTTGTTTTGTTACCTTTTTCCTTTTAGCCATCCTATTTGTTAAAAAAAAAAAAAAAAAAAAAATTGTAGTATGAGTTTTTATAACTGCTTATTGTTGTTGCTGTTGTCCATTGTTGTCATCTTTCTTTGTTAAATCAGGTCTCTCTTGTAAATGAGTCCTCGAGGCTCAATGGGATTTACCTGTATAAATAAAGGTTGATTGATAGTTGTGTTTTCATCGTTGAGCCATGTCTCTGACAGTGCTATTATTGTAAAGGTTCTGTTTAGCTGTTTTAAACAATCTGTTATTTTGGATATATTTGCATTTAAACTTCTACTGTTAAAGTGAATCATAGAGAGACCTCCATTAGTTATATTGATGTCATTAAACTGTTCTTCATTGTAATATTCACAGTCTTTTATTGCAGGGAAAAATTTTGTATCAATCACATCTTCAACATTGTATATTTTAAACTCTGTCTTTGTATGTTGTCATGTTTTAATGTATTTGTTTGTTTTATATTTTGTTAATTTCTTGTTTGTGAAGTTATGTCAATGATTTATCATCTGTCATCTCCTGAGCTCATTTTAGTTTTTCCAGATCCTTCAGGTCTTTTATTATTTTAGCCTGAGATCCTTCCTGTAGTTTGATCCAAATGTTTCCATTTCTTGTCAAAGTTGACGCTATTTTTTTTTTCTGTTTTTTCAACCACCTTGCTTCACGTGCAATATTTCCATTTTTTTTAGTTAGGTGTTCATTTATGTAAACATTTGTTCCCTTCAGTTTTTTTGCTTGCATTATCACATTGTTTCTTGATTTCCTGCTAATGAACTTGATGACTATGGATGGTTTGGCTTTATCTGATTTGTTGGGCAGTGTGTGGCAGATTGAAATGTCCTCATGTTCGATGTCAATATTGTGTTCCTGAATAGCTCTGCAATCAATGTTGTTGTTGTTTTTTTATCTTTTGGAATATCACACCTAAATATCTACTATCAGTAATTAATGCAGAGTAGATATTTCCCAGTGAGGGCACACAGAACCAAAGTAATAACATAAAACTCTGTGATAACACCATTGCTTTAAAACTATGTGAATGAGCAAAAAGTTCCATTTTTCAGATTCAAAGTTAGTTTTTCAATGACAGAAAACTTTTTATTCTGTTTTAATTATCTGCTAACCTTTATCCTCAGGGTTAAAGCACACATTTAGAAAGCTCTTTGGAAAAGTTGTAATTGGGGTTTGGCAACACATTCACAGTCTGGGCTCGCAATCAGCATGTCCTCATCCCATGACCTTGTCTAAGCAGGGCATATGTACGGTAGAAACAGAGGCACAGTCTTTTATAAAACACTCAGAAAGCAGAATCTACATGAGCACATAGACTCTCCAGAAGTCTCACTCTGTGAAAAGTAAAGCTTTTTATAAAGGACAAATTTTCTTTTATTTACGTTTTACAGTGCCTTGTGAAAGTATTCAGCCCCTTGAACTTTTCAACCTTTTGCCACATTTCAGGCTTCAAACATAAAGATATAAAATTTAATTTTTTGTGAAGAATCAACAACAAGTGAGACACAATTGTGAAGTGGAATGAAATTTATTGGGTGTGTCAAACTTTTTTAACAAATAAAAAACTAAAAAGTGGGGTGTGCAGTATTATTGGGCCTCTTTACTTTCAGAGCAGCAAACTCGGTCCAGAAGTTCAGTGAGGATCTATGAATGATCCAACGTTGTTCCAAATGACTCATGATGATAAATAGAATCCACCTGTGTGTAATCAAGTCTCCGTATAAATGCACCTGATCTGTGATAGTCTCAGGGTTCTGTTCAAAGAGCAGAGAGCATCATGAAGACCAAGGAACACACCAGGCAGGTCTGAGATACTGTTGTGGAGAAGATTAAAGCAGGATTTGGATACAAAAAGATTTCCCAAGCTTTAAACATCCCAAGGAGCACGGTGCAAGCAATCCTATTGAAATGGAAGGAGTATCAGACCACTGCAAATCTACCAACACCCGGCCGTCCCTCTAAACTTTCATCTGGAACAAGGAGAAGACTGATCAGAGATGCAGCCAAGAGGCCCATGATCACTCTGGATGAACTGCAGAGATCTACAGCTGAGGTGGGAGAGTCTGTCCATAGGACAAAAATCAGTTGTACACTGCACAAATCTGGCCTTTATGGAAGAGTGGCAAGAAGAAAGACATTTCTCAAAGATCTGCATAAAAAGTGTTGTTTAAAGTTTGACACAAGCACCTGGGAGACACCAAACGTGGAAGAAGGTGCTCTGGTCACATGAAACCAAAATCCAACTGTTTGGCCACAATGCAAAACAGCTCATCACCCTGAACACACCATCCCCACTGTCAAACATGGTGGTGGCAGCATCATGGTTTGGACCTGCTTTTCGTCAGCAGGGACAGGGAAGATGGTCAGAATTGATGGAAGATGGATGGGGCCAAATACTGGACCATTCTGGAAGAAAACCAGTTTGAGTCTGCAAGAGACCTGAGACTGGGACGGAGATTTATCTTCCAACAAGACAATGATCCAAAACATAAAGACACATCTACAATGGAATGGTTCACAAATAAACGTATCCAGGTGTTGGAATGAACAAGTCAAAGTCCAGACCTGAATCCAATCCAGAATCTGTGGAAAGAGCTGAAGACTGCTGTTCACAAACGCTCTCCATCCAACCTCACTGAGCTCCAGCTGTTCTGCAGGAAGAATGGGCAGAACTTCAGTGTCTCCATGTTCAAAACTGATGGAGACAAACCCCAAGAGACTTGCAGCTGGAACTGCAGCAAAAGGCGGAGCTACAAAGTATTAACGCAAGGGGGCCCAATAATACTGCACGCCTCACTTTTCAGTTTTTTATTTGTTAAAAAAGTTTGACACATCCAATAAATTTCATTCCACTTCACGATTGTGTCTCACTTGTTGTTGATTCTTCACAAAAAATTTTTTTTATATCTTTAATGTTTGAAGCCTGAAATGTGGCAAAAGGTTGAAAAGTTCAAAGGGGCCGAATACTTTCGCAAGGCACTGTATCTTCAAATATCCACCCACTTTTCTGTGTGGTTTTCGGACCTGAGCATCTTGGGAATTAATTTTGCAGTCTTTCACTTTCTCTAGATAGCATTAATTTGGCCTCTAGTTCTGAAGTTAAAAACATTGGTGTTATTTTTGATCAGGACATGTCTTTTAACCCCCATATTAAAAATGTTACCAAAACTGCCTTCATCCTTCTGCGTAATATCACTAAAATTAGAAACATCTTGTCCAAAATTTATGCACAAAAACTGGTTCACACATTTATCACGTCTAGGCTGGAATATTGCAATTGGTAATTATCTGGGTGTCCAAATACTTCATTAAAACGTCTTCAGCTGATCCAAAATGCGGCTGTCAGAGTTTTAAGTAAAGTTGATAGGAGAGATCATATCTTTCCAGTTTTAGCTTCTCTCCATTGGCTCCCTGTCAAATTTAGAATATAATTTAAAATCTTCATTCTAACCTACAAAGCCCTCAACAATTTAGCTCCATCTTATATTACAGATCTTATTGTTCCATATTTTCCTAACAGAGCGCTTCGCTCTCAGACTGCAGGTTTACTTGTGGTTCCTAGAGTTTCCAAAAACAGAATGAGAGGCAGATCTTTCAGTTATCAGGCTCCTCTCTTGTGGAACCAACTTCCAGTTTCTGTCCGTGAGGCTGACACATTGTCTACTTTTAAGATTAGGGTTAAGTATCTCCTTTTTGATAAATCCTAGTTGGGGTCGGCTTGGGTTCCCTGAGCTGTCCCTTAGTTATGCTACTATAGGCTTAGACTATTGGAGGACAAACTAACCACATTTCTTCACTCTGCTACTGTTTTTACTTACTCTGCTCAACCTGTTTTTGCATTTGTAATTTTTTTTTCTATCCTTGACGTGTGATTTTGTCTTTCTTCCAATAGGGGGTCCACCAATGTGTGTCCCATCAGTGTATGAATGCAATCTAAAGCATTGATTAGTCTCTTAAGAATGATTTGTTCAATTAGCTTTGTAGATCTAGTAGAGTGCTGTATGAATGGCTAAATGAGGACACAGATTGTAGTGCAAAGCACTTTGAGTGTCTTAAGATAGAAAGGTGCTGTATAAATACAGTCCATTTACCTGCACCTACATCTGGAACCTACTATTCTGTGTTCGTCTGTCTCTCCTTCCTGTCCTCTCAAACCCAGCCGGTCGAAGCAGATGGCCACTTGTCCTGAGCTGGTTCTGCTGGAGGTTTTTTCCTTTTAAAAAGGGAGTTTTTCCTTTCCACTGTTGCCACTGTGCTTGCTCAGGATGGGAGACTGTGATGAAGTGAAGATTCAATGTCTGGCTTCCTTAGATGGAGAACTTTACTAACTGGCTTTTCTATGTATGTTTCTATACAGTGCCCTGAGACAACTTTGTTGTGAATTGGCACTATATAAATAAACTGAATTGAAATGAATTATAACTATGACATGTAATGTATAAATATCAGCAACTTTGAAATGAGTTAATTCCTTACATATTATAAAAGTAGATACAATGGTGAACTGTGGCAGATAGAGCTGCATGCTTCTGGCCACTTAAAAAATATTGTGCTGATAAACATTTTTCATGGCAACACAGTACATGGTATTCATAAAACACTTTTGCCAGAACTATAATGAGAGTTGGATATAGAAGAAACAGCCTTTATTGTCCCATGGATGGGAAATTCAAGTGTAACAAAAGCAACAGCAGCAACAAATAAAAAGTCACACAAAAAGTTCCTAAATGTTGAAAAAAAAAGAATGTGATGTGATGTAATATGTGGGGCAGCACGGTGGCGCAACTGGTAGAGCTGCTGCCTCTCAGCGAGCAGGTCCCTGGTTCAAATCCTGGTCCGGGGCCTTTCTGGGTGGAGTTTACATGTTCTCTCCGTGCATGCGTGGGTTTTCTCCGGGTACTCCGGTTTCCTCCCACAGACCAAAAACATGCATGTTAGACTGATTGATAACGCTAAATTGTCCCTAGGTGTGAGTGAGAGAGTGAATGGTTGTTTGTCTCTATGTGGCCCTGTGATGGACTTGCAACCCGTCCAGGGTGTACCCCGCCCCTCACACAGTGATGGCTGGACATGGGCACCGGAGATCCCCGTGACCCAAAATGGAAGAAGTGGGTAAAAGATAATGGATGGATGTAATATGTGATGTGGAGGAGTATATTTTGGCAGGATCTGGATGAAGTGATGGAGAATATTCCCAGGGAGGAGAGAGTGGTGATCGGAGCAGACCTGAATGGACATGTTGGTGAATTAAACAGAGGGGAAGAGGAAGTGATGGGTAGGTTTGGTGTCAAAAAAAGAATCCAGGAAGGACAGATGGTGGTGGATTTTGCCAAGAGAATGGAAATGGCTGTAGTCAACACATATTTTCCAAAACATGGAGGAACTTAGTGACCTATAAGAATGGAGGAAGGAGTACGCAGGTAGACTACATTCTGTGTAGACGAGGAAACCTGAGGGAGATTGGAGACTGAAAGGTTGTGGCAGGGGAGAGCGTGGCCAGACAGCATCGGATGGTTGTGTAGAATGACTGTTAAAAAAAGAAAGTTAAATCATTGATTTAACTTTCTTTTGTCATCTACCTGGATGATTGAGCCTACAAACCTTTTTCTTAGAATGACTGTTGTGAAAATGAGAAAAAAGAGAAAAATCAGAGAAGACAAAATAGTGGAAGCTGAGAAAAGAAGAATGTTTTGAGAAATTCAGAGAGGAGCTGTTAAAGTTTCTGGGTAGTAAGAAAGAGCTTCTAAATGACTAGACTACTACAACAACAGTTACTATATGTTAGGATTTGTGGTCGGAGCGAACCCAGAGTGCAGAACAGGGACT
>NC_056518.1:1910701-1914284 GCF_014905685.2 Nematolebias whitei
TGTTAGGATTTGTGGTCGGAGCGAACCCAGAGTGCAGAACAGGGACTCAACTCGGCAGATATACAAAAATAGGTCTTTAATGATAAATAAAAAGTACAAAATAAATATGCTGACGGGGCAGCAAAACTTACATAAACAAGGAGGGAGGCACGGGGAACTCAGGAGACACGAGGAACTCGAGGAACCAGGAAGAAAAGGAGAGACTCAGGAGACTCAAGGAAGCACACCCAACGAAGACGACCCGACAAAGGACAAGACAGAATAGAGCGACTTAAATACAAGGAGAAGACGAGACATGATAGCAAACAGCTGGGACGACACAGGTGGCAACAATGGAAACTAATGAGGAGCACGAGGGAAACAGACACACCGGGCCACAGAAAACTAACATCCTTACACTATAGAGGCAGGTAGGAAGGTACTTGGTGCGTCCTTTGGATAGAGAATGGATGATAAGGAAACCTGGTGGTGGAATAGTGAAGTGCAGGAAGATGTTCAAAGAAAGAGGTTTGCCAAGAAGAAATATGAAAGTGAGAGGACTGAAGAGAGAGATGGGAATATAAGGAGATGGGGCGTAGAGCAAAGAGGAAGGCAGCTAAGGCAAAGCAGAAAGCATATGATGAGTCGTATGGGAGGCTGGACACTAAAGAGGATGAGAAGGATTTGTACCGATTGGTGAGACAGAGAGATTAAGCTGGAAAGGATATGCAGCAAGTTAGACTTGTTAAAGATAGTAGTGGTAATCTTCTAACAATTGAGGAAAGTGTGATGGGAAGATGGTACGAGTACTTTGAAGAGCTAATGAATGAAGAGAATGAAAGAAAAAGAAGAGTAGAGGTCATAGAAACTGTGGACCAGGAATTGGGAAAGATCAGTGAGGGTAAAAGGGTCGTAAGCGCAAATGAGGGTGAAGTCCAGAAAGCTCTGAAAATAATGAAGAAGGGGAAGACAGTAGGACCTGATGACATACCAGTGGCAGTTTGGAAATGTCTTGGAGAGATGGCAATGAGGTTTTTGACTCAAATATTCAATGACATATTTGAGGGTGAGAAAATTCCTGAGGAATGGAGAAGTGTCCTGCTGCCCATTTTTAAGAACAAGGGTGATGCACAAAGTTGTAGCAACTAGAGGGGGATTAAGTTGATGAGCCACACGTTGAAGATATGGGAGAAATTTGTGGAAGCTAGACTTAGAAAAGAGTGAAAAGGACAGTGGGTATACTGGTAGAAGGATGTTAGAAATGCAGCTGCCAGGAAAAAGACAAAGAGGAGATCTATGGATGCAGTTACAGAGGACATGGAGGTAGTTGGAGTGAGAACAGAGGTTGCAGAGGAAAGAATGAGATAGAGGAGGAAGACTCGCTGTGTAGAACCCTGAAGTGGGAAATCCGAAAGAGGAAGAAAATTACCCCCCGCCTGCCACACTCACACATAATACTTGTTCTGAACATGTTTTCCATGCTATTTTGGAAGATTTTCAACATGTTCATTTGATTTCCTGTGGTATTGCATGTTTCCACAAAGGATCACGTGGAAAAAAAAAAACTACATTTATGTGATTTTCCTTAAATAGTGTTGTACCTATAGTACTTGTCAACTGTCAAATGTCCTTCAACCCGAATGGTGTTTAACATCAGGAAAACTCTTTCAAGTTTCACAATGTTCACATTTATTCTTGTGTTTTAGCTTCATATGCTGTAGTATTAGTTCTGAATACTGCAGTGAATGTATTTTTATAAGAAACAAACTGTGCTATTCCACCAAGTGATTGATTTATTGGATTTTATACAAAGTACAAACCCACAGTTCTTTTCACATTCATGTTTAACGTTCATGTTTTTAGTACCTTACCACCTGAGACTAATAGGCCTGGAGTTCTCCAAGGCCAGACCTGACACATTTTATGATAATTTGATGCTTTATTTGGCATATTTTTACAAGTAATATTTCTCTCCTTTTTTTCCTCAGTATTAAAAGCAAACAAAGCACAGATTTATATGCCCCCACCCCAACACACACACACACAGACACACACACACACACACACACACACAGAGACAGGTCTGTGTTTTTAGGACTCAACGCACAAGATAAATAACTTGAGTCACACTGAATAGAGCAACAAAAGAACAAGATGACCTTATTGATTCTAATTCTAAAGCACAGAAGAGCACATCCTCACCTTTTCACCCTTCTGATATGGTACACACACCACAGAATAAAGTACATAAAAGACAAACAGTTACCTTAGCAAGCCTTAGTTTATAAAGATGTACGTGTTTCAGTCTAATTCTGCTGTACAAAAGTGGAGCCAACATATTTTGTTCATGTACACAGCCTTACTGTATTTTTGGAGTTAAAGTTTATGCACTAGGGATGTGGATAAAAAAATATTTACATACACGCACAATGGTGTCAAATTTCTTCATCAGAGGTATAAAAAAAACTAATAACTAAAAAATGTTTTTTGAAAAAACATCCACAAGGTAAAAAAATAGTGACGCAGCTGAAGTCAGATCTTAGTAAAGGTTATCTGAGAAATTTTATTTTCGTCACCCACCACCCAGAGTGGAAAGTAAAAAATATTACATTTATTTGTGTTACGTAATTAAGTATAAAGTTGATGTACTTCTTATGTTTTAATTAAATTTCCAATCTATACTTTTAAACTTTAGTATGATTTTTTTTATATATAAGATTTACTTTGTTACATTTGAAATACCAAATACCGGGTAAAAAATGTGAACGTGAATATAAATAAAAATTTGGAGGGGAAAAAATGCACACATCAGCCTGCAGTGGCTAAACCAGCCACTAGGGAGCAGAAGCCAGTGTATCTCTTGTGCTGGTCCCAAGCCCGGGTAAATGGTGAGGGTTGTGTCAGGAAGGGCATCCGATGTAAAAGACTTTTGTCAAAACTATAATGCGAGTTCATCATAGCAAAATCATACCGGATCAGTCGAGGGCCGGGTTACCAACGACCACCACCAGTGCTGTTGACAAACAGGATGCCAGTGGTGCTTGTCCAAATTTATTTATTTTTTTTACTTTTTCCCCCAACCACGTGAGTAACTTTAAGTTATGTTTACTTGTCATATGCAGGTTAACACAAGGTCAACTGTACAATGAAATCTCCTGATGCATGCTAAATAGTCCAGGTAGAATAATCTAAAAAAGTTCAGTCTGGTCCTCTGAACATTCAAAAAAACAAGACATGAATGTCCAGAGGACCAGATTTAGCTTTTTTAGATGTACAATAAAATGTTCAGGATAAGAAAAACTGATTTGATTTGCTAATAAGAAAAGAAAGTAATCAACCAGAGGAGACTGGATCCTTGGTTCAATTCTGAGTTATGCACAGGTACTTTAAAATAGGCATCTAAAAAGCTGTAAAGAAAATGGCACTCTACTAATGTTGATGCTAAAAAATAAAAAAACAAGGTGTATCTGGAGGGCCACATCTGATTAGACAAAAAAAAAAAGGCTGGATGAAAAAAACAAGCCGTTTGTGTTAACCACAGATGCATTATGTCTAAAAACAAGGCGTTATTGGCAGATTATGTTAAGCACAGACATATTATATC
>NC_056518.1:1914384-1923679 GCF_014905685.2 Nematolebias whitei
TATATATATACATACATGTAAATCATGCATTTTAGCTCATATTATGACCTTGAAATACTTATTCATTTAAATTCATTCTGCTTGCACCATTGTATTCTACCATGTTCTTTTTGGTACTATATTTTGTGTACACTTATTGCATGCTTTAAGTATTTCTTGTTTGTTTGTTCTTTGATTTTTTTTAAGCGAGTCAAATCGGTTCTTGTCATCTTGAGCATTTCATTGTACTGTTAACCCTGTGTTAACCTGCATATGACAAATAAACACAACTTGAACTTGAAATATATTTTGACTTTATTCAAACTCTTTCATATCTGGGTCCAATCCACTGCTGACCTCGACACTCACCCCCACACTGTTCAAATATGCACCAAAAAGAATAAAAACTACTTTAACCAACCAGAGAAAAAACAAAAGATTAGATTTAAAGTGACTTTGACTTACTATTGTAATCATTAATCAGTCAGAATGTCATCAACTTTACACCAAACCCACCTAATATGAATTTTTAAAAATAATTCTTATTAAGCTGGAAGATGTTTTGTGATTGAAATGTTTGCATAATACATATTTATTGAGATTCTACAAGGAGTGGTTTAATACTAAAACTAGTTACTTTGCTTGAGAAACTAACAACAACAAAATAAACAACCTTAAACACCACACCAGCATGAAAAACAAAATCCATCTCCTGGAGTTTGCATCATTAATATAAGCTGCAACATTTTTCAGCTTAGTGTAACAAATATATGTTGCACATTCACACAAGAAGAATCATGGCTGTAAAGCTCAAGGAGCCGTTTCATCTGTGCTCCTCCAGCTTGTGTCTCTCATTTCGATGTGACTTCTAAAAATACTGTGCTGTAAGCCTCGTTGTACTGCTGCACATATTTCTCTTCTGAAGAAAGTGTTTGGTAAATTCCTGTGTTTGAACACAGATGACAAATAATGGCGTGCAGTGACAATTTCAGATAAAAGCATTGGAAAGAAGTACAAAAATTGTATTATGTGTGGGTGGAATAATCCTAATCAGAGCTACAGTTTCATCTATTTTTGACAAAATAATCTTTTCATTTCATTGAGGAATCCACTGAGTGGAGGTGGGGGCCCAATTTATTTCAACAAGCATTTCCCTGCATTATGCTTTTGCCCACTCCACATACAATTGTCAGTGAGCTAATGTCAGTCTCACCATGCAGCACAGACTGATGAAGACTCCAGTAAATACTCAAGCAGTTCTTCTCTCTCTTCATCCCTCGTTTGCACTGGCACCCGTGCAGCGGGGTGGACAAAAGTGCTGTCATGGCGTTCTCACACTGGTTTCTGGCCCCAGGCCTTAGCTTCATGCTGCCATCTCCCGCAACACACTGCCTGAGAGTGCGCAGCCGTGGGCTGCAGGCGTCATCGCTGGAGCAAGTGTCTCCAGCACGTAGACAGTCCCTTCCACCTGCAGAGAGCACCAGGCGTGGAACTCCTGCAACATGAGACATAAAGGGATATTCATCTGAGAATATGATCATCTTTAACATAGGTGATAAAATCAAGGTATGACGGTAAAATCTGATTTGATTTTAAATTTGTAGGACACTATATTTACAGGAAATGTGGAAAAATAATCAAAAACGCTTAAAGTTGAGTGAGGAAAAAAACGAGTGATCACCTAGAAAACGAAGAAAAAAAAATTTGAATTTTTTTTTTCAAATTTTTTTTTACCCTTTTTTTGAGCAGGTAAAATTTTATATATATTTTTTTAATTATTACCCCCCTCCCCCCGAGTCTCGCTCTCGCTCAAGGCAGATGCATTTTCCTCTCCCTCCCCTGTTCTCCCCTTCCTTCTGCTTTTTTTTGCTCTCTGTCTGTGTCTCAGAGCTCCTGTTACACATCTTCCGAAAGAAAAATACTATTATGGATCTGGTGAGCTGGATTTTCAACGCAATCAACAAAATATTTTCAACAACATGACAGGGTCCTGGAGAGCCCTCATGTCCCACAGAGACTCACGCTTGCTTGATGAGTCATGGACCCGTGGGGAGTTTGGGAGCTGGTGTGTCTTTCAGTCATGTCCACCTGGCGCTATGACTGTACGGAACTAAAGAAAGAAAAAACGATCAAAATATTGCTCCAAGCCTGGCATGAGTATCACCATAGAGATGACTCACGTACTTGGTGGGGATTTCAGGAGGAAGAAATAAGAGAATGGGTGGTCTCTTGTTTAAAACACTCCGCCAATTATTGGATTAAGTATCAGTTCTTAGCTACGGTTTACTCCAAAGAGCAGGACATATGGTCAAATGCTTTATATCGTCCCGACAAGTATGTCAGCCCGAGGCCATGGCAAATGTTTTGTAATGGGAAAAAAGATGTGTGTACAATTAGCTTGCCCCACAGGCCTTGTCACGAGTTACCCGGATGGGAAACTTACTGTTGAAATCATTATAAAGAAGAATTCACAACTCATGCAGCTGAGGTAGTGTGGAAAAAGTATAGTGACAGATAGTGGAGAAGATCTGTACCTGACGGTACAAGTTGCACTAACGTCATATTAGGACATAAGCTAAAAACTAGAAAGAGTATTCAGGGAGTGATTGTCCCCTTCGTCTCCGATTCTATGATTGCTCTGGCCGAAGGACATGCACTAAGACAACGCCTATGTTTTGGCGATGAATTGTATGGCTACGATTGGGTTGGCCCAAACAAAATCTACTCTAATCTCACATGTCAATATCCAGAAGAAAGTTGGAAAAAATGTGGCAAGGGAGAGGAAGAACATAACTGTGCCTGGTATGAAACTGTTAGTTACACAGTAGGCCATAAAGTCACGGAAGTAGTGCATGAAGTAGGAGAAGTGATCAAGGAAGGCGGAAGAACCGTTGAAGGATGGATAGTTGATCTTTTCCTTCAGATCTGGCCTTACTTGGCAAGCTTAGTTGGTGTGATAGCTGTTGCCTTATTAGGATGTGTGCTCCTACAAGAAGGCATCAAGGCCATGTGCCGCCCATGTGGGAGGAACTACAAGCCACTCCCACCAGAACCGGGCACTGGCTCAACTTAATACTGAGAGAATACGGAAACAGTCTCACATCCGCCCTGGAGCAGCAGAGAGCAGAACTCAAGATTTCCTCGGAGTCAAGAACATCATGGATTGCACAACAACCAGTGCTCCAATTGATGTGAGTACATTTTATGCAGACTCGGATAGCACTACGGCCCCCACGCAGACCTCCTGGCCAAGATGCCCATCCTATTTTAAGGGGAGCACGGTAGAATATTTTATAATAATGATTGCATGGGGGCAGCACAGTGGCGCAACTGGTAGAGCTGCTACCTCTCAGCGAGCAGGTCCTTGGTTCAAACCCCGGTCCAGGGGCCTTCTGGGTGGAGTTTGCATGTTCTCTCCGTGCATGCGTGGGTTTTCTCCGGGTACTCCGGTTTCCTCCCACAGACCAAAAACATGCTTGTTAGGCTGATTGGTAACTCTAAATTGTCCCTAGGTGTGAGTGAGAGAGTGAATGGTTGTTTGTCTCTATGTGTCTCTGTGATGGACTTGCGACCCGTCCAGGGTGTACCCCGCCCCTCGCACAGTGATTGTTGGACATAGGCACCAGCGACCCCCGTGACCCAAAATGGAATAAACGGGTAAAGATAATGGATGGATGGATGGATGGATGGATGGATGGATGATTGCATGGATGTGCTACTGCCACACAGGCAAGTGGGGTAAAGGGCGATTGATACGATTCCCTGTGGCCTTCCAGGCCTACGCCAAGATAATCGTGACCCATGTAATCCTAAAGAGGGCTGAAATAATGCCACACTTATTTGTTACCTATATCTTGGGAAGGGTCCAGACCTCACTCCGGCAGAGAGTAGTGATTTCATCTTGGCTTTAGCAGATTCCATCATAGTGACCCTTGAATGTGTGGCCACACTCACCCCTCTATCTATACCCATCACAAACTGTGGGAACACAGCTGGAAGAATCGTGATGGCGGTGATGGAAGGAGCTATAACCATCACCATGTTGGCACACCTGCTATACCAAACCCTATCCTTGCGACCCCAAAACAGACAACGATGGACCCTGAAGATAGTCATCCTAATCGGATGGGGTCTGGCCTGGGGAATCTGTTCTGTGCTATATTGGACTGGTCTCTGTACCATAGTACCCATCGTAGTTTGGATGATGACTTATGCTGCCATCTTCAAAACCAGACCTGAACCTGATCCTACTGCACCGGAGGGAAGTGGAGGCCACGGAATCTCCATAGATTGAATCCCCAATTCACCAAAAATACAAAGAACCTTAATCATTATATCAACAATGCTTAAATATCCCCCCTGCTAATGCTATTATTAATCATTAATCTAATGTCTGTTTAACTCCGGGCCACATTGCTCGATGAGGTCCTTAATGTCGGCTGACGGCCTGTATAGGCCCAGTAACGGTTGAGGGCCTTTGAAAAGCAATGGAACCCGGGGAAGAAAAAAATATAAATAAAATAATAATAATAATAATAATAATAATAATAATAATAATAATAATAAAAATAAAATAAAAAGTAAAAAAAAATAAAAAATAAAAATAGTAGTTGTGTTGTAGTGTTAGAACTTGTTTTATCCCCTTTTGTCATTACAGGAGCATGAAGTAACCTGCTGTTTCTGTCACAAAGGATCAACAGAAACCAAGTATCTCTGGGCTATCGGTTCGTCCTGGTGGTGCCAGTGCTGTCACTCTGGCTTGGTGGCCAGAACTGCGGTGAATGGAATTCTTGTCTCAGACGAGCCCCATAGTCCGCCACAAGTATCCACAGCGGTGTGCATGGAAACACAGCGCACCTGCAAAGTCATCTGGACCTCGGCTCTGAACTCGGTGCCCTATCGGCCAAGGGGAGCTATCCCACCACGAGCCTCATACTACCCGGTGGTAGCCAAGTTGTGGGAACATCTCCACAACGTCACCAGGTTCGTGGCAATCCATCTGTACACTGGGCTGCCCTCGGTCCACAGCCCATCCTTCAGGGTTACGCAGGGATCATCAGAAACTCTGCCCCAACAGTGCCGGCCTCCTTAGGGGCAAACCTAGGAGCTACTACACCACTGGTTCCAACTCCCGCGATGACAGCAATTCAAGAGCTGAATACAAATCCACCTAACGTCCATCTGGCACCAACCCTGATGGTGACGACTCGACATCAGACCCCAGCCGTTACTTCACCTGACCTGCCACTTACAGGGGCTCAGCCTGAGAACGAGCCCATGGAAGTAAGGACAACATCTCCTGAACCACCCCTTCTCTCCCTGGAGTGCCCAGAACTGTACCAATTGGAAACCTATCTCGATCATTTTGTGAGCACTGAAGTTGGCCCACCTAGTCCGACCAACTCCATGAGCACTGCTCCGTATGATCCTACCAGCCCTCAAGATTCCAACCCACCAAGCCTGATAACCCCGGATGGAACATTTCTGGACACCACTCATCCTGATGGGCCAGTAAATGCCCCGCGATAATCGATGCAAGAACGACCACAGCGAGCGCCGGAAGTGTATGCATGGGTCTATTCAGAAAAAGGGCAACCCATCTATGAGCCCGTCACTCCTGTGGAGTCTCCCATGAGTGTGGAGGCAACATCCTCAGCCTGTCACCAGCACAGTCCCACCTTCGTCTGAGGATGCACATCACCCCGGGGATTTGACATCTCAAGTGGGCAACTCACGGGAGGTCGACTCTGGCGAACTGACGATAGTGGATTATTGGGATGCTGCTGACGAGGAGGCCCCAAAGCCTTGGGCCTAGCGATACTGAAGACCCAGCACCGTATCATGAGGATCTGGTCGATTTGGATTACGAAGAAGATGTCTTAAAAGTGGATACAGCTGATGAACATCGAGACTGGCTTGGAGCTTAAGTATGGGTCAAGGGAACAGTCTGACTCCGTGGAGTGGGTGTCAAAGATGTGCAGAGTTCAGCCTGCTCCTACGGCACGGGCATGTCAAGACATGTTCGTTTTGTGTTGTTCTGCTTGTTACCATGTTCTGCTTGTAGGCCTCGGAGCCTGGATTAATGAAAACCATGTGTAGAGAAACACATACATTCACACACCCCATAAGCACAAATGTATATGACACACTCACACAACTACACAGGCACACACAGGCTCAGTTGGAAGACACACACACAGAGAGAACAGCAGAGCAGAAGATGTCTTCTCTTTTTAATAAAAATTACCAGTTTCAGATGAATGAGAAAGATGTGTTTATAAAAAATCAATAAACAAGTAGATAATCAAGTGATATTGTAAACTTTGTGATTTTAAAATGTAAACATTATGATTTTAGAATGTAATCTGTTTTAAGCTTGTTCATGTTGTTGATTGTTGAAAGAAGGCATGAATGTTCTAGAAGGAGTTATACAAGCGAAGGTATTATGCAATGGAAAAGCCCCAGAAACAGCTCTGACCAAATCAGGATAGGAAAACTCAAAGATGACTAAGCATAATTGAACAAAGTACACCCAGATTTTAATATGCATAAGGAGTGACTGGCAAAACCTCATAAGAGGCCTGTAAATTCGGACCAAGGTCCAACCCAGAAGGGGTTGGATTTGCCTGATGGCATGATCGGTCTGGAGATAGATGTCAGTCAAAATCTCAGGCTATATAAACAAAAGTTTCAGTGAAAACTCTGCTGTTTGGGACCCACTGCTCGTGCGAGGAGAAGAAGGACAAGATCCGGGAGGACCACTAGACGATTGTGGACTACTAGGGCAATTTTGGACGGTCTCTGCTGGAGGAGAACTAGGGTGAAATCCGTTGGAATACGCTTCTTTTTGGAACTATTCATCAACCCATCAGCCCGGATGATTCCTAAATCCTTTTCTTCAATATTCAGACAAGCCAGAGGACCAGAAACGGCCCACATCCGAGAGAGAGATGGGGAAATTTGCCTCTTACTAATTCAGAAAACATGGTAAGAGGACGTTTCTCAAATTTAGTCTTTAATAAAACCTTATCCCAAATTAAAGCAGTGGTGTATGAATTGACAAGCAGAAAAATCAATTTTATTATAAATCTGGTTGCTCAGAGTTGCAGAAGGGTCTTCCTTGCAGTGAGAAATAATGTGTTGGGTCAGGTAGAGAGAGTAGGTAAACTGTATGGATACTTGTGTTCCTGAGTGAGACCGGGCGTTGCTGGCCAGACTAAAAGACGTCCGAGGCCGAGCAGAGAGGAGTCCAAGGGCCTGTCTCAAGCCCATCCACAGGGGCAGAGATCTACCTTGCCCAGGAAAGGTCAACAACTGGAAAGGGACTACAGAGTGAAAATTATTCATCATGTAATCTCTTTGTAATCGAGTGTAATCATTATTGTGCATATCGCTGTTCCCCTGAAAAATGTATTGATTAAAGCAAAGCAAAACGTAAAATTTTGGATTCTTATTTCAAACACCCCTTTTTGTTCTTGGACGTGGAAAACTTGGTTCAGAGAAACAACAGAAGCATAGGAGGTTTTAAACGGTTTTATTAGCTTTTGATTATAAAACAACATCCATGAGCCTTGTGCCTAGGCTCTAAACAACGTCAGATCGATTAACAATTGCAACGCTAAATCAGGAGATGAGCTACCGTTAACTTGCGCTTCCTCGTCTGCTAAACGTCCCCACTCCTGCTGCTAGGTCGGGCGAGGCACGAGGTGAGACTTTGGGTGTGGTGCAAGGATTGGAGGTAGTTAACAGTCTGGGTGAATCATCTCAATACAGCCTTAAAACTGAAACTGTCCTAGGAAACAGTTGCGGGTAATACCTGAGCTATAGGATTAGTTTTGAGACCTGTTGGAGGAGAAGGCTGCGGTGAGGGCGTGGCACGTGTCCTGTGCCTACCTCACTCGGGAAAACAAGACAGTGGATGGATGGATGGATGGATGGATGGATGGATGGATGGATAGATGAATGGATGGATGGATGGATGGTCTTTAGTTGGACAACAGAGAACTGAATCCTTCAGGATGTTCAAATGGTGCCACGAAACTGGAGCAAGAGTGGAGAAGAGTTCAGTTCAGAACCATTAAGTGAGGGGTGGAAGAGGGGGGTGCTAGGACACCTGACAGAATCGGAGCTGCTCATTCACACACAACATGCTGTTCCTCTCCATAATACTAATGTTAATCAAGTGTTTACAAATGGAGGTAAATGTTGATGTTTAACAACCTGTTAAAATACACCAAAATACAGGAAATGGCATCTCTGTTATTCAAAATGTTCTGTGAGAGGACCCACGCCACGTAACCCCCGCAATAACCAAGGGACTACTGGAACTCAATTTAATACATATCAAGCTAAAACATTATTATGGTACTATGTGACAGTCATTTATAATACATACTGCAGTAGCTAATGAATATAGACTGTGACGAAGGGGAGATTCATCACAGTCTGCTGCCTCCATAGATAAATCTTTTTTTACTAATTGGCTTGTATGTGAATGTTTCTGTTCAGTGCCCTGAGACAACTTCTGTTGTGACTTGGTGCTATATAAATAAATTGAATTGAATATTGCAACATTATTTGATTGTGCACAGCATTATTTTAATGATTTAACTAAAATGGTCCTGTCGTTTCTCGATATAAAGTGATTTTAGTCAAACTCTGGCATGAAAGGCAGTGAGTGATTAGCATTCCTGCAAGAAATTTTTGGTTCCTCATTTTTGTTCAATATTTGTGCTCATACCTACTGTAGATGTACAGGTTGGATCATAAATGTGGGTGGTACTGAATGTTGGTATTTTGATACTGAAGGTGGTACAGAAAAACACCTTAAAGCAAGATTAGTTACTCATTTTCAAAGAAAAAAAATGGCCCCTGTGAGTGGTGTGTTGCAAATGCTATTAAACTGCAACTAATCCAGTGACACGAGTGGTTTGATATCTGTATGGAAAATGAAGCAGCACTTCAGATAGCAGGGGATAACTGTTTGACTGGAAACTGCTCCAACACACCGGCGGTTCAAAGACATGCTGTCAAAACCAATTAGCAGATATCAGCTGCCTTGTCATTCAGATTTGTTTCAACCTGCATGTTATCATACTGCAGTAAATAATTTGTTTTAGCTCCCTCTCCCTCAGCTGTTTCATTTCTCCTGCAGACCTTTCTATCACCCCATCCACTTTTACCTTCACTTCCACTCTTCTTTTCCATCATCTTTCAGAGGCACAGATCAGTGAGCAGGCTGTCAAATTAAAGTTTTCTAAACAAAACACTGTGTGTGTGTGTGTGTGTGTGTGTGTGTGTGTGTGTGTGTGTGTGT
>NC_056518.1:1923689-1927962 GCF_014905685.2 Nematolebias whitei
TGTGTGTGTGTGTGTGTGTGTGTGTGTGTGTGTGTGTGTGTGTGTGTTTGTGTGTGTGTGTACACAGTGCATCTGGAAAGTATTCACATTGCTTCATTTTTTCCACATTTTGTTATGTTACAGCCTTATTCCAACTTGTGTTAAATTATTCTCTTTCCTCAAAAAAGGGCTGTAAGCTCGATCATCCAGGTAGATAACAACAAAAAAGGTTAAATTGTGTCATCTGAACTAGTTTCTTTAAGTGAGAAACGTTTTGTCCTCCATCCAGAGGACTTCCTCAGTCTATGGCCTGCCAACCAGAATCCTCTGGATGGGATTCACATGGATTTAACCTTTGATGCTCTTTACTCAAAATTCTACACACAATACACCATTATCTAAAAAAGTTAAGTCAAGTCTTCTGGATGAGTTCAAAAAACAAAACAATTGTAGAAACATTTCGTCTTTCATCCGAAACACTTCTTCAGTCTGAGGTGCTGTCTTATAAAAAGCACCTTCTCAGAGTGGATCAACCAGTTTGCTGCTGGCAACCAAAACCAGCTGCTCACATGGTCAAGAAGGACCATCAGCCTAACAATGAATCATTAGCACCTGATGGCTGTTTACTGTTCACAGGAGGCTGAGTGATACTAGCAATCACAGCATTGTAAGACGATGAAAGACAAAACGTTTGTACAATTTTTTTGTTTTTTGAACCCGTCCATAGGACTTGACTTAACTTTTTTAGATTTTTTTATACATGGATTATTGAGCAGGGCAGCACGGTGGCGCAACTGGTAGAGCTGCTGCCTCTCAGCGAGCAGGTCCCTGGTTCAAATCCCAATCCAGGGGCATATCTGGGTGGAGTTTGCATGTTTTCTCTGTGCATGTGTGGGTTTTCTCAGAGTATCCCACAGACCAAAAACATGCATGTTAGACTGATTGGTAACTCTAAATTGTCCCTAGATGAGTGAGAGAGTGAATGGTTGTTTGTCTTGTTTGTCTCTATGTGTCCCTGTGATGGACTGGAGACCTGTCCAGGGTGTACCCCACCCCTCGCACAGTGATTGCTGGACATGGGCACTGGTGACCCCCGTGACCCAAAATGGAAGAAACGGGTAAAAGATAATGGATGGATGCATAGGCATCGCAACCATTATATGTGAAGGGGACAAGTCCTCCCCACATTAAAAAAACGTTCATTTGGAGCCCCCCACTTTTACTATAAAACATTAGTTCAGGAGGCGCAGTTTCTCTTTCTTCGTGAACGAATCCATTCCACTTGATTAATAGGAGAATACTCAAGCCACTAAAACTCCACTCCAGGTTTTCCTGGTTACCTCCAACTCTCCATTGCCTCTTGCCTCGGCAGAAAACGCGCACAGGTAAAGGAGGTGGTGGTATCTGTGTTACTCGCTCGTTTAGCAGCTTAGTGCGAGCAGTTGTTTACCAGGGGGTTGATCATAAACATATATTCATGTTAGGAGGATGCTTGAGAGGAGCTACATCTGTAGCATCTTAGCTTAGCAGCAATTGTGACGCTGTCAGACGCTGCAGGTGTAAGAGACGCTGTGTGTTCAGGTGCATTAAAGTTGAAATGTCTTTAAAACCCCACACCTTATTGTCCTCAAGCTTTGTGAGAAACATCATTTAGATGAGTAGTGTTGAACACAAGTAAAAAAGTCCAGTGGTGATGATTTAATTTCTCTATAAAGACAAATAGTGCTGATCTGAGGCTCTGTATTAAAGTGTATTAAAGTTAAAATGTCTTTAAATGGTAAATGGTAATGGTAAATGGTACTTATATAGCGCCTTTCTATCTTATTTCAAGATACTCAAAGCTCTTCACACTACAATCTGTGCCTCATTTACCCATTCATACAGCACTCTACTAGATCTCTACAAAGCAAATTGAACAAATCATTCTAATGAGACTAATCAGTGCTTTAGATCACATTCATACACTGATGGGACACACATCAGAGGCTATGAGGGGTTCAGTGTCTTGCCCAGGGACACTTCAACATGTGACTGCTGGTGGATTCAAACCTCCAACTCTCGCATTGGAGGACTACTGCTCTAACCACTCAGCCACAGCCGCCCACTGGTCCACCTCTTGCACAGTGACTGCTGGATATGGGCACCAGTTACTCCCGCGACCTGAAAAGGAAGAAGCGGTTAAAAATGATGGATGGAAAACCCAGAAATTGCATTTACGCAAGTATAGTATTAACAGCCTTTGCCATAAAGCCCCAAATTGAGTTCAGATGCATACATGATATCCATCCATCCATCCATCCATCCATCCATCCATCCATCCATCCATCCACAGATACTGGGTAATACGTGGGTGACATGGCTGCATAGTTCCTCTCCATAAGAAACACGTATGTAGGATTGCTTTCTGGCCTGGGGCATTTCTGGGTGGAGTGTGTTCTCCTTGTGCATGTGTGCATTCTATTTCAGTTTTATTGTTTCTGTCTTCCTCTTTCCAGTGCAGTAATTTCCTAGTTTTTATGTTTTAACGTTCTTTGATTTGAGATGTACGCACTTTGTTACAGCAGTGGTTGTTTTAAAGTGATTTGAAATTAGTAGTAGCAGATGAAGTAGTACAGTATTCCCTCGCTACTTGATTTTTCGTGAATTAGCTTTATTGTGAACAACAAAGTCCATGCTCAATAATCCAGGTATACAATCCAACATTTTTCAGTCAGGTCATCTGGACAGTTTCTTTTTTAATTTTTGTTTTGTGCTGAAACGTTTCGCCTTCAATCCGGAAGGCTTCATCAGTCAAGGAAACACACAACAAAACTGATTCTTCCCTCAACCGCTTACTCCAAAGTGGAAAAAAACTGTTCCGCTTGTGATAAGATGGTCTCTTTGGTACGCCCCTCCTCCATTGCTGGCCCTCTTCCTTGTTGACAGTCTTGTCAAACTGGTTGAAAACAACAAAGTCTATGCTCAATAATCCAGGTATACAATCCAACATTTTTCAGTCAGGTCATATGGACAGTTTCTTTTTCTTTTTTTTTTAAGCTTTATTGAGGTTTTTCAAAATAAGATTGGACCATCCATCCATCCATTATCTTCTGTTTGTTCTGAAGTCGGGTTGCGGGGGCAGCAGCTTGAGCAGGGAGGCCCAGAAATCTGTATCCACAGGCTCCTCTTCCAGCTCTTCTGGGAGGACTCCAAGGTGTTCTCAGACCATCTGAGAGACATAGTCTCTCCAGTGTCCTGGGTCCTCCCAGTCGAACATGCCAAAGCACCTCCCTAGGGAGGCATCCAGGGGACATAAGAATAAGATTGGACATGACACACAATTGGCTGATTGATAGATGAGCCACACAATCGGCATGGAATTTTTATTTAAAATAACTTGTTTAAAATAATTTAGAGCTGAAATCATGACATTCTGTGTCTTTTAGAGCATTTAGAGTTTAGAAACATTGTTTAGAATATTGCAAGAGTGTGGGAAGGGTTTCTAACGTCTTTATTTATAAATATATATATGTATATATATGTATATATATATATGTAAATATATATACATACACGAAAATAAACCACTACTTGTACTACTATCCTGAATGTTAGGAAACACCTTGTGACTTCAACTTTCCTTCCCTCCATTGATTATGGTGACATTATTTACATGAACGCTCCTACAAGAACCCTGCAGATGTTGGATGCTGTCTATCATGGTGCACTAAAACCCACCCACACAGACCAGTATTTGCAGTTTGACTCCCATCACCCTTTGGAGCACAAGTTAGGAGTCATCAGGACTCTGTACCACAGAGCAGACAGCGTCCCCACTAGCTCAGGAGCCAGGCAGAAGGAAAAATTCCACACAAGACAGGCTCTAGAGCAATGTGGATATCCTAACTGGGCCTTCCTGAAAGCAGAGAAGAAACCCAAACAGGACTCCAGTCAGCCAACAGGTGAAAAGGAGGAACCCAGACCCAGACCAGTGGTCATTCCATATGTTGAGGGAGTATCAGAGAAACTGAGACGTTTATTTTCTAAACATAACGAGAAGAACGATGGTTTGAGAGAGGAGTAAAGGAGGCCATCTTTGTGAAAAGAAATCGTCCATCATTAAACAGGGGTGGAGGCCTCCGGGTTCAACTGTCCCCCTCTTACAATGCTGTGATTGCTAGTATCACTCAGCCCTCTGTGAATAGTAAACAGCCATCAGTGTGCTAATGATCCATTGTTAGGCTGATGGTCCTTCTTGAGCATGTGATCAGCTGGTTTTGGTTGTCAGCAGCAAAACTGGTTGATCCACTCTGAG
>NC_056518.1:1927972-1939611 GCF_014905685.2 Nematolebias whitei
TTAAGAGACTGAGCTGAATACAGCACCTCAGACTGAGGAAGTCTCTCGGATGAGAGACAAAATGTTTCTACATTTTTTTGTTGTTTTGCTTTGTTTTGTTTTTTGAATGTCCAGAGGACCAGATTTAACTTTTTAGATGGTGCACTAAGATTCATAACTGGCTGTGATCATCGTACCCACCACTGCACCCAGTATTCACTGGTTAACTGGTCATCATTAACATCACGCAGATTCTTCCACTGGTTAAATCATGTCTGTCTTGTAAATGAGTCCTCGAGGCTCAATGGGATGAACCTGTACAGTATAAATAAAGGATGAATGAATCCCTTCTTCATGGTTTTTCACTTATTGCGGGTCTTCAGGGTACGGATCCCCCATGATAATAAACGAGGGACAACTGTACTCAGTTTCCTCCCACATGCCAGAAGTATATATGTTAATTTCATTGGTTAATCTAAAATGCCCTTGGGCATGGGTGAGTGTGTGAATGGCTCTCTCTCGTTTATCTATGACTTTCTGTGATGAACTTGTTGCCTGACTGGTGTCCCCTGAGTCTCGCACAGTAACTATTGACTGCTGGTGATATGCCCCAACTGTCCTTAGAAAATTAATGGATGTGCCGTTCTGAGCAATTTGTAGCTCTTATGTCTGTTGGGGCTTTTTATCGTTTTTTTTTTTTTTTTTTTTGTGATAAAGTACATCGTTGACCAAAAAAGGTCTAGAAAAAGGCAAGATTGATGAAGAAAGGAAGCAACAATTTAAGAGGGGAAAACATTCTGAAAACAACAAACACCTTTTGAAACCTATTTAAAAAAATTCAATTGTTGTGAAAAATATGATGGAACAAAATTAACAAAATTAAAATAAAGACAAAAAAAAAAGAGTTAACCCAAGTTAAAACCAAAGATCTTTTATTTTAAACACATGTAAAACAAAAATATTTGGCCTTTATCCAGAGAGGAAAATTTGGAAGCATGCCATGAAAATCCACTTTGACCAAGTTATTATTTATTTATTTTTTTTACAGCAGGAGGCTCATTAATGCACAACTGACAAGGAACCCCCCCCCCCCCCCCAATGTACTCCTAAATTAAATAAAAATCCTTGGTGTGATATCTATCCATTCACGGTTTTTCACTTATCACGGGTCTTCAGGGTACGAGTCCCCCATGATAATAAACGATATTCCATCCATCCATTATCCTTACCCACTTCTTCCTTTTTGGGTCGCATGGGTTCCCAGTGCCCATTTCCAGCAATGATTGTGCGAGAGGTGGGGGACACTATATACATATTCTGATATATATATATATATATATATATACACAGTATATATATGAATGAATATACACGACATGGGCACCACTGTACTGTAATATCACCAGATCACATGTAGACAGTGAGGATGCCACATTCCGTTTAGACACTGCTACAGTGAGACGAGCCTTCAAGAAGGTAAACCCTCACCAAACACCACGGCTTGATGACATCCCAGGACGAGTTCCGGGACAGTGCGCTGACCAACTCACCAAGGTGTTTACCAACATCTTTAACCTGTCTCTGAGCCTGTCTATTGTGCCCACCATCTTCTAGACCTCCCCATTCCAAAGACCTCTGCAGGACCCTGCCTTAATGACTTCTGGCCCATAGCACTCACATCTGTCATCATGAAGTGCTTTGAGCGAATTATCAAAACTCACATCTGTGCCTCCCTCCCTTGTACGCTGGACCCCATATAGTTCGCATACAGAGCAAACAGGTCTACAGATGATGCTATTGCTTTAGCAGTTCACACCTCCCTCAGCCATCTGAAGATAAACACCTATGTGAGAATGCTCTTCATTGACAACAGTGCAGCATTCAACACCATAATACCCTCCAAACTGGTTTTTGTAGGGTTTCTGGGTCTTTGTCCTGTCTCTGTCTGTTGCCTAATGTTCCCTGTTCAGCTCTCTGCATTTTCCCTCCTTGTGTTCAGCCTGTATCACCTGTGTTTTGTTAATCACTGCAGGTGTCCGTCATTGTCCCAATCAACGTCTATGTATTTATTCAGTTCCCTGGTGTCTTGTCTTTGTCTCGGGATTTTCCTTATGGTGTGTTTCTGCCTTCTGTCCTGTGTCCTGGTTCCTTGTGAGTACGCTGTCCCGTCAGCTTCTGCCCTTTGTTTTTTTGTAAAATAAATATTTTGAATTTTTCCACGAGCCTCCTGTCTTCCTCCTGCACTTGTGTTCAACACTTCATATGGCAGAACCTGACAGAACCCCACGATCAATTCTGAACCCAGCAGGAAGATTGTTTGAGTTTTTGGCCCGTGATGGGAATAAGACCGCTCAACGTGACAGAGAGAAGGACGAGAGGAGGAATATTCGTTTTGGGGGATCCACCTGGCCATTAAACCTGGGTCTTCAGCCTCACGTCTCTCTCTTCCTCATCTACTCGCCCCACTGCTGCACCCCGCTGCCCACCTCCTCCTCAACCGCCTCCTGGCTGTCCCTAACAAGCGTCGCAAATGGCGGAGCGACTTGCTGGTCCTCCCCGAGTCCAGCGCAAGAGGGGGAGAGGTTTGCAAGTGGAGGGAAAAGCCAGGTCTCAGACACCGGAGGAACGGCGGAGGATTTCGCTGAGGGGAAGGTACCCGTATCCGACAGAGGATCAGCCCAGCTCTCGCTGGCTAGAGGAGGGAGCGGGGAATTCGCTGGGGGAGATGTACCCATGCCCCCACTGCCCAAGGAGCAGCCCTGCATTCCCTCACCAGAGGAGCTGGAGCGGTGGAGGGCTTCTCTGATGGCGATATATCTTGATCTGCTTCTGCCCTGCCGCACGGATACCCAGGTGGACGCTCCTCATTCCAGTCCTCCAGGGGGGTGCACGGCTCCATCTCCTACGGAAGCCCCGGTCCCACTACCTGCTGTAGCTCTGACTCCACCACCTGCTGCAGCCCAGACCCCTATCTCCTCCAGCTGTAGCCCAGACTCCATCTCTTCCAGCTGCAGTCCAGACACCATCTTCTGCAGATGCAGTCCCGGTCTCTGGTTCTCCTGCTGCAGCTCTGGTCCCCGACTATCCTGCTCCAGTCCCAGTCCCTGGCTCTCCTGTTGCAGCCCTGATCCCTGGTTTACAACTGTACTGGTTCTCCTGCTGCAGCTCTGGTCCCCGACTCTCCTGTTACAGCCCTAGCCCCGGTCTCTGGTTCTCCAAATGCATCCCTGTCTCTACCACCTGCTACAGTCCCATCTTCACCACCTGCTGTAGATCTGGATCCCAGCTCATCTGCTGAGGCTCCCGGCTCAGCTGAGGCTCCCAGCTCAGCTGAGGACCTCATCACTGGGTCAGCTGAGGTCCTCTTCCCTGGTCTGCCCGAGATCCTCGCTCCTTGTCCAACTGAGATCCTCGCTCCTGGTCCGCCCGATGAGATCCTCGTCCCTGGTTCAGCTGAGGTCCTTGCTCCTGGCCCATCGGCTGAGGTCCTCGTTACTGGCCCGTTGGTTGAGGTCTTCGCTCCCGGCCCGACCGCAGAAGATTCTGGCCTGATTGAGGTCTTCGCTCCCGGCCTGACCGCAGAGGATCCTGGCCCGCCTGAGGTCTTTGCTCCCGGCCTGACTACAGAGGATCCTGGCCTGCCTGAGTTCTTTGCTCCCGGCCTGACCGCAGAGGATCCTGGCTCGCCTGAGGTCTTCGCTTCTGGCTCAACCACAGAAGATTCCGGCCCATCTGAGGTCCTCGCTCCTGGCTCATCTGAGGTCTTCGCTCCCAGCCTGACCGCAGACGATCCCGGCCCGCCTGAGGTCTTCGCTCCTGGCCCGACCACAGAAGATCCCAGCCCGCCAGAGGTCTTCGCTCCTGGCTTGTCTGAGGTCTTTGGTCCCGGCTCATCTGAGGTCAGCGATCCCGGCTTGCCTGCAGAGGTCTTCATCCTTGGCCCACCTGTAGAGGTCTTTGTCCCTGGCCTGCCTGCAGAGGTCTTCATCCCTGGCCCACCTGCAGAGGTCTTTGTCCCTGGTTCACCCGAGGAGGTCCTCACCCCTGGTTTGCCTCCTGATTTGCTCGAGGAGGTCCTCACCACTGGTTCGCCTCCTGGCCCCCTGCAGACTGCAGATGAACAGTCTCCAGGCTGTCTGTCAGGACTCTGGCTTGGGGATGGACGGTTCCCAGGCTGCCTTCCTGATCTCTTGCCTCATCTGGGACGGTTACCTGGTCACACCTCCTACGTACTAGTCCTGCCCTGGATGGTCTCCTGACTGCCCACCTTGACTCTGGGTTGGGGTCCTGGGTTTTTGTGTTTTGCGTTCCCCAGGGTTTTTTCTTGTCGTTTTTTTTTTTCTCTTTTGGTCCTGTGACTACTCGTCCTGCTTTGTCCTGTTTTGTCCCACCTCCCACCCAAGTTAGATGTATTTTGTTCTTGAGATGTCAGGAGCCATCCTTGAGTGGGGGATACTGTATGGTTTCTGGGTCTTTGTCCTGTCTGTTTGTTGCCTCATGTTTCATGTTCAGCTCCCTGTTTTCCCTCCTTGTATTCAGCCCCTGTCTCACCTGTGTCTTTTTAATCTCTGAAGGTTTATGTCATTGTCCCAATTAGTGTCTGTGTATTTATTCAGTTCCCTGGTGTCTTGTCTTTGTCTCGGGATTGTCCTTATGGTGTGTTTCTGCCTTCCATTCTGCATCCTGGTTCCTTGTGAGTACGCTGCCCCATCAGCTTCTGCCTTTTGGTAAAATAAATATTTTGAGTTTCTCCACGAGCCTCCTGTCGTCCTCCAGCACTTGGGTTCAACACTTTGTACGGCAGAACCTGACAGTCTCCAAGCTCACCACACTGGGCCTGGAGAAGTGAGATTAATGGGATTATCCTGTATAAATAAAGGTTGAATGAATCCGATGTGGGAGGGGATTTTGTTCTGTGTTCTTTTTTTAAATTTTGCTTTCTTTGTGTGTTTTTATGTAAAAAAAAAATAGCAAAACCTTAATAAGTCCATCTGCTGATGGATACTTACACAGGCGGTGAGAATCGGCAGTCGCCTCTCCTCCACACTAGTCCTTAGCACCGGTACACCACAGGGCTGTGTTCTTAGTCCACTCCTGTAATCTCTATTAGAATTAAATCAAAATATAAAAATTTGAATAGTCTATTTCAGGGGTCACCAACCTTTTTGAGACTGAGAGCTACTTCAGTGGGACCGAGAGTCACGATGGGCTACTTTTTCGATCCAAACAAATTTGCACGGCTCACCTTTAATTATAGTATTAATAATAATATTACATATTACATACATGTGAATACATGACTGCCTGATCACATCTGATCTGATCTATATTATTAAAGACTCCACAAAATGATTATCAGTAAAGATTTAGCTTGGTAAATATGATCAATTATTATTGATAATTAGTGATTAGAACTCTCAATCGAGAACTTGATTCCTCAGTTTGAATCCCTTTTTGGGTTCTTCTGTGTGACTGTAAATTGTTCCTAGCTGTGACTGGGACTGTGGATGGTTGTCTATCTCTTTGTCTGTCTCTGTGATGGACTGGAAACCTTTTCCTGGCTGTCCTCTGCCTTCACCCAAAAGCAGCTGAGATTGGCTCCAGTCCTAAACAAAGGGGCATAATGGATGACTTATTAACTGATAGAAACATAAAACACTATTTCTTTTATGTTAAACTCAATCTGTAACATTTGAAATTCGTTGTATTTTATATTTTTTTAACTGTTTTGTAGGAATGAACACATTGTAACATTCATTCAATATATGCCTTTTACTATTAACAAATCTGTAGCATTTTTAAGAACCTATTAAGAATAAATTTTCCAATCAAGCCGTTTGCACCAACTGTTGTATTTGTAACATTTCAGAATAACTAACTCTTGCCGATACAAAATATCAGTAATGTAATATAATAAACAAAGCCATCCATCCATCCATCCATTTTCTTTACCCGTTTATTCCATTTTGGGTCATGGGGGTCGCTGGTGCCAATAAACAAAGCGACATTTTTAAATGAATCATGTGACATTAGTATTAATCCTCATATCTGCAGCATTTTTAATAATAATAATAATAATAATACTTTTTTATACCCTTTAAAGCAACCACAGCTGCAACAAAGTGCTGTAGATATAAAATCCATCCATCCATCCATTTTCTTTACCCATTTGTTCCATTTTGGGTCACGGGGGTCGCTAGTGCCCATGTCCAGCAGTCACTGTGCGAGGGGCGGGGTACACCCTGGACGGGTCGCAAGTCCATCGCAGGGCCACATAGAGACAAACGAGACAAACGAGACAAACAACCATTCACTCTCTCACTCACACCTAGGGACAATTTAGAGTTACCAATCAGCCTAACATGCATGTTTTTGGTCTGTAGGAGGAAACCGGAGCACCCGGAGAAAACCCACGCATGCATGGAGAGAACATGCAAACTCCACCCAGAAAGGCCCCTGGACCGGGGTTTGAACCAGGGACCTGCTCGCTGAGAGGCAGCAGCTCTACCAGTTGCGCCACCGTGCTGCCTAGATATAAAATCATTTTTTACAAATCATCACATCTTTTACTCTTTTAAAAAATATATTTTTCACATATTTCATCATTGCTTCTTTCAGGTGCACCATACCTGAAAATGCCTCATGAAAAATGTCTGTCTACTCAAAGCTGCCTTTAACTCTGACATTCTTCTGTCTGTTGTGAGCCACCAGGGGCTAGTTAGCACTGAAGCTAGCATGTTAGCTGATGATGTGCTGCTCCACGTTGTGTTTTGCTGTTGCCACAGCCACTAATGAGACACAGACACACTTGTCTTTCAACACTGTGAAAGACCTTTTCCTCCCAGTCACTGTGCAAATGTGTTTTATTGCATTTTTCTGCCATTTTCCCCTCTGGGAGGTAAAACTAGCTTGTAGCTGCACCGCTGAAGAGATGGGCGTGGTCTATGCATGATTCTGAACTTTGACCCCAGACAAGATTGCAAAACTGTATGCATAAAACTATTTCTTTTTAAAATTTTTACTAATCATTTTAATTTCAAATATAAATCCTTGCAAATGTTATTTCTTAATTTTAAAAATATAATTAATGATGATTTTTACGTGGTGCTCCTTGATGAGTGCTATTTTTAGAACATGCCCCGCGGGCGACTCAAGAGGTCCCTGTGGGCTACCAGGTGCCCGCGTGCACTGTGTTGGTGACCCCTGGTCTATTTACACTACTGCACTGCCAAGCACAGCTCAAACATCATTCTCAAGTACGTTGATGACAACACCATTTTGGGCCTCATCACCAACAACGATGAGAGTGCCTACATAGATGAGGTGAAATCACTGACAAGCTGGTGTAAGGAAAATAACCTCTCTAAATGTCAGCAAAACAAAAGAGATGATAGTGGACTTCAGGAAACAGTGTAGAGGTCAGCACTCCACCATCTACATAAACAATGTTGAGGTGGAGCAGGTCAACAGCTTCAAGTTCCTCGACGTTCACATTACCAAGATCTGTCCTGGACTTTACATAAAGACACTGTGGTCAAGAAAACCCAACAAAGACTCTACTTCCTAAGAAGATTTAAGAAGTTTGGTATGAACACAAGCATCCTCACCTACTTTTATAGGTGCATCATTGAGAGCCTGCTGACAGGCTGCATCACAGGGTGGTATAGAAACTGCACCAGTCAGAAAGCTCTACAGAGGGTGGTGCAAACAGCAGAGGACATCAATGGTAGCAGTCTCCACACCATCTAGGACAGACCTGGGCATTGTACGGCCCCAGGGCCACATGCGGCCCTTTGGTTGACTCT
Organism: Nematolebias whitei; assembly: GCF_014905685.2. NCBI lineage: Eukaryota > Metazoa > Chordata > Actinopteri > Cyprinodontiformes > Rivulidae > Nematolebias > Nematolebias whitei. The sequence goes on from NC_056518.1 coordinate 1,935,757, forward strand.
GACCGGCCCCCGTAAGGGGAATTACAAAATACATATGTAAACAAATGAAGTTAACCAAATCCAGATATAGATCCTCTCTCACTGATGATGTCAGCTTTGCTTCACATCTCCATCTCAGATCTTCAACCTGACTTTAACATTTCCGTTAAAGCCCAACAGAGACTAGACTTCTCTCACTAAACAAGAAAAAAGAACTGAAAAACACCAAATGAGATGTTTAGACTACAAATGTAGGCACGTAAAGAACTGGGACTCGAAGTCACAGTTCAGTGACGATCACTATTATATGATGTTTCATAATATTTGGAGTACAAAGACAATATTGTGATATATTTACAAAGTTTTTCCAGCAGTATATACAACTCAAAATGAGTTTTGGGGTGAATGTGACTGAAAATGATCACTAATATAACGTCACAAATGGTAAAAATGTTAACAGTTTACCATTGTACTGGGAAATTTAATTGTATAAATGACATTTTTTGTAAAGAAACCTCGCTTTTTCGTTGCTTAATCATAACAAATACTCTAACCAGCTTGTTAAAACCATGCTATGTACTGCTTTTAATAATGAAATACTAATATTATGCAGTATTGAGTTAAGTTGAAATCAGGTCTCTCTTGTAAATGAGTCCTCGAGGCTCAATGGGATTTACCTGTCTAAATAAAGGTTGAATGAAAAAGTCATTTGTGCCAGCCCTCCACAATATTTGTTGTTTCTCATGTGGCCCCATGGAAAAAATAATTGCCCACCCCTGATCTAGGACATCTACCACAGCCGATGTCTGCGCAAAGCACGCAGCATCATTAAGGACCACACCCACCCAGCACAAGGACTCTTCTGTGTACTACCCTCAGGCAGACGATACAGGAGTCTGTCATCACGTACAAAAAGACTAAAAAACAGTTATGATTCACAAGCTGTCAGATTACTGAACTCTATAAATAAAACTGAACAACTGGCAATAACTTTGCACCAAGCCACATCTGTGACAATTAATATGACTAATATTAGCTTGTTACAGCTAATATGTTTATTGCTGCTGCACTATGTGGCTGTATCATGCATGATACAGTATGATTCAATCTCAGTGTTAATAACTACCTGTGCAATAACCTGTCACACAAACTGCGTAGTATATTATAGTTATTTGAGGAGGGCCTAGATTGGGTAGAGGCAGGGCAGCCCACTTTTGACCCGAAAGTCCCAGGTTCAATCTCCAGCCATTCCCACATGTCGTGATATATCTGAGCAAGACACGTAATATTTAATTTCTCCCTAGGCGCTTACATAGCTGCCCACTGCTCCACCTGGGTGTATCCCAGGTGAGAAGGGTTAAATGTAGAGAACTAATTTCGCCATTGTATGGGAACATTCAATGATGACAACACATAGCACTTTCTTACTTAATATATATCATGTACATTTTAGCTTATATTAGTACCTTGAAATACTTTTCATACTTTGTACAAATTCTAATACTTGCACAATTTTATTCTACCATGTTGTTGTTTTTCTATTTCTCTTTAGAACCTTGTAAATATTATAATTACTTTTTCACATTTTTGGTAATTTATTTTGTACCCCTATTGCATTCATTAGTATTTTCTTATTTGTTTGTTCTTTGTTTTTAATTCAATTCAATTCAGTTTATTTGTATAGAGCCAAATCGCAATAAAAGTCATCTCAGGGCACTGAACAGAAACATTAATATATACATACATAAGTTAAAGCTATTTATCTGAGGAGCAGACTGCTTTGAATTTAACTCCATCGCAGAACTCTCATCTTGAGCAAGAATGAAGGAAACAGTGGAAAGAAAAAAACTCCCTCATGAGGAAGAAACTTTTAGAAGAACCAGGCTCAGGACAAGCGGCCATCTGCTTCGACAAGTTGGATTCGAGAGGAACAGGAAGGACAAACAGCTACACAATGGCACGTCAAGAATCATGTTAAGATAGAAATAGTACATATGACAACTATTCAATTTTAGCAATTCATTTAAGGAAGTGAGGTCAGTTTGTCCTCCAGTAGTCCAAGCCTATGGCAGCAAAAAAAGCCAACCCTAATTATAGGAATGATCAAAACGTAAAACTGGACAATGTGTCAGCCTTTCTGACATAAACTGGTAGTTGGTTCCACAAGAGAGGAGCCTGATAACTGAAAGATCTGCCTCCCATTCTGCTTTTGGAAACTCTAGGAACTACAAGTAAACCTGCAGTTTGACAGCAAAGTGCTCTGTTAGGAAAATATGGAACAATAAGATCTGTAATATAAGATGGAGCTAGGTTGTTGAGAGCTTTGTAGGTTAGAAGTAATATTTTGAATTCTATTCTGGATTTGACAGGGAGCCAATGGAGAGAAACTAAAACTGGAGAGATATGATCTCTCCCAGTAACTCCAGTTAAGACCCTGGCAGCAGCATTTTGGATCAACTGAAGATGTTTTAAAGAAGTATTTGGACACCCAGATAATAAACCATTGCAATAGTCCAGTCTAGATGTGACAAATGCATGGAGCAGTTTTTCTGCATCATGTTTAGATCAGATGTTTCTAATGTTAGTGATATTACGCAGGTGGAAGAAGGAGGTTCTAGTAACGTTTTTAATGTGGGGGATAAAAGATATGGTCTGATCAAAAATAACACCAAGATTTTTAACATTAGAGCTGGAGGCCAAATTAATGCCATCTAAGGAGGGAGAAAGACTGAAAACTTTATTCCTAAGATGCTCAGGTCCAAAAAACAAAACCTCAGTCTTGTCTGTGTTCAAAAGGAGAAAATTAAGGGTCATCCAGGTTTTTATGTCTTTAAGACATGCTTGTAGTCTAAGTAGCTGACTGGATTCATTGGGTTTTATGGACAAATAAAACTGTGTATCATCAACATAACAATGAAAATGTATCCCATGCTGTTTAATAACATCTCCTATGGAATGATATACTTTATAAGGTAAATAATATTGGTCCAAGCACTGAACCCCGAGGAACTCCATAAATAACTTTGGTGTATGATAAAGATTCAATATTTACATTTACAAATTGGAATCTATCAAATAAATATGATTTAAACCAGAGTAGAGTAGTTCCTGTAATTCCAATATCATTTTCAAGTCTCTGTAATAAAATATGATCAAATGTATCAAAAGCAGTACTGAGGTCTAACAGGACCAGTGTAGACACAAGTCCATTGTCAGAGGCCAAGAGAATATTAGACAGTGCATAAGACATTTCATTACATTGGGGCGGCTGTGGCTGAATGATTAGAGCAGTCGTCCTCCAATGCAAGAGTTGGGGGTTCGAATCCACCAGCAGCCACATGCCAAAGTGTCCTGGGCAAGACACTGAACCCCTTATCGCTTCCGATGTGTGTCCCATCAGTGTATGAATGTGATAAAGCTCTGATTAGTCTCGTTAGAATGATTTGTTCAATTAGCTTTGTAGAGATCTAGTAGAGTGCTGTATGAATGGGTGAATGAGGACACAGATTGTAGTGTAAAGCGCTTTGTGTATCTTGATTAGATAGAAAGACACTTTATAAGTACAGTCCATTTACCATTTACACATGTCTGTACCTAACCTGTTTAGAACTTAATTGCTGGTATTTTTATATTCTCTGTTATTTTTTTTAATGTATTGTGTAATTCCTTGTGTATGTTCCTTCTTATCTAATATCATTAGTAACTTTCACCAGTGCACTTTCAGTGCTATGGTGAGCTCTAAACCCTGACTGAAACTCTTCATATAATTTCTTTGCAAATGATCATACAACTAACTAACTAACTAACTAACTAACTAACTAACTAACTAACTAACTAACTAACTAACTAACTAACTAACTAACTAACTAACTAACT
>NC_056518.1:1939711-1940659 GCF_014905685.2 Nematolebias whitei
TACCTACCTACCTACCTACCTACCTACCTACCTACCTACCTACCTACATACATACATACATACATACATACATACATACATATATATATATACTCTAAAGGGCGGCTGTGGCTAAGTGGTTAGTGCAGTCGTCCTCCAATGCAAGAGATGGGGATTCGAATTCACCAGCATTCACATGCTGAAGTGTCCCTGGGCAAGACAATGAACCCCTTGTTGCCTCCAATATGTGTCTCATCAGTGTATGAATGTGAAAAAGCAACGATTGGTCTCTTTAGAATGATTTGTTCAGTTAGCTTTGTAGAGATCTTCTTGTAGAGTGCTGTATGAATGGGTAAATGAGGGCACAGATTGTAGTGGAAAGAGCTTTGAGTATCTTGATAAGATAGAAATATACAGTCCATTTAAACACCCTAATAGAGCACAGACTAAGGAGGGAGAAAGACTGAAAACTTTATTCCTAAGGTGCTCAGGTCCAAAAACAAAAACCTCAGTCTTGTCTGTGTTCAAAAGCAGACAATTTATGGCATTCAAGTTTTTATGTCTTTAAGACATGCTTGTAGTCTAAGTAGCTGATTGTATTCAATGGGTTTTATGGACAACTATAACTGTGTATCATCAGCATAACAATGAAAATTTATCCCATGTGTGTTTAATAGCAATACCTAATGGAAGCATATATAAGGTAAAGAGTACTGGCCCAAGCATTGAACCCTGAGGAACTCCATGACTAACTTTGGTTTATGAAGAAGATTCAATATTTACATTTACAAATTGGAATCGAACAGATAAATATGATTTAAACCAATTCAGAGCAATTCCTGTAATCTCAATATCATTCATGTCTTTGTAGTAAAATATTGTGATCAACTGTATCAAATGTAGCACTGAGGAGAATGGGTTGTCTGCAGACCAAAAGTGGGCGTTTCTGGAGAATAGGCATCTCTAGAG
>NC_056518.1:1955659-1982930 GCF_014905685.2 Nematolebias whitei
AATGGTGATATGAAAGCTACATGGCGTGTAATAAATAATGTTCTGAAAAGTCATAAAGCAAAAACAGGTATTTCACAATATTTTTTGAAGGATGACAATGAAATCCATGATGAAAATGAAATAGTAAATGGATTTAATCATCATTTTGTGAACATTGGATCAAGCCTTGCAGTTAAAATACCAAAAGTAGACAATAATGTGAACCATTCAGTTATAAGTTGTGACAACAGTATTTTTCTTAACGGAACTGACAAAGAAGAAATCCATCCATCCATCCATCCATCCATTTTCTTCCGCTTATCCGGGGTCGGGTCGCGGGGGTAGCAGCCTAAGTAGGGAGGCCCAGACTTCCCTCTCCCCAGCCACTTGGGCCAGCTCTTCCGGGGGAATCCCGAGGCGTTCCCAGGCCAGCCGAGAAACATAGTCCCTCCAGCGTGTCCTGGGTCTTCCTCTGGGCCTCCTTCCGGTGGGACATGTCCGGAACACCTCACCAGGGAGGCGTCCAGAAGGCATCCTAAACAGATGCCCAAGCCACCTCAACTGGCTCCTCTCGACATGGAGAAGCAGTGGCTCTACTCTGAGTCCCTCCCAGATGATCGAGCTTCTCACCCTGTCTCTAAGGGAGAGCCCAGAAACCCTGCGGAGAAAACTCATTTCGGCTGCTTGTATCCAAGATCTCGTTCTTTCGGTCACAACCCAAAGCTCGTGACCATAGATGAGGGTAGGAACGTAGATCGATCGGTAAATTGAGAGCTTCGCCTTTTGACTCAGCTCTCTCTTCACCACGACAGACCTGTATAGCGCCTGCTTCACTGCTGATGCTGCACCTATCCGCCTATCAATCTCACGCTCCATTTTTCCCTCATTCGCGAACAAGACCCCAAGATACTTGAACTCCTCCACTTGGGATAGGACCTCCTCCCTGACCCGGAGAGGGCACTCTACCCTTTTCTGGCTCAAGACCATGGCCTCGGATTTGGAGGAACTGATCTTCTTCCCGGCCGCGTCGCATTCGGCTGCGAACCGCTCCAGCGAAAGCTGTAGATCATGATCTGATGAAGCCAATAAGACCACATCATCTGCAAAAAGCAGAGACGCAATCCTAAGGCCACCAAAACAGATCCCTTCAACGCCTTGACTGCGCCTAGAAATTCTGTCCATAAAAGTTATGAACAGAATCGGTGACAAAGGGCAACCTGGGCGGAGTCCAACTCTCACTGGGAACAAGCCCGACTTACTGCCGGCGATGCGGACCAGGCTCTGACACTGTTCATACAGGGACCTAACAGCCCGTATCAAAGGGTCCGGTACCCCATACTCCCAGAGTACCCCCCACAGGGTTCCCCAAGGGACGGGGTCGAACGCCTTCTCCAAGTCCACAAAGCACATGTAGACCGGTTAGGCAAACTCCCACGCACCCTCCAGGCCCTGCTGAGAGTGTAGAGCTGGTCCAGTGTTCCACGGCCAGGACGAAAACCTCACTGCTCCTCCTGAATCCGAGGTTCGACTATCCGACGGACCCTCCTCTCCAGAAGCCCCGAGTAGACCTTACCAGGGAGGCTTAAGAGCGTGATTCCCCTGTAGTTGGAACACACTCTACGGTCCCCCTTTTTGAATAGGGGAACCACCACCTCGGTCTGCCAATCCAGGGGAACTTCCCCCAATGTCCACCTAATATTGCAGAGTCGCGTAAGCCAACACATTCCTACAACATCCAGAGCCTTAAGGAACTCCGGGCGAATCTCATCCACCCCTGAGGCCCTGCCACCGAGGAGCTTTTTAACCACCTCGGTGACCTCAGCACCAGAGATTGGAGGGCCCGACCCTGAGTCCCCAGGCTCCGCTTCCTCAGTGGAAGACGTGCCGGTGGGATTGAGGAGGTCTTCAAAGTATTCCACCCACCGACCCACAACATCCCGAGTTGAGGTCAGCAGCACACCACTCCCACTATAAACAGTGTTGGTGGCGTACCGCTTTCCCCCCCTGAGACGCCGGATGGTGGACCAGAATCAAAATTGAATTTCTTTCAAAGAAGAAATAATGAATGTAATAAAAAATCTTACAGATAAAGACTGGGTGGACATGGATATGATGTTTGTAAAGGACATAATGAGTTATGTTATCGAGCCGTTTACATATGTTTGTGATTTATCATTTTCAAAAGGAATATTTCCAGACAATATGAAAGTAGCTAAGGTAGTTCCTCTCTTTAAAAATGGTGATAAATGTGTGTTCAATAATTATAGACCAATATCCTTATTACCACGGTTCTCCAAATTTCTAGAAAACTATTTGTGACCAGATTAGATAAATTTATTACTAAACAAAACATTCTAAGTAGCAGTCAGTATGGGTTTAGAGCAAAAAACTCTACATCAATGGCTCTCATGGAAATAATAGAACAAATAACTACTGCTGTCGATCAAAAACAGTATTGTGTTAGTATTTTTGTTGATTTAAAAAAGCATTCGATACTATTGACCACACTATTCTCCTTGAAAAATTAAATAAATATGGTATAAGAGGACCAGCATTACACTGGGTATCTAGCTATTTAAAAGATAGGAAACAGTTTGTACAAATAAATGGTGTAAGATCTGACCTGTACAATATCACTTGTGGAGTTCCTCAAGGCTCTGTACTTGGACGAAAGTTATTTATTTTATATGTGAATGACTTAGTGAATGTATCAGGACTCCTCAAATGTGTCCTTTTTGCAGATGACACCACATTTTTCTGTTTGGGTAAAGATGTAAAACGGATGTTGAAATTGATGAAGACAGAATTTGATAAAATACAAACTTGGTTTAAACTTAATAAATTATCATTAAATTTAGATAAAACTAAATACATGATATTTAGTAACAAAAAGAGAACTGTTGATGATCCATTTAAAATTGAAGGTGTTGAGATTTGTAGAGTTAATGAGATGAAATTTTTGGGTGTAATCATTGATGAACAACTAACATGGAAAAATCACATCAATTCTGTAAGAACAAAAATATCTAAATCTATTGCAGTACTATACAAAGTCAGGGAATTATTAAATGATAAAGCTCTGTACATGTTGTATAACACAATCATTGTTCCACATTTAATCTATTGCATTGATGTTTGGGGGAAAGCGTGTAAAACATTTACAAAGCCTATTTTTATTTTACAGAAAAGAGCTGTAAGAATTATCACCAGAAAGCATTACAGTCACCCATCAAGCACATTATTTTATCAACTGAACTTATTGAAGTTCCATGATTTGGTAGATTACAGTATTTTATCAGTTATGTATAGGGCTCAAAATAACACATTACCATTAAATATCCAAAGAAATTTTGTTAAAAGACAAAGTTGTTATAATCTTAAGGGGATAGAAATATTTGTCAAACCACAATTCAGAACTAGTCTGAAGGGAAGGTCTACCTCAATCCAAGGAGTTGGATTGTGGAATAGTCTAGAGAGTGATGTGAAAAATGCCAAGTCAATGTGCACATTTAAGAAAAAGATCAAAACTGAATTGTTAAAAAAGTATATATGAAGTAGCTTAGTGTGTGTTTTGTATTAGAATTAGAAAAAATAGAAAGAGTTATTCATTTTGTACTGTTACTTGAAGATTATTATGATTGAAATAATTGTTTGAAAAAAGGGGCAGATATAATAAGATTTTTTCTTCTTTCTGCTGCCTTTCATTTTAAATCTCTTGTATCTTTTTTTATATTGTTATGGAATTGTTTTGTACTTTTTAAAATGAATAAACTTTATACCATACCATACCATACTTCATGGGAGATGACCCAGGAGGAATAAGGAGGTAATTTGAAGTTGCATTGTTCAAGGCAGGAGAATAAAAGATGCACCAGTAGTTTTTGGCATCACCTTATCTCAGTCGGTGGAGCATTATTGTTCATATGAGTTTGGTATGAAATGATAATGTCTACTGACAGATTCACTCCACTCCCTTTCTTTGCTTCATCCTCATGCTCTGTCGCACTTTGAGAGCAATCTCATTCTGTATGAGCAACTCATCGCTTCAAATCTTCTGGCAACATCCAGTGGAATCAGCTTGTGCTTCAGATGAATGCTGTCTTTTTGCAAGAGTGACCAACAAATTGAATTTTGACCATCTTCCGTTATTTTATTAACTGCCAATACTGTTTATGTCCATATTCTCATGCTAATTTGGCCTAGAAAGTAAGTAAAGAACATCAGAGTCAGAGAGATTTCTCATACACACCACAGGTGATAGATGAGGTGGGATGAAACTATGTACGCAGAGTCCCAGTTACATCCAACAAAAATAGAAATTGTAAAGAAAAACATTACTAAGATCCAAGTCATGAACTAAAAATATACTACATTCACTAAACTAAGAATACACTAAGCACTAATGGTACACAAACATTGCGCCAAAACAGCAGCAGCACAAACATGAGTTTGTGTGAGCCGATGAGGACTAATGAACACAGCAACACGAAATAATCAGCAGCGTGAGATACCATACCATTTTATTTATAGAGCATTTAAAACAGCGACAAGGCCAACCAAAGTGCTGTACAGACAGAACAACAGGTAACACACAAAGCAAAATACAAAATGAGGTAAATCAGAATATAGACATAAAAACATTGCAGATAATAAATATGATGACAAACCAGTGTGGAGCGTACAGGTTCAAAACACAGATCCTCTGGTGTTGAAAGCTACTGAATAGTAGAGAGTTTTTAAACGGGATTTGAAAACCGAGAGGGAGGGGGCCTGTCTGACAAGCAGAGGTAACTCGTTCCAAAGTCTTGGACCTGCTACAGAGAAGGCCCTGTCACCTCTGTGCTTAAGACGAGTTCCAGGAACTGTGAGGAGCAACTGGTCTGCTGACCTCAGAAAGCGCAGTGGGACATATGGCTGTAGAAGATCAGTGAGATAGGATGGGGCAGAACTGTTCAGTCATTTAAAAACATTCATGAGTATTTTGAACTGAATCTGAAGGTGAATGGGTAGCTAGTGCAAGGAGGCCAGAACTGGTGTAATGTGCTCTCTATGGCCTGTACCAGTTAAAAATCGTTCTGTAGCATTTGGACCAGTTGTAGACGTGCAATGGAGGATTGATTGATACCAAACAGAAGCGCATTGCAGTAATCGAGCCTGGATGTTATGAATGCATGGATTACTGTCTCAAGATTCTTTCTGGACAATATGGGCTTCAGCTTAGACAGTCGTCTCAGCTGAAAAAAAACAGGATTTAACAATCATGTTTACATGACTGTTAAGTTTTAAGGAAGGGTCCATTATCACTCCCAAATTATTGACTCTTTGTTTCTCTAACGGAGCTAGAGAGGAAAGGTCAATGTAGTGGTTCATGGACGTGCCATTGGGATGGAACAAGATGACTTCATACTTCTTCTCCTTGAAACTTAAGAAGTTTAAAGCCATCCAGTCCCGGATGTCAGCCAGGCATATATATATATATATATATATATATATATATATATACTGTATACACAAACACACACACACAAACATTAGCCCCACACCACACACTTCACAATGATGAGTGCGATAACTGGAGTCAGTAATGAATCGAAGGGGACCATGATAAACTGAGTCTAAGGACTGTAGGTATTTTGATGCAGCACTCATGTACAACACGTCACCATAATCTAATATCGGATTGAAAGTTGCAGCTACTAATGTTCTCCTGGCTTTACATGAGAAGCAGGATTTATTTCTGAAGTAGAAGCCTAGCTTCAATTTGAGTTTAGTGACCATTTTGGAGATGTGGATTTTAAATGACAGTTTATTGTCAATGTTGAAACCTAGATATTTGTAGGTGGAGACCATTTCTATTTGTTTTCCCTCTTGGGTTTCAATTTGAGGTGGGTTCTCTGGTTGCTGCTTTCTGTTGGATAAAACCATGATCTTGCTTTTGTCAGCATTTAGGACCAGTCTAAGTTTTTGCAGAAAAAATCCAGTCACGGATAATATTAAAAGCGTCTTGAAGAGAGGTGAAGGCTTGGCTGAGGGAGGATGAACAGCAATAAATGATAGTGTCATCTGCATAATAATGGTGGGAGGCGTTTGACAGATCACTGCATAGATCGTTGATATATAAGGAGAAAAGAATGGGACCCAAGACAGAACCCTGTGGCACCCCTTTCACAACATCTAGGAAAGTAGAGGAGGATCCAGCTACATGGACAGACTGTGTTCTGTCAGTTATATAGTTGGTGAACCAGGAGACTGCTAGTTTTGATAGACCAGAGTGTTTCAGGATGTTAGTCAATAGTCTGTGATCAACTGTATCAAATGCCTTGGATAGGTCTATAAATAGGGCAACACAGTATTGTTTGCAGTCCAGGGCATGTATGATGTCATTTAATACTTTGAGAACTGTAGTTACGGTACTGTGCTGTTTTCTGAATCCTGACTGGAATTGTGATAAAATATTATTTGATTGTAGAAAAACAGTTAGCTGCTCAGACAAGTCTTTCGAACAGTTTAGCAAGAATACATAATTTAGAAATTGGTCTGTAGTTGTTGACATTAGTTGGTTCACCCCCATATAGCAGAGGGAGAACATAAGCCGATTTCCAGATTTTGGGTATTGTATTTGTATTTAGACTGAGATTGAAAATACATGAAAGTGGTTCAGCAATGAAATCTGCAGCTAGTTTTAGGAAAAGTGGTTTTATGTTGTCAGGTCCTGCTGCTTTGCGTGTGTCAAGAGTTTTTAGAGCATTTAGAACCTCACTGGGAGATATTGATACAAAGACAAATCGGTTTGTGACCCGTTTGTCTAGCACATGCAGAGTTGGGGGTGGATTTTCATCAGTTTGGTCAGCAGATAATATTTCAGGATGTGTAGATTCGAACAGGGAGCCAGAGGATATAAAGTGTTCATTAAAACAGTTTAGAATTGATAATTTGTCTGACAGAATACCTGAGCTGGTCATAATGGAGCTGTGTAAATCAGTGGTTGTTGTCTGACCAGAATTTGATTTTACTGTTTGCCAAAACCTTTTTGGATCATTTAGATTTTTTGTGGATGCGTCCAGGTAGTAATTTGATTTTGCATTTCTAATTAGGGTTGTGCATTTGTTCCTAAGTTGTCGGAAGCTAAGCCAGTCATGTTCAGTTTTTGATTTTCTGGCCTTAGCCCAGGTAGTATCTCTTTCTTTGAACAGATTTCCAATCTCGGTGGAAAACCAAGGATTTTTACGTCCCATTATTCTGTATCTACGATATGGAGCATGTGTGTTGATTATGTTTTGAAAACCCTCGTTGAAGTAAGCCAGTGCAAGTTCTACGTCATCTATCAATGAAATTTTATTCCAAGTGGCTAAGTCATGAAAAAAGGCCTGCTCACAGAAATATTTTAAATCCCTTTTGAAAATAATGGTGGGTTTTAATTTGGGTAATTTTTCGTTTCTTACAGCTGCAATGGTGCAGTGATCACTAAGGTCATTAGCGAAAACACATGTATTTGTGTACTTGTGAGGCGTGTTTGTTAGGATAAGGTCCAGTAGGGTGGATTTTTCAGGGGTTTTGTTATTTGGGCGTGTTGATGTTTGAATTAGTTGAGTTAGATTTAATGATTCACAGATGGATTTAGGATTGTCAGATGTAGAGGTCAACCAGTCTAGGTTTAGATCACCAATTAGTAGTAGTTCCTTAGCATTTAGCCCCGTCAGAAAGTTTCTTAGGGAAGTGAGGGCGTCACTTGAGGCTGAGGGGGGCCTGTAACAACCCACCACAGTGATTGATTGACCGTCAGGGAATTCTAGTATTAGTGCCAGTAGCTCAAGTTGTTTGCTAATTGAGCAAGAAGACAGAAATTTTGCTGTGAATTTGTTCTTGATATAAATAGCCACTCCACCACCTCTTTTGGGGTGATCACATCTAAAATCATTATAACCAGGAATGGAGATTTGTTTGTCAGAGATAGCTTTGTTGAGCCATGTTTCAGATAAGACTATTATGTCTGCTTCTGTGGACTGAACCCATATTTTTATTGCATCTAGTTTAGATATAAGACTTCTGACATTTAAATGTAGAAAACCCAGCCCAGACCTGTTTTTAAATTCAACTGGTGTACAAATGTCATGTAGCAGCGGCGGGCCAGGGTTTGGTTCAATCCCAGAAAGAAGAAGTAACAAAACAATTAAAGTTTTCCATTTAACAGTAGTAGGTGGTCTAGCAGTGACAGTTTTCCATCTCATGTCATCATGGAGTTCAGTTTCAGTGAGGATGAAGTAGTTTTTAATTACAAGGACACACCAAGCTCTCAAATCAGTGGGAGTTGTTGTTTTGGGAAGAAAAGTCATGAGGACCCAGTTTGTGAGATCCATGGTCGTCCAACAAGAGATTGTACCTGAATCATGAGAAGTCAGTGGGGGGGAGGGCATTTCAATTTGAATACTTGAATTGTTCTCCAAATTAAGCCCTGCAGAAATGATGGCTAGGGTGAGAGTCACAAGTGATAACATTGTCAATTATACAAAAGAAAAGAACTGAAGAGAGAGACCTCCAGCTGAAAACAAAATGGCGTTTGAAAAGTGAAATAAAATAAGACAGTGTTCTCTCCAGAGTTAAGTAAGATATTTTCCAATTATCCCTTTAAAACATTTTCAGCAGTCAGATGTAAGTCCGTGGTCATTGGGGGGGAAAAAAAAAAAAGTTAAGAATGACTTACTCCTTCAATGACGGCTGAAGCAAAAAATATTTCCCATTTACTGGTAGCAGGCAGACGGACGCATCAGCAGATTTTTATGGGAGAAGTACAGTCGATCACCTGGTGATCTCTAATGGCATCAATTGTCTTCCATACCACCGCGAACATCCAGACGGTGCAGCTCTTAGAAGCCGGTCCACAAATTTGTTGCAGCCGGCACCTCAGCAAGCAGACTCTCCAGGCAGGTTTGAATCACGCGGCCCCCAACTCACCTCAGGCAGGTGAGAAGCACCAGCAGTCTGCTCGAGATCAGGGTCTCCATCCGAGCTTCTCCAGGAAGAGGCACGGACTTTGCCGCGCGCCGCACGATCGCCTGGTCTCTCGGGCCAGGGGATCACCAGCAGTAGCGGCCAGCCACAGGTTTACACCAGAGGCCTAGGTGGGGGATGAGAGGTGAGATCCACTGCGTGGAAGAGGAGCTCCGGAGATGTCAGTGCCGCGATCAAAGGCAGGGCGACTGAATGCCTACACAACAGGCGCGCGCAGGAGGTAAACAAGCTTGAGTAGCGGTGAGCAAAAAGATAACAAAAACATCAAGAAAAAACTAGGACAGAACAAACTATAAAAGACGAAGTAAAAAATATAGTAAAAAATATAGTAAAAATAAAGTAAAACAGAGAAAAAGAAACAAAGAAAATACTAAAGCTCAGCAGCTAAGAAAAATACGTGTGGACGTGTGTGCGGCCATCTTGAACTGAGTTTTACAGATATTGAAATAAAAGTAGATGTGGGGGTAGTGATTGGAAGTCATCTTCAACCAGTAACATGTAGTCAGGGGAGGCAGGTGAGGCACTGTCTCACCAGTCATCAGGACAAGTAAAATACTGACAATTATAAGAGAAAATACATTTGATCACTCGACTGTTCTATCAAAGTGTTCGATAAAACAGTTTTCTGAATTATTTCAACACTTCAGTGGTCAAAATCGCAGCATTTACACATTGCCTGTTCAAACAATGCGGGCTGAGGCCGTGTAGTGCTCTGGTTCACCTCTGGTGGCGCTGTGTCATATACAATATATGAAGTAGGTGGTTGGAGCATGATGAAGGACGAAACGTCTCAACAACAAATAAAATAAACCGTCCAGATGACCTGACTGAACATTGTAGGAAGTAATGCCAAAGTTTTAGGTAAAATAATTGTGTATGTTAGACGATGATCAGCTACTAGCACACCAAATCTTACTTTCTATAAAACTAGCCCAATTAAAGTCATTTTTGTGTCAGGCATCTTGAATTAGGTTAACTCCAACAGTTTCATTAAAAGGAGTCCACAGGTTCATGAGATATTTGCTAAAAGAAAATGTGAAACAAATAAATGTTTGAATAATAAGACTGATATCTATCAATGCTTTCTTGTTTTTCCTATGATATGTAGAATTTCAAAGTTTCCCAGCAAAATGCACCATCTAATGAATTAATTAATGAACGAACCATCTAACTTTATAGATTAACTTGTATTGTAAGCAGAAACAGAAAGTATGGATATGTTTTGGGAAGCTATTCTTGTGCAGAGCAAAACCCAGTGAACAGTGGTAAAATAATGTGATTTTGTTTCATGAAAAGGAAATCAAGGTCTTACTTTATTGGTCTGTTCACTTTGACAAATGTTCTCTGCTTACTGCAGAAAAGAAACAAAGAACTGTGCTTCTTCCAAAATGCTTATCTTTCAGACATATAAAAGCAAACTTTTATTGGGGGGGTAGATAAAAAGCATTTTGTTTGCACAAAATCCTTTTTTATATTTATCTCTTTCTTTCTTTACTATCTGTAATGGCAATTAGATTATTTGCTCCCTGAGCTCTGAAGGAAAACTCATTGAACCCTCTCAATTTAGACGAGTATGGTAATAGTAAAGTCTGATAAAATGTTCATAAAATGTTCCCAACTGATTTAACAGAACAAAGTTTTTAAATGGGCTTCATGCTTGTTTATTTTTCCACACCAACGGGCCTAGAGGATACTGCGAGCAGTTCACCTGGATCAAGAGAAAAGTAAATTGTTTTCTATCAGACCTTTCCATGGGCTTCTTTGTAGAACTCCTAAGGGAAAGAGAATTATATAATTTAAGAATATGTAACTTTGATGCAAATAAGCTGAAATTATCTTAGTGAATAACTGTGCCTGGACTCATATGTGCTTTGGCAGCCCTTTATGATAAACTAAAGATCTAAGACCCAAAAAAGTTCAATCTGGTCATCTGGACATTCAAAAAAAAAAAAACAAAGCAAAAACAGCGCTCTCTGAAGTCAGCAGACCAGATGCTCCTTTCATTTCCAGCAACCCGTCACCCGAGGTGACAGGACTTTCTCTGTTGCAGGTCCAAGACTGTTTTTTGTTTTTTTGAATGTCCAGAGGACCAGATTGAACTTTTTTGGATTTTTCTACCTGGATTATTGAGCATGCATCAGGATAAAGATCTAAGAACTAAAAACTACAAAACGGATTCCAAAAAAGTTGGAACACTAAACAAATTGTGAATAAAAACTGAATGCAATGATGTGGAGATGCCAACATCTAATATTTTATTCAGAATAGAACACAAATCACAGATCAAATGTTTAAACTGAGAGAATGTATCATTTTAAGGGAAAAATCTGTTGTTTCCAAATTTCATGGCGTCAACAAATCCCAAAACTGTTCAATCGTCTTGGGCCTTCTTTGTCGCACCTTCCTCTTTATGATGCACCAAATGTTCTCTATAGGTGAAAGATCTGGACTGCAGGCTGGCCATTTCAGTACCCGGATCCTTCTCCTACATAGCCATGATGTTGTGATTGCTGCAGAATGTGGTCTGGCATTATGGTGTTGAAAAATGCAGGGTCTTCCCTGAAAGAGATGACGTCTAGATGGGAGCATATGTTGTTCTAGAACCTGAACATAGTTCTCTGCATTAATGGTGCCTTTCCAGACATGCAAGCTGTCCATGCCACAAGTGCTCCTGCAACCCCATACCATCAGTGATGCAGGCTTCTGAACGGAGCGTTGATAACAACTTCTATCTTTGCTATCCTTGTCCTCTCTGGTCCGGATGACATGGCGTCCCAGTGTTCCATAAAGAACTTCAAATCATGACTCATCTGACCACAGAACAGTCTTCCATTTTGCCACACTCCATTTTAAATGAACCCTGGCCCAGTGCAAACGTCTGAGCTTGTGGAGCTTGCTTAGAAATGGCTTCCTCTTTGCACTGTAGAGTTTCAGCTGGCAACGACGGATGGCACGGTGGATTGTGTTCACTGACAATGCTTTCTGGAAGTATTCCTGAGCCCATTCTGTTATTTCCTTGACAGTGGCATTCCTGTTTGAGGTGCAGTGACGTTTAAGGGCCCAGAGATCACGAGCATCCAGTAGAGATTTACGGCCTTGACCCTTACGCACAGTGATTGTTCCAGATTCTCTGAATCTTTTGATGATGTTATGCACAGTTGATGATGATAACTTAAAAGTCTTTGCTATTTTACGCTGGGTAACACCATTCTGGTATTGCTGCACTATCTTTCTGCGCAACAATGGTGGAATTGGTGATCCTCTTACCATCTTGGCTTCTGAGAGACACTGACACTCTGAGAAGCTCTTTTTATACCCAACCATGTTGTCAATTGACCTAATTAGTGTTAATTGGTCTTCCAGCTGTTCGTTATATGCTCAATTTCCTTTCTCCAGCCACTTATTGCTACTTGTCCCAACTTTTTTGGGATTTGTTGACACTGTGAAATTTTGAATCAACATATTTTTCCTTTAAAATGTTACATTTACTCAGATTAAACTTTTGATCTGTCATCTATGTTATATTACGAATAAAATATTGACATTTGCCATCTCCACATCATTGCATTCAGTTTTTATTCACAATTTGTTTAGTGTCCCAACGTTTTTGTAATCCGGTTTGTATTTTACGTTGCCAAATTAAGAAGTTTGAAAATAACATTATGTAACATTACTATGTAATCATGTATTATTACATTTATATGTTTCAAAGGACACAATTTAGCTCTGAATTTGTAAAACTGACTGAGTTACAGCCATTATTGGTGATAGTTAAGGTTGATAAACTGTATATGTTCATCCAATGATGACTTTCTGAATGTTTCATTACAATCCATCCAACAATTCACTGGATGTTTTTGTACCAGCCAGACAAATAACATACACACGGGTACTAACAAACACATGATTACCAACCTTTCATGACATTGCGCAATAATCAAATATATATTAAAGTATCAGCACACTGCTGGTCCCATTTGTGGCACCCCCTTGAACGTGTATACAGATAATAATTTAGTGCTGAATACAGTCATACAGCCGCTGGGTCTTCTCCTGTGGTAAGTTGGCTCACAGTAACTGAATTTGGCCCAGAGCTGCCAGACTCATATTGGGTTTGAGCTGACATCCAAGCTGATTCCAAACACGTTCAATTAGGGAGTGATGTGGATTTCTGGCTTGCCATGGAAGAACTTAACACAATACTGACAGTCAGTGTGAAAACCGTTTGCCTACTCTTATTGAAAAATTGTACCAGGGTGCAGTCTCAGGAGGAAGGGTAAGGCATGTGGACACATGATCTCACTAAAGTATTGATGTGCTGCCAGTGTCATCTATGGTAACTATATGCATAATTAAGACATATCACTGAACACGATACACTGCCCTTCATTAACAATCTTTCTCTCTTGTACGACAGCACTCCATATACAGCTGTCTCTTATCTGGGTCTCACGGCAGTGTAAGCATGATATGGTTAACTCAGTTTAGATGATGTCAGTTGTTGAGACTCTGTATGCTTTTTCACCAGACACCTCACTTTGGGACTGAGATGCCTTCTAGTTGCCATGGTCTCATTTCTGCATGGACTGAGGTGGAGAGGAAGGTCAAAGCCATCTCAACCCGGTACGCCTCTGTGTTGCAGAGTGAGGTAGTAACAAAGCTGAAACATGTGAGATGTGGAAAAAGTAAGCCATGATGCCAGGATCAAGAATGTGATGTATTGATGGTAATAGTGTGCAACCAACCAGTGGCAGGATGAACCAACAATACATTTTACCAAGGTAATATTCACAATGATGCACAGCAACTTTTTAGTTAGTTAAAAACATAACCAAGCACAAAGACGATCATTAAAGAGAGTTAATTTATGATTTGTAATGGACACAAGGGAGAAATCCTCACAGAATGCATTGTGATCCACATCAACACAGCCGAGTTCAGCTCCAAGCCTCTTTTGGTTCTGCAACCATTTCTGAAGGATCAAATCTGTGATTACATAACTTCTACTTCTACGTTTGTATCATGAAGGACCCCACTCACCCATCACACACACTTTTTGCCCCGCTCCCCTCAGGAAGGAGGTTGCGGAGCATTGAGTATAGAACCTCTAGACTGAGGAACAGTTCCTACCATGAAGCTGTTAGACTCATAAATCTCTAACCAGAAAAATCACTGTAATGCCACTTGGAGATTTGCCACTTTATCTAGGTTGCTGATCTTCCATGCTGCTGATTTCTTACCTTAAGCTGCTATATTCATACCCATCTGCTCACAACAGACTCATGTTCAGGCTGCTGTTTAATACGCTGTATTATATTACTTTATTATTGTTCAGCATATATCTTGTACACTGTTTCTACTTATAACCCAACATTTTTCAGTCAGGTCATCTGGACAGTTTCTTTTTTTTTTTTTTGTGCTGAAACGTTTTGCCTTCGATCCGTAAGGCTTCATCAGTCAAGGAAACGCACAACACAAAACTGATGCCGGATCGAAGGTGGAACGTTTTAGCACACACACAAAAAAAAAGAAACTGTCCAGATGACCTGACTGAAAAATGTTGGATTCTATACCTGGATTATTGAGCATGAACTTTGTTGTTTTCAACCAGTTTGACATGACTGGGGCCGGCAATGGAGGAGGGGGCGTGACAAAGAGACTATCTTAGCACCAACATAACTGGTTTGTTCCACTTTGGAGTAAGCTGTTGGGGGAAGAATCAGTTTTGTGTTGTGTGTTTCCTTGACTGATGAAGCATTCCGGGTAGAAGGCGAAACGTTTCAGCATAAAAAAAAGAAACTGTCCAGATGACCTGACTGAAAAATATTGGATTGTATACCTGAATTATTGAGCATGGACTTTTTGTTTCTATTTATAGTTTATATTATTGTTATTTTTGGGTGTAACTGGAACTGTGAGTACACAGTTTCGTTCCACCTCATGTACCAGATGTGATGCGATTGACAAAGTGACCTTGAATCTTGAATCTGTGCAGAACATGGTCTGCTCCACTTGTGATTTATGAACAGCCAGAGGCAGTATAAAGGCTTGTCTGGACTGTGCTATGCTCTCATTTTGCAGAACTGTTTTATGAAAGAGCCAGCACCAGTGTCTAGCTAATTAGTGAAACTGTGAAGCAGTTTTGTATTGTTTGATTTACAAAACAGTAGGTCTTTGTTGGTTTGGTTTTGAAAATGCCATGAAAAACACCTTTTTTTCCCCTTTGTCCTGTCCAGCTTTGTGACACTCAGAATTATTGTCTGAGTGTCAAAGTGATGCCCAACAGATTTACTTTCACAAGCAGAGCATTATGGCTGTCCTTAATGCCCTGCTTGATATATAAATTAAATTTTATTAGAATTTGCTTTGGGTTTGTTTCAGATGTAATGGACATGGGGATGAAAAACAAAGAAGGTAGCAAAGCAGAAAAGTGGAAGAAGGGGTAAAAGGTAAAGAAGGAGATAGGAATAGAGGAGAGAGAGAGGGATAAAGAGAACACAAATCAACATCACTGACGTCTGCCTCTAGACCTGCAGATAGAAAAAAGAAAGACAAAACCGAGAGACCACAACAACAAACAACTTATATAATGATACTTATAACATCATGAGAAAGTATTTTATACAGAACATGGTAATACAAGATGTATTTAGTAGCCACCACAACCCAACTGAGTGTGTATCTGATAAACACCTGAATCTAAACGCCTGTGTGAGCATGATGTCACTATAAGGTTTCTCCATAAAAATGTTCAATAGTGGATGTGGGGACCTACAGGCCCGTCCCCACAGAACACGATGGTAACACAGGAAAGACCGGAGCCACAGACACACAGCGACCCCCATGCTTGGAGCTCCTGGAGTCCCCCAACAGGGACACCTGCTCCCCCCAGAGAGAGAAGCAAAGGGAAGCCCCGGACGATCCCCAGCAATCACAACGCAGAAACCCCCAGGAGTCCACAGGCCCCGCCGGCAACCCCTCCCCCCCCTCCAGAGTAGATCTGGCCATGGACATGAGTCCCGAGGTCATACCATCCCCAACAGAGGCCTGATAGAGCCAGGGCACCAAGGCCCCGGCAGGAAGCCACCAGGGCAGGCTCACATACACCCCACCACCCAGCCCCAGATGCTGAGAGCTGCCAATGCACCAGCAGCAGGGGGGCCCACCACCGGAGGGGAGCGCGACAGGGGGACGTAGACCCCACATTAAATGGTGGGCCCAAATTGATCCAAGAGAGGGAACCACCTAAAACGCAATCCGAGACATAAACAGGCACACAGAGACAGCCTGACAGAGCCTCTGTCAGGCCGTCCATGCGCCCCACCCACCCGACAGCGACCGCAAGCTGGCCCCAGTCCGGGGGCCAAATCAGAAGGGAGCAGCAGCTGAGGGAAGCCGGCCCAGCGCACCGAGGACCAGGCACCCCAACAGCCCCACACCACAGGCCCAGAGAAGCCCCGGCATGCCACCTATGCATCCCCCCATACACACAGCACCCCCCACCGCGAATGTTACATCAGGTCGACCAGCCAGCACACCGTCAACGCGAAGCCACACCCCCAACTGCCGCCATACACCACCAACGACCACACACACACAACCACAGCTGACCCCCCGCCGGAACCCGGCAGCCACCCCAGCCAAAGGGCAGGCCATGGCAACCAGGAACCTTGTAATGAAAAACACCTTGTAGTTCACAAGATATTTTGCTGACAGCCAGACAGAGTTGACCCCAATAGTTAATGGCATGTTGTTGTTTTTTTTGTAAAAATCTTGACCGATGAGTTAGCACACTGAGTATGTACTGGAGAAGAATCTCAATAAGTACCACAGCATACTGTACTGTATATCCTAAAGATAGGAGTAGTCCTTTTTGTGTCCAGTGGTTTATGAGGTGGTTTGCTAATGTGACATATCAAGACAACTCCCACCCCCCCCCCCCCCCACCCCCCCCCACACACACACAGATAAGCTTTTTTCAAGGCAGGAGCTTTTTGTGCCAGTACATTTTCAGGCTGCTTCGATTTTTATGATATGCTTTTTAATTTTGAATGTGCATAAACATGTAACAGTTATAACAAACCGTAAATGTTTATCAGAAGAAATAAAAGGTAAAACAAATATATTTATTATATCTTAGTCAAACACTTTATATTGAAATCCAGGAAAAAGCTGGCATCATTTACTGTGCCCAGAATTACTAAAATGGAATTGCTCCTCTTCGAATGCACAGATGTTCAACATGACCATTCATTTCTTCCTTTAAAATGATTTTCCAACATGGTTTCATAAACCCCATTATTTTGACCTCACCTTTTTTCCTTGAGCCAAAGCTTCATTGACCTCAACTGGTTTTAAATCTGAACAGACTGGTGCTCCCATCAAAGTAAAGTAAAGTGCTATGTGTTGTCATCATTGTACTCTATGTTCCTATACAATGTCGAAATTGGTTCTCTGCATTCAACCCATTGCACTTGGGATACACCCAGGTGGGGTAGTGGGCTGCTATGTGGGTGCCCAGGAAGCAATTAGACACCACAACGTGTGGGAATGGCTAGGGATCGAACCTGGGACTTTCGGGTCCTGAGTCATCTGTCCTGCCTCTACCCCATCTCGGTCCCTCTAATCAAAACAAAGCAAGCAACAATAAAACCTTATCAAAATGAAATTCTTCAACAATATTCACAAAATGTCATTAAAGTTTGTTGCTCAATATTCAAGAGAGAAACAGCTGGACAAACAAACACATTCTGAGTAATATTTTTTTCATACTCCAGAGCAGTTTGTATAAAAGGCTGAATTGAAACACATTGCATTTCATATCAAGCTGTTTGTTTGATTTATCCTGAGATAAGCAAAACAAACAAACAAACAAACAAACAAAAAAATCTTGTGTTGTTTTAACTTTTGCTGTTTCAACGAGCTACACAATTTCTTATGGTAGCAAATGTTCTTTGAATGTTTTCAACAGCAGAGATCAGAGTCAAAGAATGGGTTTTGAGTAGGTGCAAGATTTTGTTGTGTATTGATCTGCGTTGTCACTGTGAGAGGAACTCGAGGTAGCTAGAGTCTCATTAATCAAGCTGACACCTAGAATGGCACACTGGGATGAGGCAGAAGCATCGCAACACTTAGGCACCACTAAGAACATCTTTTTATTCCTCTGTTCCCTTGTCTTCACTGTCTCTGCAGCTACGGAGCAGCAAGAACTGCAGAGGCTGTGAGTGAGCGATGCCAGCACATTCTGCAAATGCTCTTGGTCGTTTCACCATCACTCGATCCTCAAAGTCCCTCAGCCCAGTGAGGGACAATTCTCCAAACTCAAAATGTATAAACATCAGAAGAAGGAAAAAAGGTCACCCTCTTTTTCTTCTAGGGTTTTAGGTTTCAGGACATTATGAAAATGACAACTAAAATTATTCAAATCTAATCTTAAATGTACAAAAATACACAACATAATCTAAAATATTTTTGATTAAACAAAAACAAGACCAAGGTGAAACAGTTGTGAGTCAAAAAACCATGTCCGCCTGTACTGTTTGGACAGGACTCAGGAGGAAAAGAAATGTGTGCACATCCAAAAGCAAATTCCCCCTTAGGTCAGACTGTGCAATACTCAGAAAAGTTGTAAAGAATCCGAGAGCTTCATTTCAGACTCCAGGGTTGCAGGAGAAAACCTCCTTTTTCTAAAAAGAGCAAGGCAGCTCAAATTGAGTTTGTAAGGTCACATCTGAACAATCCACAATACTTCTGAAACAACATCTTTTGGATAGATGGCACCAAACTAGAGATGTGTTAATTATGTATATATACATAACAATGTTGTTCTTCTTTCAGCGTTTCCCTCTTCAGGGGTCACCGCAGCGAGTCATCCTCCTCCATCTCCCTCTGTCCTCTACATCCTCTGTCTTCACTCCAACTACCTCCATGTCCTCTCTAACTGCATCCATATATTTTCGCTTTGGTCTTCCTCTTTGTGTTTTTCCTGGCAGCTGTATTTCTAACATCCTTCTACCAATATACCCATGGTCCCAACCACAGAGCAACCAAAGATCCGACGGCCCATTGCTGGCTGGTTTGCGGCTTCTGACTCTTTTTTTTTTTTTTCTTTGCCTAGGCTTCCAGTTCCTCTCGTGTCCAGAACTGGGTTTAATAAAACTTTTGTTAAAACATCATCTGGTCTGGACTGCGTATGTTGTGTGTCCTGTGTGAGCACATCAGGACCGTAACAGGCACCCTGTCATATGCGTTGTATAAACCACAAAGACACAATGGAGTTATTTCTGACTTTCTCTGTTCTTCTCCATCAGCATCTTCAAAGCAAAGATGCATCTGTGGTGCTCTTTCTTGGCATGCAACCATACTGCTGCTCACAGTCATCTCTCGTCTGAGTCTTGCTTCCACAACTCTTTCCCAGATATCCTGATGCATGCTCAATAATCCAGGTAGAAAAATCCAAAAAAGTTCAATCTGGTCCTCTGGACATTCATAAAAAAACAAAAAAAAAACAAAGCAAAAAAAATCTAGAAACGTTTCGTCTCTCATCCAAGAGACTTCCTCAGTCTGAGGTGCTGTTTTCAGCTCAGTCTCTTAAATAGCACCTTCTCAGAGTGGATCAACCAGTTTGCTGCTGACAACCAAAACCAGCTGATCACATGGTCAAGAAGGACCATCAGCCTAACAATGGATCATTAGCACACTGATGGCTGTTTACTGTTCACAGAGGGCTGAGTGATACTAGCAATCACAGCATTGTAAGAGGGGGACAGTTGAACCTGGAGGCTCCACCCCTGTTTAATGATGGACGGTTTCTTTTCACAAAGATGGCCTCCTTTACTCCTCTCTCAAACCATCGTTCCTCTCTGTCCAGGATGTGAACATCTTCATCCTTGAAAGAGTGACCGCTGGCCTGGAGATGACACTCATCTCCAGGCCAGCTCAGAACACCACATACAGAACACCATGGACTTTGTGGATAAGGTGAGGGATGTCATCATGGAGACTGATGAAACAATGGTCTCTTTTGATGTCACATCACTCTTTACGTGCATTCCTGTTGATGATGCAGTAGAGGTGGTCAGTTTAAGATTAAAATCAGACACCACTCTGAGCAGCAGGACCACGCTTTCCACAGAACAACTGTGTCAACTCTTGAAACTGTGCCTGCAGTCAACCTACTTCACATATGGGGAGCAATATTATAGGCAGAAACATGGGTGTGCTATGGGGTCTCCAGTTTCTCCTATTGTTGCCAACCTGTACATGGAGGAGGTAGAAAAGAGAGCCTTGACGTCCTTTTCAGGGACACCACCAAGTCATTGGTGTGTTGACGACACCTGGGTTAAAATTAAATCTCAGGAAGTCCAACATTTTACTGACCACATCAACTCTGTGGATAAATACATCAAGTTCACATGAGAAGATGTAAAAAATGACAGGTTGGCTTTCTTGGACTGTGAGGTCTCAGTCTCTGATAGAGGACATTTGCAAACTGAGGTGTACCACAAACCCACACACACAGACCAGTATTTGCAGTTTGACTCCCATCACCCTTTGGAGCACAAGTTAGGAGTCATCAGGACTCTGTACCACAGAGCAGACAGCGTCCCCACTAGCTCAGGAGCCAGGCAGAAGGAGAAATCCCACACAAAACAGGCTCTAGAGCAATGTGGATATCCTAACTGGGCCTTCCTGAAAGCAGAGAAGAAACTCAAACAGGACTCCAGTCAGCCAACAGGTGAAAAGGAGGAACCCAGTCCCAGACCAGTGGTCAGTCCATATGTTGAGGGAGTATCAGAGAAACTGAGACGTTTATTTTCTAAACATAACGTCCCAGTGGCTTTTAAACCCCAAAATACATTAAAGACTGGTTCATCCCAAAGATCCAGTCCCCCGGCACAAACAGAGTAATGTTGTGTATGCTGTTCAGTGTCAGGAGGGCTGTGATCAGTCTTACATCGGGGAAACTAAACAGCCACTGGCCAAAAGGATGGCCCAGCACAGAAGATCAACATCATCAGGCCAGGACTCTGTGGTCTACACTCATCTCCAGGCCAGAGGTCACTCTTTCAGGGATGAAGATGTTCACATCCTGGACAGAGAGGAACGATGGTTTGAGAGAGGAGTAAAGGAGGCCATCTTTGTGAAAAGAAACCGTCCATCATTAAACAGGGGCGGAGCCTCCGGGTTCAACTGTCCCCCTCTTACAATGCTGTGATTGCTAGTATCACTCAGCCCTCTGTGAACAGTAAACAGCCATCAGGTGCTAATGATCCATTGTTAGGCTGATGGTCCTTCTTGAGCATGTGATCAGCTGGTTCTGGTTGTCAGCAGCAAAACTGGTTGATCCACTCTGAGAAGGTGCTATTTAAGAGACTGAGCTGAATACAGCACCTCAGACTGAGGAAGTCTCTCGGATGAGAGACGAAACGTTTCTATATTTTTTTTGTTGTTTTGCTTTGTTTTTTTTTGTTGAATGTCCAGAGGACCAGATTTAACTTTTTTAGATTTTTCTACCTGGATTATTGAGCATGCATCAGGATAATACTTTATTATAGTTTTACAAACAGCTTTTGCATTTTGTTTTTGTTTTGTTTAATAATGATGTGGTGACATGGATAGTTAAATACATTTTAGAATGTGCTAAGGATCAAATCTGTTTTATGTCATAACACACATAAAACTCTAGAACTAGAAAAGGGTGGACTTTGACTGCAACCTAAACTAAGAGAACTGTGAGCTCAAGTTTAGACTTGATCTGAAGCTGAGAGTGATTTTTGTTGATCTGCATTCCAAACTTTGAGCAGCATCAAGATTAACATTAAACTTCACAAAAAAACCTTAACATCTCAATTTCCATATAAATCGTGACAATCCACTGTTTTTTCTTCTATATAGACTTTTCATTTGGGGAGTGATGGCGCAGAGGTTAGAGAAGGTCGCGGCTCAACTCCCTGCACCGACAACATCAAAATGTGGGTGGGAAAAGTGAAGCACTCACACCTGCCTTCACCCTCATTTGCACCACTCTGGGCCATTGAGCAAGGCCCTTAACCCCCACCATCTTCTCCCCTGGGTGTCCTAGATATCATCTCTCTGCTCCACACAGAGGCTGTGGTAGCTCGGTGGTCTGCGGTTGCATCAGGAAGGATATCTGGTGTAAAAACAATCCCCAAGTCTTCGTGCGACTTAGTTCTCTGTTTCGAGCCCTGAAGAAGGGAGCAGCTGAAACAAAAAAATAGGCTTTTGTATTTTAGCTTAATTTTGTAACATAAATGGTTATTTGAGATCATCTTAACCTGATTTAAGACTCATGCAGATCCATAAAAGTATTATCTGGGTATGTAAAATTTTTCAACTTTTTAAAATTATAACTAAGCTGTCATAATACAAAGTGTTTCACTGACTAAATATATTACACCATTTGATCCAAAATCCTGCTGTGTCATTCTTTTGTCATTTTCATTTCTCCATCATCTTGCCTGGCTCTAAGACATACCTGCTTGTTAACAACTATTTTAAAATAGATTTAACGTGACTCCTCTTTGAAGGTGTCACTGACATGCCAGAATATTGTTGGCTGTCACTACCAAGGACACTTGGAGAGTGAAGTCTGGAAACCAGCCACAAACATTCTGCAACAATAAAACCTAACAGGAAGTAATGAAACAATGTCAAGCGCTCTGAGGTCCCAGCCGCATTCAGAGTCATACGAGAAGAAAGCAGACAGGAGAACTTCTGTTCATGTCACTTAGACCCTTAATGCTACTGGATGAGGCCATTGGAAAGATATTTTGATGACAGTTTTAAGATTGATGAAGGACTGAAGTGTAAATAAAAAGCAGTCGTGAAAATCTTTATTGATAATCAGGCAACAAACTGTTGAACCATGTCAAAGATAATTAGTGATGTAAAATTCACGAGAAAATGTGCATAGTTTCATGCTGTGCTAATTATGTTTGCGTTGTTGGCATAATTACTTCTAATACCTCCTTGTTTTAAAAAGACATTCAGTTTCCAGGTAAAAAGCAGCACAGAAGGGCTTCTGTGATGCAGACAAATTAAAATGCAAGAATAGGCAACTTCTTTTTGTCATTAATTTTTCTGTCCTTTTCCTTTCCCATCAATGATAATATTATCACATTCAGATTAGTTTTAACCCCAGTATAGGCAAACTGACAAACAGAGTCAAACACAGATAAAATGGTAAGTATAATATATTGTTAAAGTAGTGGACACAGGACGATGATAGATCTTCAGAGTCAAAGTCAGAGTCCATCAGGTTTTACTGTCATTTCAGCTACGTACAAGTACATATTAAAACTAAACAATGTTCCTCTAGGATCACGGTGCAACACAGAACATTACGAGCAAAAGCAACACAGCACACAGTGCAGATAAATGGTAAATGGTCTGTACTTATATAGCATCTTTCTGTCTGATCAAGATACTCAGAGTGCTTTACAACAATCTGTGCCTCATTCACCCATTCATACAGCTCTATACTAGATCTCTACAAACATAATTGAACAAATCATTCTAAAGAGACTAATCAGTGCTTTATCACATTCATACACTGATGGGACACACATTGGAGGCAATGAGGGGTTCAGTGTCTTGCCCAGGGCATGTGTTGGCATGTGACTGCTGGTGGATTTGAACCCCCAACTCTTACATTGGAGGACGACTGCTCTAACCTGTGTTTGATCCCTGGTGTTTTCTCAAGTCCAGACCTGTTTGGGTTTTACTCCTCATGGAAACTCACTTTCCTTCGAGTCTCCTTGTGATTGTCTCTTATAAAGAGCCCTACCTGAAACCACTTGCCTCCTGAGCAGCCAGAATCACCTGTGACCAACTTTACAACTTGACATTGGAGAAGTTCTCCTGGTTTCCGTCCTGCCACTGTCCTACAAACCACACGCCTTTATCACCACTCACCTGGGATCTCCCCCCTCCTCTTCAAGCTGTTCTCTACTTCAAGTGTCTCTTGTCTTGTCTCTTAATTACTTGTTCAGATTGAAATGTTTAGATTAGGTTGGATGCCTTTCTGCATTTACTATAGGTCTGTTTGTATTTATTGTTCTGTTCTGTATCTGCATCAGATTGGTGGCTGTGGCTGAGTGGTTAGTAACTTGAGGAAACCCAATCACTTGCAGCAGGGGCTGTTCAAAGTTACCCAGGGGCTTCAATGGTCCAGCGTCAAACTGCTGTCCCACAGGAGCTGAAGAACAGCACGTCATCAAAACTGGATTGGGAGCAGGTGTGAGGGATTGGCTCTGGCCTGCCACTCAGGAGCTGCAGGAGCCAGGTAGCAGCAAAAAACAGAGAATCTCTACAAATATGACCATGATTGTGAAGGTTGTGATTTGCTGTGGTATTTAAGTAATTATGTCCACAAAGTCCTAGTTAAGGAAAGTGTGCCAACAAAAGAAACCCAAGACTTTGGAAATGTTTCACTCATCACAAGGCACAGTAAATTTTCATTTTTCTTTTTGCAGTTAGGCAATTAGAATAAAAACAAATCAATTACTGGACCTTCTCATATATAAAAACAAAAAATACACTTCAGATGGGGTTCTTTTTCAGATGTTGATTTTTTATTGGTTCACACAGTTTGTAACTTGCTGCTGTGTAACAACTGTAGTGGGCTGATGGTTGTTGAGGACCCAAGAATGCAAGCAGTACATACTTCCCAAATTAACAACAAACCAAAAAAAAAAAGCAAAACCAAACTACAAAAAAAGTTTAGTAGTTTTCAGTTTAGTGTTAACCGATCATAACAAACAAAGACTAAACTTATACAACCAGAAGTTGCAAAATATATCTACATTTAAAACTCGGGGCGGCTGTGGCTGAGTGGTTAGAGCAGTCGTCCTCCAATGCAACAGTTGGGGGTTTGAATCCACCAGCAGTCACATGCTGAAGTGTCCCTGGGCAAGACACTGACCCCCTCATAGCCTCTGATGTGTGTCCATCAGTGTCTGAATGTGATAAAGCTCTGATTAGTCTCTTTAGAATGATTTGTTCAATTAGCTTTGTAGAGATCTAGTATAGAGCTGTATGAATGGGTGAATGAGGACAAAGATTGTAGTGTGAAGAGCTTTGAGTGTCTTGAAATAAGATAGAAAGGTGCTATATAAGTACAGTCCATTTACCATTTACAAAACAAAGCACAACTAGCTTCAAGCATAAACCTTTAATTTACCCAGTAAGCATACAATGTAGGCCTAATTATGACACAAAATGGAGGATTTACTTGCAGTTACATTCATACAGATGAACACGTGGTACTTCCTGTTTATATTCAAAAAGAGTTCAATACAAAAAATACAAAAAGTTCAATATTCCTGTTTATAACTGTTGTATTCAGGTGCTCATGAGGTCGCCCGCCAGCCTTTATTATCTTTTACATATTTCCAGACTACATTTAGGTTTTGGACATTTAATACATTGTATTACATCTTCTAAATGCTCAGGGTAACACTATCTGAATCACATATTCCCCACTAACAACGTTTAACCATTTTTTCTGATGATTTTTCAAAAAAATCCTTCTGACCGCAAAGCATTAGTAAAGCAAAACCCTGACAAAGTTGTCAGAGGAAAAGGGGGTGGACGGTAAGGGACGTTTACCTTTGGGACAAATTGGGGTCGCTGATTGGTCAGTTGCTGACAAGCCTACTAAACTGATTAACAGGTGGCATTGAGTACCTGACTCATGCAAAAAAAAAAAAAAAAATCAGATTTTACTGGCTCATTTAAGATTGTCATCATTTATTCCATTTTTATTCCAAATTTATTCAATATGTGGATGAATCTAAGGTTTGAGAACTGAGTGTCCTTACAAAATCCTCATGATTTTGTTATTTTTCAGGCATGCCGAGTTAAAATTTAAGGGTGTTTGAGCACCCCCAAAAAGAGGATAAGATCAACACTGTCTAACACTAAAATGATATGCTGTACAAATTATGAATTTGTGCCGTTTCCTATGTACAATGATTTGATTTTTTTTTCTCAGGTTTTATAGAATGTAACCTTTGAAAACTATTCTCTTCACTCAAAAAAAAAATCATGTACTTTAGTTAGCCTCTCATTCATAATGATTTAAAGAAGTAGGGCTGAACATGCTTTAGGAAATTCTTGACCTTTTGGCATCCAAACAGTGTCTCTAATCTACCGGTTGTTAATAAACTCAACATATTACACAGAATCATCCTCGCCGGAAGATTTTTGAAGATGAGGCATTTCATGTTCAAGTTTTTCTAGTAAAAAGTCTGTTCAACAGGAACTCTTAGGTCTCATGAGGGCTTGTCACAGCGAGTTTGTAGAGACCTATTAAATAATGCAGATTTTTCAGGCCTGTGCATCACAGAACCTTTCTTTAGAATGTTAATTATTCTGACAATGAAACATTGGATCTTGCATACCTACTACTTGTAAAGCCTTATCTTGAACTCTGTCATTATGTAGTGCTGCAAATGGAAAATATCTGCCTTTGCAGATCTCACTCTCGTTATCCTAAGAAAAACACAAAAGGCCATACTGAAGAGTCCTTAGTATTTTTAAAAATATTATCTCTCTGTCCTCCGGTGGAACCAGACGTGTCTCCCAGTCTCCCCCTCACCCGCTTCCCTGCTTGCACTTTTTTGTCCTGTGAACCCTTAAAAAGCCTCTATTTTGTTGTTTTCTGCATACCAAGGATCAGCTGGTCTCTCAACAAAATTGATCAACTTCTCCCGACAGGAGTCAGGGTAAGGAGGACCCTCTTACCTCGATGGAAACAATTGGATTCATGATGACAACTGGTTTTTGCTGTTTGGCTGGTGAATTCTTGATTGTCTATAAATTCGTGTGGATGTGTCGAATCTCGACAGCGCTCAGACTGAATTTGGGGAGCTGCTGCAGGGAGCTGGAGCAGGCTGTTATCAGGACTAAGGACTCTATAGCAGCACACATGAAGGGGAAATAATCTTTAAGTAGCTGTAAGCTCGACTTTGGCGTAAAGGATCAATTTGGCTATTTTGGAGTTCCATCAGAGGAATATATACCAACAAAACTTTAAAAGGCAGAAACAACAATTAACAAGTTCTGCCTGATCCAAACTGTGGCCTTGACGCCGGACTTATCTGAACTCCTCCTGGAATGTTTTGAAAACAATAAAGATGCTTTGTCTGTTTCCTCACCCCTCCCTTCCCCAAGGCTGTGGACATGTGACAGAACCTCAACCGAGCTGATGATGAATAACACCTCTTATCTGGACAATGGCTGGGGGGGGGGGGGGGGG
>NC_056518.1:1983030-1988966 GCF_014905685.2 Nematolebias whitei
GGGGGGGGGGGGGGGGGGGGGGGGGGGGCTCTGGACTATGCTACAACTTTCCCTTAAAATTCAATGTCTTCACCGGCCTATATGTACATGTATAGCGTCTATTTATGTTGCTTTGCTGTGGTAGGTTTTTTTGATGCCTCAAAGTGTGCCCTGTCTAGGACACGGTGTGACAGATCTTTTTTTTTTTTTATACCATCTCTCCTCGTGTTTTCTTTCCTTTTCTCATCCAAGCAAAATATTATTCTAAATAAGAATAATGAAGGCCGCACATTCTATAGTTGCAGCTTCGTGCACTCCGCCCATCTTTCGGACGACTGTACGTACATGTTCACGTTGTATCTCGGTGCAATGCCAATAAAGTTTATTCTGATTCTTAATGCCAACAAGTCAGCAAACCTGAGGTCCCTGATGTATTTTCTGACACTGCATGACAAACTCTTTTTGCTTCTGCACAAACATTACACTCAGTAAGCATGTTTACCAACTGAAGATCTCTGAAGAAATCTGATGAAATAAGCTCTTCTGATTTCTCACTGCTGTTAAACATTTTGTCCCACCTGGAACAATTCTCACCAGTTTTTGCTTCTTAAACAAGCTGATATTTTTTATTCAATGAGGTTAATTTTAGTGACCAATTCTCATTTGCTTCACATTTGTGTCAAAGTGTGACCTCAGTATTATAGCAACACAGGTCAGGTTGTGTTAGCATTAGAGTTAGGTAGAAGCTCAATAAACTTCTATCCATATTTAGAATGCAATTCTTGGCCTTGTCCATTTTAATCATGGTTGCCCTACAGCTACCATCCTGCACTATCTTTTGTTATTGGCTTGATGAGACTATAAAGTTTACAGAGTAAACCTGCAAGACAGGAGCACTGAACACATACAAGCAGCAGCAAGCCGTCGGGGCCTTCAGATAATTAGAAAAGACCCCGAGTAGACCCATGAAGGAATGAATAGATAAAAGAAATAACGCTAAATTATTTTTATTTTCATTAAAAAAAATTAAGTCCTAGCATTATTTGAGAGAATGAATTTTGCTCACTACTTTGCACTCAATAGATCAGTGGCAAATCGTAACTGAGAGCTGGGCTTTCAGCTGGGATAATGTTTATGGTCATACAGGCTGAGCTTATTTGGACTAATACACATCCTTTTGTGGCAACACTTGTTGTCAATGTAAGGACTTAAGGGTGCATTCATGTACAACCTGGAAGTTCAATAATTTACAGAAACATCAACTCTTTGTTTATCCTAAGATGGCTGAAGATGAATCGTCAAGGAAATTGAAATGTTGATTTGCTTCATAAATTGATTTAAGTTAACGATAAAAAGTGATTTTATTTATTTTTAAACATGTTTTACATGTTGATAAATAATACTGTCCTATATAAAAATATGAAAAGTCTAAGTATAGTAAGAAACGATGATTCCAGATTGGATCAAAATTTGTACCGTAAAGTGCATTTTAATAATTTATCAATCCATCTCGGGAGACCCCCCCACCCCACCCCAATTGTCTATGTAAACTTAACTTTCATTTTTTAAATGTATTTAATGGAACTCCAGCTTCAATGTGGATTATTTAATTTACAGGTTATATGTACCACAAGTGCACCATGAAATGTTAATGTGCTGCTATAAAAACTGTGTAGATAGACAATAAATGTTTCTTTTTAGCTCACACCACTGGCATAAAATGAAGCCAGATCCCAAAATATCTAAACATTTTTTATGATCTTTATTTACAGGTTAGGCAGCATGGTGGCGCAACTGGCAGAGCTGCTGCGTCTCAGCGAGCAGGTCCCCGGTTCAAATCCCGGTCTGGGGGCCTTTCTGGGTGGAGTTTGCATGTTCTCTCCGTGCATGCGTGGGTTTTCTCCGGGTACTCCGGTTTCCTCCCACAGACCAAAAACATGCATGTTAGGCTGATTGGTAACTCTAAATTGTCCCTAGGTGTGAGTGAGAGAGTGAACGGTTGTTTGTCTTGTTTGTTTCTATGTGGCCCTTAGGGCCCATATCATATCGTTCACGATAATACCGGTAAAAAAAAGCTTGCCCGGGCAAAAAAATTATATCATGATATGCTAATTTCATGACATAATATGTCAGGGCGTCCCGCCCCTTTAACAGAACCGTGTGTGCCGAACAACCAAACCGAACTGCACACCCCCCCTCCACCTGTCGGTACTGGTGTAACACTAATTAGTTGCGCGCAAAACTAGCAAGCTAAAAAGCTAAAAACAAACAACGCGCAGCTCAGCTGTCGCTATATCCAGCTCTAAACTGCAGGTACAGACAGCTCAACTATCTCTCCCTCCCTCCGCTCTAAGCTGACACTAGTCTTTTTTTCTCTCTCCCCACCCTGCTCTGGGCTGCCGGTGCAGACTGCGTCTCCCCCGCTCTAAACTGTCGGTACAAACGCGCGCAGCTCAACTGTCTCTTGAGTTCCACAGTTCATGGACCAAGAACAGAGTCAGGTGATGAAAGAAAAATGAATCATTCCTGCAGGAACAGAGGAAGCTGAAACATCAACAAGCTTCAGGGTCAACTGATCACCTTGTCAAGTTTTGGAAGTTATAGCTCATTTAAAGGCAACATATATTTTGTTGTATGTTACATTTATGCTCAACAGATCTTAAGCTTCATTTTATTTTATTTAGTTATTTTGGGAAACTTCACCTGCACTTGAGTTTTTGTGGTGGATTTATTGATCTATATTTTGTGCAGACTTTTTCAATCTAAATAACAGAAGGATCTTTTTTATTTTTATACTTTGAGACTGAATACTTTACTAAATAAAGTAATTGCAGTAAAATTAACCCTTGTTGTTCTTTTAGTTTTATAGAATACTGTAAAGCAACATGTTAAGTTAATTTTATCAAATGAATAACTGATTCTTCAATTTATTTCTTTTTTGTTATATCACAAAATTTATCGTTATCATCAGAATGCTCTGAAATATCACAATATTATATTTGAGCCATATCACCCACCCCTGGTGGCCCTGTGATCGACTGGAGACCTGTCCAGGGTGTACCCCGCCCCTCGCTCAGTGATTGCTGGACATGGGCACTAGCGACCCCCGTGACCCAAAATAGAAGAAGCAGATAAAAGATAATGGATGGATGGATGTATACAGGTTCAAAATGTAAACAAACAAAACCACATTATTTAGACAAAATTTACAAAGACAAAATACTGTCTAAATAACATGTGTTTTTGTTTGTTTACAAGAATGTAGGATTGAGAGTTGCAACTCAAAATGTAGGGACAATGACAGGCAAAGGTAGAGAGCTGGCTGACATGATGCTGAGAAGGAAGGTAGATGTTTTACTTATCCAAATGACCAAGTGGAAGGGCAGCAAAGCTTGCAACATTGGAGCAGGGTTCAAACTGCTTTACCGTGGTGTGGATAGAAAGAGAAATGGAGTAGGGTGCTCCTGAAGGAGGAGTTGGCAAAGAATGTAGTAGAGGTGAAAAGATTGTCAGATAGGGTGATGTGTCCAAAGGGAAGGTCTGATACTGAATGTTGTCAGTAGTTATGCTCCACAAGTTAGATGTGATGTGGAGGAGAAAGAAACATTTTGGAAGGATCTGGATAAAGTGATAGAGAGTATTCCCCAGGAGGAGAGTGGTGATTGGAGCAGACCTGAATGGACATGGTGGTGAAGGAAACATAGGATGAGGAAGTGATAGGTAGGTTTGGTGTCAAGGAAAGAAACCAGGAAGGATAGATGATGGTGGATTTTGCCAAGAGAATGGAAATGGCTGTAGTCAACACCTAGAGGTGGAGGTATGCACTTGAAAGAAGAGGAATGAAAGTTGGCCATAGTAAGACAGTACGTGTGTGAATGAGAGAGAGGCTCCTCCCCCCTCTAGATCATCCGATCTGGGCGGGGGGAGGAGAGGAATGGAAAGTCCCTTCGTGTCAGTTGCCTCCTGGATTATGCCAGGCAGCTCTGCAAGGAGGGCACCAATGGCTGGGAGCGGTGTGGTCGCTGATGCAGAAAGGCCCAGGGGGGTGAGCATCCGTTTGCCCTCCCCCACCCCCCCTCCCCCCCTCCGGGAGGGAATGAGCAGCGGGGCTGCTGCTGACGTCGCCTGTCCTGGAGGAACCATCCGATTCGTTCTGAGACTTGGCATCAAAAAAGGCGATGGCGTCGTCCAGCGAACAGTCCCCCGCCACGGAGAGGCACTCCTCGACGTTAGCCTTGAACAAGGCTGCTCGCCTCTGCCTCTCCTCAGGAGGGAGGAGGTCACAGAGACGGCAGGAGGAGGCGAGGTTGGCGTGGCACGGACCCAGGCATCCTTCACAGGTGTCGTGCCGGTCGAAGCTCAGCATGTAGCCGGTCTTGCAGGACGGGCACAGGTGGATGGTGTTGGTGCTGGACATCGCGTTCTTGTGAAGATCAGTGCTGATTGCTTGCTTAAGAAAAATGGGAGCTGATTACCCGCTCTCAACGTAATTTATACGAACCGGGTGAGGCCCACACAACAGGTGGGTGTGGACTAAAGTTTTCAGTGCAACGCTTCGCGTGACGGGATAAAACCCACTAGCGACAGTCTTAAAGGGCGAAGCCTATACGAAACAGAACGTCAGGATTTTTCCCCTCTAAGCCCCATTACACTTAACCATCTGTTTAAACCATCTGTTCAGGATGGGGTGTTCCTGAGGTGGCACAGGAACGGTCTTACTCATTTTAAGGACCTTTTCATTGAGAAGAAATTAGCATGATTTGAACAACTTAGCAATAAGTACAGTCTACCACAATCCCACTTTTTCAGATATTTACAAGCCAGAAATTTTATTCAATCCCATCTTTCAGGCTCAGTGTCTCTACCAGAGCCTGCACTGTTGGAAACCATCTTACAATTGAACCCGACCCGTAAAGGGCTGATTTCAAGGGTTTACAATCTAATGCTGAACATGATGGAGACCTCGTCACCTAAACTCAAAACCTTAGGGGAGGAGGACTTGGGCATGACCATTCCAGATGAGACATGGGCTTCTATACTTAAACTTGTTAATACAACATCTCTGTGTGCAGGCCATTGTCTTATTCAGTTTAAAGTGGTACATAGAGCCCACTTCTCCAAAAGCAAACTGCCTCGTATCTATCCGGAAATCACCCCATACTGTGACAAATGCAAAACTGCTGAGGTCACACTGGTTCATATGTACTGGTCCTGTCCCAGCCTTGGTCAGGTGTGGACAGATGTTTTTAAGACCCTGTCCAAATTCCTCAGAGTGGCAGTAACACCTAGCCCTCTCCTGGCTCTTTTTGGCATCAGCCTCCAAAAGGCAGGTGTTGTCTTTTTGTTCCTTGTTAGCGAGGCATGCAGTTCTAATCAGATGGAGGGGTGCTGCCCCTCCAAGTCATAAACAGTGGATATATGAACTTATGTCATGCTTGAAACTAGAAAAAATAAGGTGTTCTCTTCAGCACTCTACTGGGAAATTTAATAAAATATGGGACCCCTTTCTTGATACATTCCAAGATATACAATAATATTTCAGATTATTTTTAAAAAATTATTATTAAAATGTGCGCTCCCTTTTTGTCAGGTCACCTTTTTGTCAAAAACAACATAAATCAATAAAAACACATTTGTAATTAAACTGCTTGGGTTGTTTAAGTTTGATCTCTCAGGTTCAGTGTTGGTTCTGTCAAAACCACAGTTATAATAAAGTTTAAAAATGAGAATAAAACTTGATTTTCTTGACTTCATCTCTAAATTTATTTTGTGTCCATTTTGTTGACCAACTAAGAAGAACGTCACTCTGTTCTTATCACTAATAAGAGGCAAACTAAAACAAGAGCCCAGACTCACACAACTATTACCGTACTTTCTGCCGTACACGTCACACCGCCGTATAAGTCGCAACTATTATGCGTCACCGCTGACAACCCGGAAACGTGGGCCGGTGTTGT
>NC_056518.1:1989066-1991727 GCF_014905685.2 Nematolebias whitei
ATGGGACCCCTTTCTTGATACATTCCAAAATATACAATAATATTTCAGGTGAATTTTTTTAAAATTATTATCAAAATATGCTCTCCTCTTTTGTCAGGTGTAATGTGGAGACATAGGGCAGTGACCTGGAAAGGAGTGAAGGAGATTATTTTATAGGGATTATTTTGATGAATTTTTGTTTTAGTTTAAGTATGTTGTTTAAACAGATCATATGTATGACTCCTTTGTACCCACAGATTCCTATTTGTATGTATAAAGAGAAAATCTTTCATAAAAAAAAAACAGTGATAAAAAAAAAAAATGAACATATTTTCTAATTTTACCTCATACGTGGAATAAAGCTCCATCCATCCATTTTCTTCCGCTTATCCGGGGTCGGGTCGCGGGGGCAGCAGCCTAAGTAGGGAGGCCCAGACTTCGCTCTCCCCAACTACTTGTGCCAGCTCTTCCGGGGGAATCCCGAGGCATTCCCAAGCCAGCCGAGAAACATAGTCCCTCCAGCGTGTCCTGGGTCTTCCTCTGGGCCTCCTTCCGGTGGGACGTGTCCGGAACACCTCACCAAGGAGGCGTCCAGAAGGCATCCTAAACAGATGCCCAAGCCACCTCAACTGGCTCCTCTCGACGTGGAGAAGCAGCGGCTCTACTCTGAGTCCCTCCCGGATGATTGAGCTTCTCACCCTATCTCTAAGGGAGAGCCCAGACACCCTGCGGAGAAAACTCATTTCGGCCGCTTGTATCCGAGATCTCTTTCTTTCGGTCACAACCCAAAGCTCGTGACCATAGATGAGGGTGGGAACGTAGATGGATAGGTAAATTGAGAGCTTCGCCTTTTGACTCAGCTCTCTCTTCACCACGACAGACCTGTACAGCGCCCTCTTCACTGCAGACGCTGCACCTATCCACCTATCGATCTGACACCGGTCATACAGGGACCTAACAGCCCGTTTCAAAGGGCCCGGTACCCCATACTCCCAGAGTACCACCCACAGGGCCCCCGGAGGGATGCGGTCGAACGCCTTCTCCAAGTCCACAAAGCACATGTAGACTGGTTGGGCAAACTCCCACGCACCCTCCAGGACCCTGCTGAGAGTGTAGAGCTGGTCCAGTGTTCCACGGCCAGGACGAAAACCGCACTGCTCCTCCTGAATCTGAGGTTCGACTATCCGACGGACCCTCCTCTCCAGAACCCCCGAATAGACCTTACCAGGGAGGCTTAAGAGCGTGATTCCCCTGTAGTTGGAACACACTCTACGGACCCCCTTTTTGAATAGGGGGACCACCACCCCGGTCTGCCAATCCAGGGGAACTTCCCCCGATGTCCACGCAATATTGTAGAGTCGCGTAAGCCAACACAACCCTACAACATCCAGAGCCTTAAGGAACTCTGGGCGAATCTCATCCGCCCCTGGGGCCCTGCCACCGAGGAGCTTTTTAACCACCTCGTTGACCTCAGCACCAGAGATTGGAGGGCCCGACCCAGAGTCCCCAGGCTCCGCTTCCTCAGTGGAAGACGTGCCAGTGGGATTGAGGAGATCTTCAAAGTATTCTGCCCACCGACCCACAACATCCCGAGTTGAGGTCAGCAGCACACCACTCCCACTATAAACAGTGTTGGTGGCGTACCGCTTTCCCCCCCCCTGAGACGCCGGATGGTGGACCAGAATCGTCTCGAAGCCGTGCGGAAGTCGTTCTCCATGGCCTCTCTGAACTCCTCCCATGCCCGAGTTTTTGCCTCAGCAACCACCCGAGCCGCATGTCGCTTGGACTGCCGGTACCCATCAGCTGCTTCAGGGGTCCCACAGGCCAAAAAGGCCCGATAGGACTCCTTCTTCAGCCTGACAGCATCCCTCACCGACGGTGTCCACCATCGGGTTCGAGGGTTGCCGCTGCGACAGGCACCGCCAACCTTGCAGCCGCAACTCTGGTAAGCCGCCTCGACAATAGAGGCACGAAACATGGTCCACTCAGACTCAATGTCCCCCACCTCCCTCGGAACATGTTCAAAGTTCTCCTGGAGGTGGGAGTTGAAACTCCGTCTCACAGGAGACTCTGCCAGACGTTCCCAGCAAACCCTCACAATACGTTTGGGTCTGCCAGGTCTGACCGGCATCCTCCCCCACCATCGGAGCCAACTCACCACCAGGTAGTGATCAGTTGACAGCTCCGCCCCTCTCTTCACACGAGTGTCCAAGACATGTGGGCGCAGATCAGATGAGACGATGACAAAGTCGATCATCGAACTGCGGCCTAGGGTGTCCTGGTGCCAAGAGCACATATGGACACCCTTACGCTTGAACAAGGTGTTCGTTATTGACAATCCATGACGAGCACAGAAGTCCAACAACAGAACACCACTCTGGTTCAGATCAGGGGGGCCGTTCATCCAAACCACACCCCTCCAGGTCTCACTGTCATTGCCCACGTGAGCATTGAAGTACCCAAGCATAACAAGGGAGTCCCCAGGAGGTGCACTTTCCAGTACCCGCTCCAAGAACTCCAGAAAGGGTGGATAATCTGAACTGCCGTTTGGTGTATAAGCACAAACGACAGTCAGAACCCGTCCCCCCACACGTAGGTGGAGGTAGGCCATCCACTCATTCACCGGGGTGAACCCCAACACACAGGCACCAAGTTGGAGAGCAATAGGTATGCCCACTCCTG
>NC_056518.1:1991827-2003005 GCF_014905685.2 Nematolebias whitei
CTCACTGGTTGTGCAGGGCCTATCTCCAAATCCGGGTCTAACAGAATGTCTTCCCATCTACCCCACCTTGTGTTAGTAGCCTTGGTACTTTCTATTGTCCCTTTTCTGAGATACTTGTGCACTTGGCTTTGTGTCACTACTCTAATAGGCTGCCCCTGGGCCAAATCTTTTAATGTCCCCCAGTATCTAGCAAGCACTGCTAGCTCTTTTTCTTCTTGAGGAAACTTTTTCTCTACTGAAGTCAAGGTGTAACTCCATAGAGTAACTAATCCACCGTTTTCGTTCTTCACGGCTATCATGGCATCATCACTGTCGCAGCTGACTTCAGCTTTGAGTTTTGTCATTAGGCTTCTTGGTTCTAGCCTTACTGCTTCCTGAATCTTTTTCCTAAGTTCTTCTAAGTCCTGTTGATTTTCTGCTGTCCAGACCCATAATTTCTTACTGTTCAACTGACTGTCATTTTCTTTTTTCTTTAGGCAGGCATACAGTGGTTTGGCGTATCTCTGATAGTTAGGGACATGATCTCTCACATAGTTACACAGTCCTAAGATCTTCTGTAGGTCGTTCTCTGACTCAGGAGGCTGAATTTGTTCGAGTTTCTCCCTATACCCTTCTGAGAGTCCTAGGTCTGCTGTCACTTGAAACCCTAAATAATTAACTTGGAACTGTCCAAGCTGGCATTTTTTCAAATTCAGTTTCAACCCTGCTTCTGTGACTCGCTGCACCACTTTAGCTAACCTCTCCAGGTGCTCTTCCTCCGTGTCATCTGCGATAAACACATCGTCGATGTAAATTGTGGCGCCTAAGTCTTTGAGCACGTCCATCACGACCGACTGAAATACATTAGGAGAGTTTTTATACCCCTGCGGTAGCCGCTGCCAAACATAACTTTTCCCCTGGTGGGTAAAAGCTGTCTTTCCCTGTGATTGTTTTGCCAGCCTAAGAGAGAAAAATCCGTTTGCTAAATCAATGCAAGATTTGTACTTTTTCACTTGTAGAGTTTTTAGGGTGCCCTGCGGGTTGATTAGACTCGCTCTGTTGGCTACTGTTCGTCTGTTAAGGGCTTTGAAATTAATCACTGGTCGCCACCCTCCTCCTGCTGATTCGGGTTTCTTAACTGCTTGGATCGGGCTGTTAGTTATGGGGTTTGTTTCTTCCCTAATAATTCCTAACGCTCCTAATTCTTTCACAATTTTGTTCATTTCCTCCACTGCTCCTGGATTCAGGGGATATTGTCTCACAGGTGGGTGTACTCCTCCTTCGATCATATGCACAAACTTTGGGCCTAGATCCCCGCAATCATTTTTAAATCTGGCTATTGAGGCTTTCTCTAATATTTGTTTTAACTTCT
This sequence comes from Nematolebias whitei, assembly GCF_014905685.2. Taxonomy (NCBI): domain Eukaryota; kingdom Metazoa; phylum Chordata; class Actinopteri; order Cyprinodontiformes; family Rivulidae; genus Nematolebias; species Nematolebias whitei. Next base: position 1,993,179 of record NC_056518.1, read on the forward strand.
CTTTCCCAGCCGGGGAGAAGTCACTCTCATCTATTTTCTGTTTTGTCACTTCAGGGATATTTACAGGTTTATACCAGTCTTCTGACTCACTTTGTTTGTGTGTGAACCCTATTTTTACTAGCTTAGATTTTAACTTCTCTAACCTTCTGTTTAAGGCTCTCCGATTCTTTTTTGGTTTCTTTAGTTCTTTCAGATCGGTAATTGTCATAAGGTTATAAGGCCCTTTTATCCACACAATTCCTTGCCATAACCCGTAAGGCATTGTTTCAATTTTTCCATTTGCTAACTGAACTGTCAGGTGTCCTACTGTTTTTAGGTTTTTGCGGGTCATAGACACCTCAGCTCCGGAATCTATTAGGTAAGGTTCTCCCTCTACTTTAGTGTAGATTTCGTCTCCCTCCCAATAGGCATCTTCCAGAGTGACCCGCAACCTATCTGCCATTATTTAGCTGGCCCTCCACTCCCTTTCTCACGGGATTCATGGAGGGCTCTTTTCTCTTCTGGGGTCAGTTTTGCATATTCTTCCGGGGGTAGGTATTTACCTCCTTTCTGTGGTGTGGAGATTGAGGCTGGAGCTGAAAATCGTTTTGGTTGTTGGTTCCTATATTGTGGCTCTGATTGCCTGGGTGGTCTCTCTCTGTACTGTGTCCCTTGCTGTCTCGGGGGCTGTTCTCTGTATTGTGGCTGTTGAGGGGCCTTTTGTGTCGGCTTTGGTGGTTTTTGACTTTGCCTGCTCTCACTTTTCTTCTTTTCTTCCCAGAACAGCTGCTCTAGGTCATACGATTTTACTGCCTGGTCTATCTGGGCGTCATTAGTTTCATGAGGCATTCTGGCAAAGGTGAGCTCTCCCCTTCTTCCCTTGGATACGATCCTTAAGGCTTTAACATACCTTTTAGGGGGGAATTACTTGTTTAAGTTGATACCAAACCGGGGTAAGGCGTTGGCCTTGATCCATGCGCATTCTCGCCCGCTGAATGTGAGAGTCTTCGTCGTCCATGTCTTCTAGGACTAGTTTCTCATACTGGCTTTGAGCTGATTCCCCTTTGCTCATTGGGTTTGTGGTGACATTACCTAGCCATAACTTTTTTGCTGCATCACACTCAGTTGAGCTAACTACCATGGGCCACACATCTTTGATGTATTCTTCCGTGGTCTCCTGGGGTTGTTTTTCTCTCACTAAGGTTTTCAGCTTTTTGTATTCGCGATAACTGTCAGTTTCTGGGCCTGGGGCTTGGTTTTGTCTAGCCTGTCTGGGTTCATGGGTTGATTCAGGCATTTGATACGGTGGGCTTGTCTCGGCTGGGCATGTATCATCTTCCTCATCGGCCGATATTTCATCTCGCAATTTCTTCTCTGTTTCTTGAGCATACTTGTAGGCTGTCTTTTTCATTCTTCTCAGCATCACATCATGTACTATCCCTAAATAAGCGGTCCTAAAGTTACTAGTTAGGGGTTTGTGGGCTGCCAATGTGGGGTATGAGGGCATCATCAAAATGTTGGCCCACTCTCCCAAAGTAGCTTTAACAGTTAGTTCCACTGTTTCTTCTGACCTGTCTGCCCATACTGGTGGAATGTCATAGTGATTTTGGCCAGCTTCAGGGATGTAAGTTCGACGCCCATCACTCGCCTGGACCGGGCCCCAACTCAAGTCCCTGGCTAACCTTTCTGATACTCTATGTACGTCTAGTATTTCTACTCCCTTCTTTTGTCCTTTTCTTTGTCCTATTCTTAATGGCCTAACTGGACCGTCGTATTGGCCTGCTATTGATTCTAGACTGGCACTACCTTCGTCATCGGTGTCTTCCTGACTCGGGTCTACGTCTGGTTCTCCCTGAGAGCTCTCGTCGTCATCCTCCTCACTCTCTATGTTTAAGGGTTGTATTCTTGTTACTGTCTCTCTCTTTGGCTGTCCCTCTCGTGAGTCTGCTCCGCTTCTGCGTCGTCTTGTGGTTGTATTTATCAGGTCATGTTCTGTAGATGAGGTCAGGGACATTTTTGACCCCTGTGGACTAATCCTTAATGGGTCTTCACTTTTCTTGGCTCCCGGTGATGATCCCGGTGTCGATGATTTTTCTGTGTGTTCTCTCCCTGACTTTAGGGGTTCTTTAATTGGTTTCTCTTCTCGTTTTGTCATTGCGGCCACGACTCTGGATTTTCGATCTTCATCTAGATGAGTGGGGGTCATTATGATCATTTCTTTTAAGTGGGCTCCCGCTGGTATGTCTTTGGCCAGATACATCATTGAATTGACCGCTATTCTCTCAGCTGTTTCCCACTGCAAATGATGGGACCGGAGCCCATCTATTCCTATCACTATGCGCCTGAAGTCGAACTCTATGGCTCGGAACACTCCTTTCTGTAGAGCTTCTAACATTTCCTTGAGATACCTGGTCTCATCGGTTGCTTCTTTATAGCTTCGAATTGGGATGTGTATTATCGCATAGTACGGAGCATCAGCTCCACTGGTCATTCTTGCTTCTGACTCTTCGCTATGTGGTCTACTGGCGAGTTGTTTTATTTCAACTTGGTACTCCCTACCGGCTACTTTCTTTAAAGCTTTTCTGTAGGTTGAGTTATGGATTTTGTACTTATGATTTGTAAACACCAGTAACGCATCTGCCTCTATAGACCATGGTGTCCCTATCACTTGGTATACTCGGGTACCATTTTGAAACTTCACACATTGAGTCTCTTTCGGGAGTGGTTCTAGGACCTGTTTGAGCCCTGCTGTTTGCCTAATTTTTTGTTTCTTTTGTGAATTTTCTTTTTCCCCTTCCTCTTGACTGTAATCTGACTCAAGTTCTGGTTTTAAGTGTTTTTCTTTTTTAGCCTTCTTTTTCCCATAAGTTTTTGGGGTTTCTCCTAAGGGGTTCTGTTTAGGATTCTCTTGTTTAATCGGCTGGTTTTTCAATGGTTCTGTCTGTCTCTGCTCTCGCATTCCTCGTAACCCCCTTTCTGCCCGCCCGGTTTCAGTGGTTTCGAGCCTCCCCATTCTGTCCACTATGCTTTGGGCGAGCAGGTCTAAGTTCTTGTCAACCTGTTTAAGATAGTCGTTACACCCTGTGCTGTCATTACTTTCTTCAGGTTCGTTTTCCTTTTTGATCATACCTGCTAGTAATCTCAGTTGCTCCGCTCTGGCTTCCTCATCTGTATCAGAATGGTATTTGGGAGTTTCTCTGTACGCACTCAGGTTTGGAGTGGAGCTCACGAACGTGGGGGGGTGATTAGAGGTTGAAGGGTAAGCTCCCTGCCATAGCCTTGTGCCTCCTGGGTATTCTCCTTCCCTTTTAATATCGAGGGGGGGTATATTCTTTAAAACTACATCCTCTGGTTCGCTTTGGTTTTCTTCATTTTCCGACGCTTCGGGGGTTTGTGCAATGGAGCTGTGCTCACTTTCAGGATCCATTTCTGATTTTTTCTCTTTTCTATACTCCCTCATCCTTGCCAATTCTTCTTCACACTCTTTATATTTTGCTGTTGCCCTGCATGTAGGGTTTGTGATATACCCATCTAATCCTGTCACTTTGGATATCATCTTTACTATGGGGTCATACTCGATTGAGGGGCTAATTACTGACACTATGGTCGTTTGTTTTTGTTTCTCTATCTGTTGCACCCACCATTGTAACCACGTTTTTACTTCTTTTTTTGATTTTGCTTCGCCTGGGTCTTTTACCACCACTGTTTGGACTCCCTTCCGGGCTGTCGTACAGCAAAACTTTCCTTTTTCTCTCATAAATTTTTCCAGTCCGTCCTCTAGAGCTTTTCCGTCTAGCAGGGGATTACTTTCTCTTAGTATTTCTTTCACTGCTGGACTCCAGGTATGATACCCTTTTCCATATAGGATGACTTCCGCCTTGGTTACTCCTACTGGTTTTTCTCCTGTACTTTGTACCATTATCTTTTGGCCATCTGTTTTTCCTTCTACTGGCTTCTGTTCTTCTTGGCTCTCCTGAGCCGGCTCGTGTCTGTCTGGCTCTACGCTCGTAGATGCCCCTCCTGAGGCCATCGTTATGTCTTTTCTTGTCGGGTCAAGTTCGTCGGTCCTCAAAGTCTCCAGACTTTATCCTAACGTTTTGGACTAGGACAGACTAGCTGCTTACCTACGATTCTGGATTATGGTCAGTAACCCTCGTAAGCCTTCTACCCCTCCTCACTAGCCTCTAGTGATCCATTGGGGGTACTAACTGGGGGGTCTCCCAGTTACTGACAGCTCCTTACTCTCTAGAGCTGCTCTACTGACGCCTATTAGTCCTCTGTAGCGCGTCCTTACTTCTGGGACTGTGCCGGTCCCATCTGGGGTGCCATGTCTGCTTTCCGGTGGGCAAGGTAACCACTGGAGATAGTGATAACACCCTTGCCCGCAACCTCTCCTCCAAGGGGTCCTCGGGTTTACTTCAGCGCCGTGGTATTACCAGTAGCTGTCTAAAATAACCTCATTAAGGTTGCGGCGAGGTGATTCATCCAGAATATTAACGACCTTAAATCCGTGAGTCACACCCTGATCTCACTCTGTACCTCGATCCTTCAAGCAGCCGGGATGGATCTTCTGGTCCAGAGAAACTCGCGTTGTGGCCGCTCACCTCTCACTTTAGCGTTGCAATTGTTAACCGTTCTGGTAATCTTTAGGGCCCTGGAAACGGGCTCAAGGATGTTGTTTATCAGCTAGGAAACCTTTACAAAAACCTCCTATTATTGGTGTTGATAGATGAACCAAGCTTTACCATGTATTTAATTGATAAGAATGAAATAATAGTCCAAATTTATACATTTTGCTTTGCTTTTAATCAATAATTTTGCGCAGGGATACAGCAACAGGCACAATTTTATAATGATTAAATTTTCATGAGTACATAGGATACACTTTCTTCCCTAACATGATGGTGACTGCTATCTGTGAAACTCTAAACCTCAAGAGCCCTTGAAGGGTTTTACAGATACTACCTCCACATAGACCTTTCACAACTCAAGCCAAAATGTATTTTCTCTCAACTCTCTCATGAACCAGAAACACCTTCGAGCAAATCTTACCAGTAACCAATTTAGTACTCCCAAATTTGTTCTGTATGCTGTTCTTCCAATCTGATGAAATAATTTAATTAGAGCAGAGTAGGATTGAGGTCGTCCTCTTACCATGATTTTGAGGTGACCCTTAGTGAGTCACCATGGGGTAAGGGCAGATTTCCAGTTCTCTAGGGGAGAGACACTTGGCCGAATCCTCAAAGGCGAATAAGACTATCCAATTTAGAGAATCAGAGGCTTTGGACGGGCCCTAGGTCAAGCACAGAGCAGGAAACTCCCCCAGTTTCTGGGTTGATGAAGTAAAGCCAAAATCCAATCTCATGTTTAGTGAAGAAAAGAATTAACTCCCATCATCGTCCGAAAACTGGTATAATCCGACTCCTTTTTAGGGTCCCTCTGATTCGAAGAGTTTGTCCATCGCCTGTAGTCCTCTCTGCTCAGCTCCTCCAGTTCGTCTCCAACTGCATTGACCAAGCTTTGTTCTGGTCAGTCTGTATTTAAAGACTTATTCATCCCCCCTCCTCTTAAGGAGGGGTTATGGAAAATTACATCATCTCTTTTCCAGTAACTTCTGTGCTGTTTTGCACCTCAACCGGTTTAGACCAGATTTCTGGGACTTTCCAAAACTTGTTTTGCTCAAAGACGAGTCATCATGAGATGCGTCGCCTTGTGACTTCTGGTACTTTCCAGAACTTGTTTTGCTCAAAGACGAGTCATCATGAGATGAGTTGTGTTTAAACCTTGTGACTTTCTGGTACTTTCCAGAACTTGTTGTTCTGTTACATGAGGCCTTTTTTACCATCTCACACAATCATACAAAGGATTATACATTTTCTTAAAGATTAATATATATCAGTTGATTATGTGTTGATTATTTAGTAAAACAGTTTGGTTACACATTATTAAAACAGTAAAACTTTGGTTACACATTATTAAAACAGTAAAACTTTGGTTACACATCATCATTCTTAGCTGTTGCTGAGGAGAGCTTCTGATCAGGCTTCATTTTTCTTTAAAGCTGGTGGCCTGTCCATGTGTCACCACTACAGACACCTGGTTTATTGACACCCCCTTCTTGAAGTCGGATCTTTCTCCTCTTTTGCACCAGGTTCGCTGTAACCTAGCCTTCCTGTTCTCCCTCCCAGGAGTCAACCACCGTCATGTTGTCCAGGTCTGCGTTCGAAGTGGATTGCTCCGCCTGATCTTCATCTGGCGCCGCTCGCTTTCTGGGTATCCTGGCCTCCTGTGCCGGGACAGCGGGTTGACTTGCTGGGTTGATTTCCGTTAGGTCAGCCGACCTGGAAGACTGGAGGGTCGGCGGGATCTCAACTAGGGGTGAACCTACAGGAGTAATGTTTTCTATTATGACCTGCCTTCTAACTTGTGGGGTTATGGCAACTAAAATGGGCATCTGACGAAGCTGTTTCAGCCGCATAGGGGCAACCTGTAACCCTTCAGATTCAGCAGTTTCTGAATGGGTCAAGCCTTCCGGTGTTAAGATCGGAGGCTCAGAATCAGACGGGCTGGTTGGGTCAGTTAGGGCCGTTCCATCGGTACTCAGAGGACCGGATCGGCTCGCTTCGCTACTTAAGTACCTGTCAAAGTCATCCAGGTAGTTTTCCAGGAGACTCAGATCGTTATGATCTAATGGATGCTCAGACAACCTTCTAGGGGATATCTCTACCTCCATGGGCTCGGTTTCATTATAGGATGTAGCTGGCAAAAGGTCAGGTGGGCCATTAGTTGGGTCTTGGGACTGGCTGGCTACCTCAGGTGGGGTTGTAGGGACACTGACACTGGCTCGTCTATCTTCTTCCCTAACTACCATAGGCACGGAGACCACCGGGGGGCTAGTTGTTAACCCTGCCGTTAGAATGACCTTGGTAGATGAGGACGTGAGCTCTCGGGGCTCCTGTGTGACCCTAAAGGAGGGGCCGTGAACCAACGGCAACCCTGTGGCCAGATGGTAGGCTATATGCCTGATAGTTTTATTTGTGTTTTCCCAGAGTTTTACTATTACTGGGTAATACGTGGCTCTCCTAGGGATGGCTATTCTAGGTATATAGGGTTCAGAGCCCTCGGCCGAGGTCCAGATGACCTTGCAGGTGCTCTCTACCTCCCAGCACTCTTCTGCAGATACCTGAGGAAGACTGGCTGGCTCCTCAGAGACCAAAATACCATGTACTCCAGTCGCAATTATAACTTTAGAGTGGCAGCCCTGGCACCACCAGGTTGGACCCACGGCCCATAGAAATCGGGTATCTTCCAACCCCAAAAGGCAATAGCAGCAGACCATTTGAGGTCCTGTTGCTGTTGAATTTCTGGGGCGCTGATTCTGCATTTTGACTGTTGTGGCTTATTTGGTCTAACCTTTGCCCTTAATTATTTTTTAGAGTGAGGTTTTCTTAAACCGATAAAGGGTGGTTCTGCCCTGTCGTCTGACTATCCCACAATAGGTGCGGGTAATGAATTTCTCCCACTCTTCCAATTGGTTTAATTGTTGGGCTGTGATCACTGTTTTCCAATCACAGTACCCAGGTAACAGTAATCCTGAGGTATTTGAGATGCCGTATTCCCTATAAGTAACGCTAATGTATTTATCCTGCCCTGCAGTTTCTATTTTTTGGATTTTGCATACGTCACCACAAGGGGTTACTCTAATCCTCTGGATCTGCTCGTGGTCGTACACTTTCTCTTCACAGTGGCAGAGGATGATTTCTCCGGTTTTTGTCGTTACTACGAGTTTGTCCGGAGCTGTGAAAGCGAACGCCCAGTTGCTGTAGACTGTTGCTGTGGTCAGGATGTAGAACAGCATCTGCATTCTGCTCCTTATGCTTTCTATAAAGAGAGTACATGTAATATAACATGGCAAAATAATAACAATGAAATCAAGGTCTGCTTCCACTCTCGGTCCTCATCGTGTCTCTGAAACACTCAACTTCGTATTGCTGGGCCTATACAGGCCGTCAGCTATTCATTGAGCATTTACCAGACCGATGATACCTCGAGTTCACATAATTCAAAAATAAAATCAATCATAAAAAGAGAGAAAAATAACATTTAAACACTAAATCAATCTTTAAAATTTTAATAAAAGTTAGCAAAGGCGGGGAGGGGTAAAGCTGTTGTTGGTTATTTGGTTACTTCTGTCATTATCTCGTTAGATTGGCTTGTCTCATTATCCTCCTGAGAATCTGCGGCCTTCGCTCCCCTCCGGTGCAGGGGGAGCTGGATCAGGTCTTGGCTTGAAGATAGCGGCATAGGTCATCATCCACACCACTATAGGCATTGTGGTGCAGAGGCTGGCCCAATAGGCTATTGCACAAATTCCCCAGGCTAGACCCCATCCAATTAACATGGCCAATTTTTTGGTCCATTTTCGTCTGTTTTGTGGTTGCAAGGATACTGTCTGGTACAGCATATTTGCCAACACCGTCACGGCCACTGTCCCTTCGACTATGGTCGCTACAATTCTCCCTGTGGTACCTCCACAGCTTGTGACTGGTATTGGTACCGGAGTAAGCGCTGCCGCACATTCAAGGCTAATCACTATGGAATCTTCTATTAGCCATGCTGAAATTATAATCTTCTGCAGGTAGGTGAGTTTGATTCTTCCTAACAGATAAGTGACAAAGAAATGAGGCGATATTTCAGGTCGTTTGAGTATCACATGGGAAACTATCACTCTAGCGTAAGTCTGGACTGCTACAGGAAATCTTATCAACCTTTCCCTACTCCAGTCTCCGGTGTGGCAGTAGCACATCCATGCAACCATTGTTAAAAAGTATTCTATATTGCTCCCATTAAAATAGGCTGGACATTCTGACAAAATGGTAAGATTGGGGGTCATTGTAGTCTCTGTCTCCCAATCTATAATACTCACATCGATGGTTGGAGTATGAGACATGCAGTCGTCTTGATTGTCCATAGAGATATTTGAATTGCTTCTGTCCTGATCCTTGCTCTTTACTGCTCCCGGGGTAAGAGTTAAGCCGCTTCCCTGTTTATCTAATTTAAGGCTGAGCCGCACCCTACTCTGATGGGGGTGGCCTATAGCTCCTCCTCCATGGGCGGCATCCAGCTCTGAGGCACTCTTGTAAGAATACTTTACCTAATAAGGCAGCGGCTACTATCCCGACTACACTTAACAAATAAGGCCATACTTTGAGGAAGATACTAACTATCCATCCTTCTACCGTTTCTCCACCCTCTTTGATTACTTCACCTACGCCTTTCACCACCTCTGTGACCTTTCGGCCAACGGTGTAACTAACGGTTTCATACCATGTGCAAGTGTGTTCATCTTCCTGTGTGCCACATTTCTTCCAGTTTTCCTCTGGATACTGGCATGTGAGATTCGAGTAGATTTTATTTGGGCCTACCCATTCATAGCCCTCTATCTCATTGCCCAAGCACAGGCTGCGTCTCACTGCGTGGCCTTCTACTAAAGCTATCATTGAATCTGAGACAAAGGGGACTATTACTCCTTGAACTTGTTTCCTGGCGAGAAGCTGATGTCCTAATACCTTATCTACGCAGGTACCCACAGGTGTTGATCTTATCCATTTGCCACTGTATTTTTTCCACACCACCTGTGCTGCGTGCAAGGTGTATTCAGACCCATAATAGCTTTTACAGTAGCTTTCCCATCCTGGTATAGTACCACAAGGCCTTCGAGCTAATGTAATGACACATTGTGTTTTTGCCCTATCACAAGTCATGTGCCATGGTCTGGGACTAACATACCTATCCGGTCTATACAGGGGACTGGCCCATATATCTTGCTCTTTAGAATAGACTGTGGC
>NC_056518.1:2003105-2005222 GCF_014905685.2 Nematolebias whitei
CGAAGGGGGGTGACGCCAGTTAGGATAATGCTACCAGACGCGATAACGTGATCAAATCTGACATTCAGAGTGAGTGACGCACCAAAACGTCGTTTTCTAGTTGCTTAATCACTACTTTTGTCAATGTTGAAACGTTGTTTTACTGTTTGCTTAGTCACTGTTTTTGTCGATGTTGAGACATCGTTTAATTGGTTTTTGATATTTGTTTCTGAGGTAAGAATGAGTTTTGTATGTATTTTAGTTAGAGACTAAGAGGCCTTTAACTATGCCAACATGCAGTTCACTCGTTAAAATGCAATCTTTGCGGAGTCAATGTATATTATTGCTACCTTAAGTACCATGATCTACATTGGTCTCACAACGCTTAAGCCGAACCTACTTTAACAATTCAATTCGGGGGGATAGCTAATTCTTTTTGATGAGTCTCGCCATAGACTCCTAAAACATTTATGGGGAAACCAAACACCCAATCTCAAGTCGTTCGTCTAAAAAGACAACAGACAATTGAACCAAACTATATTTTGCCATGTAAAGCTAACTTAAACCAAGTTAGGAATGGAAAAATAGTTTGGAACACCCTTCTATAGGTATAAACCCCTATAACTACCCTTTTCAGCATGTTCCACCCTTTAACTGGTAGCTGTAGCTGTTCCCAATCATAATAGCTTACACACCATGTGCATATAGGTTAAGGCCTTATGTAAAATCCCCTTCATAAGCCCACCTTAAACCACATAATTGCATGACACATTGAACCAGAACGGCACCGACTGGACGTCACCCAGCGACGACCTTCGCTGGAGGAGACATTTAAACTTCATTTTCCCATCTTTAAAACTCTTCTATCTGCCAGTAATTAATCCAGATATTTTCAGAAATATCTGTTGGTTTCAAAAGCTGCAGGTGAGATACCATGGCCCTATGGTTCTCATTGTAAAGCTCATTAATTAAGCCGTGTTTATTGTAATCAATTTTGCCAAATTATTGTAAATGTGTGATGTGTTTAGATCATTTTTTAAATAAACGACCCACTGTTGTTGGTGAGTCAAAGATAAAACACGTTTCCGTCCACATTTAATCATTCAATGCACGATAGTACTCAGTCCAGAAAAATGAAAGAATCCGTTTAAGTTATGAATAATATCAGAGACAGATATAGTTCATTACAGTACTTTCGACTTTTACTTCACTACATTTTATATTAAGTATCTGTACTTTCTACTACACCACATTTCTAAAATATGTTGCGTTACAAGTTACATCCACATTGTGTTTTTTTTATTTGTTCGTTAGTTTGAAAGTAACCAATGGCGAGAGGGGAGTTGGTCCACTGAATCACTCAAAGTGAGCAGGTAATGTTAGACCTGCCTTCAAGAAGAGCTGGACCAATGATGCATATTCTAGTATATACGTCATTGAGCTGGGTGCACCCACAGCACCACTAACACACCCAAAATGGATTCCACCGCCCAGAGTCAGACAGAAGCTACGCGCCACACATGTCCTTATTGAAAGATTATTGAAAGATTATTCAGTACAGCAGGACAGATTCTCTCTCCCAAAAAAACAGCCAGACTGGACTCTAAAAACTTTGAAAACCAACTTCTTCTGAACTTGAACAAGAAATTCTTGCTGCAATATTAAAATGTCAGTTCATGGGATGTTAGGAGACAAGAGGTGTCTCCAAATGGCTCGACACTCGGGTCCAAGTTTTGAAAATGGTGTCAGGAAGTTAAAATATTGTTCACTATTGACCCATTACAAGGTTGACTCGACAGTATTTTAACTAGGGATGCACCGATCCACTTTTTTTACTTCCGATCACGATACCTAAATCTAAATATCGGTCGATACCGATCCAGTTCCGATATCATCATGATCATCATTGATTTTACATGAGGCTGTAATAATCTCCTGTCAAGTACAATTTGTACAAATATATGCATGCATGTCCAAAAAGACAACTTGAGGTAAGTTTTATTAATGTTGGATAAGTTTTATAGTTAGAATTAAATTCTAACACAAAACATGCTCACATATGATTGTGCAGCTACCCATCCAGGCTGTCACATTGTAAAGTTTGCAGATGATACAGCGGTGGTGGGATGCATCACAAA
>NC_056518.1:2005322-2006797 GCF_014905685.2 Nematolebias whitei
TATATATATGTATATATACATATATATGTATATATACATATATATATACATATATGTATGTGTGTATGTATATATATATGTATATGTATGTGTGTGTGTATATATATATATGTATGCGTGTATATATATGTATGTGTGTGTATATATGCATGTGTGTGTGTGTATATATACATGTATGTGTATGTGTGTGTATGTGTCTGTATATATTTATGTATATATACATGTGTATATATGTGTATATATGTATGTATGCATATATATATATATGTATGTATGTATATATATTTATGTATGTATATATGTGTATATATGTATATATGTATATATATGTACGTATACATATGTATGTATATATATATATGTATATATTTTTGTATATATATGTATATATGTATATATATATATATATATATAAGTATATATGTATACATATGTATGTATATATGTATATATATGTATGTATATATGTATATATATGTATGTATACATCTGTATGTATATATATGTATTTATATATGTAAATATATTATAGCATTAGCCACCTTGAGCGGCTATTGCACCGCTCAAGGTGGCTGCATGTTGGCGCAGCTCTGTTTCTTTCATTCTGAGATTTTGCTTTTGGAAACTTAAATTCCTCTTTTTCTGGATGTAAATCACATTTTTTTGGATGAATATTTCCTCTGGTATCGGATGCTGTGCAGCTGAAAGGATTTTTACTGAAACTGTTTTTAGTTTTGGACATGTGTTATGATGCGTACCCATGGCAACAAGGCAGTTTTCTACAACCAACAGCAGCTGATTAACATCTCAAAAGCTCAAATAATATCTCAACTACAGCCCCAAATCTCAAATAAGTTGAACGGATGTTCTTTGGACGCATTCTCATCTACTTGCCAGCTGTGCTCGAGTTCCTTGACCACTGAGATCCTGGAACTAGCATGAAACACGGCTCATGACAGCGGAAGGACAGAATCGTCCCTCAGCACCTACAGTTGGATGTCCGCAGCGACGAGGAGCTCAGCAGACTGCTGGAAGGAGTGGCCATCGCTCTGGGAGGAGATCTGCCCACCATTCAGGCGGTCCTACAGCCTGGGGTAACCGAGAGGCCAGCCGAGTCTGGGTGGACGGATTGGACTGCATAAGCTGCCAGTTTCTTAGGATCCACTGTGGGATGGACCTTTACAAGAGATCCTTCCTGTCTACAGCATCAGCATCTATAACATCTCTTATTGAAATGAGGATAACGAGTTACAACAACAAATAATTTCCCTTTGGGATTAATAAAGTATTTTTGAATTGAATGGAATATGTATATATATGTATGTATATATGTATTTATGTATATATATGTATGTATATATGTATATATATGTATGTATATATGTATGTATATATGTATATATATGTATGTATGTATGTATATATATATATATGTATGTATATATGTAAATATATGTATGTATATATATATATAT
>NC_056518.1:2006897-2009028 GCF_014905685.2 Nematolebias whitei
TATAAGCTGCTGGGCCAATATATTAATATATTTAATATGACGTGATTTAGGTGAAAAAGCAGCCTATTCAATTAAAGAATCTACACATTACAGGCTTATTTTGCATTTTATAGACTGGCTTACATATCACTTCCAATTTTTATGTTTTTACCCATTTTTCTATCCAGGCTAAAAACAAAACATACCTTCTGCACATAGACACCAATGTTATGGCAATTTATTTTAAATTTTTTTTTATCTTTGGTCCTTGTGGTGCTTTGTAGATGACCATGAAATTGAATATTTCAAACAGAACACTTTTTTTTTCATGTACTCAAAATAATACAAATAAAGGAATCAATCCTGAGCTCTCCTTCTGCCTGTCGTTTTGTGATCATTTATTATTTTCAGTCTGGAGACAAGTGATGTGTTCCAGTAACAAGGGGTATTTTGATGTAAAATTCAAAGTGCGTTCATATCTATTATCAAAGGATGCTGGGCTTTCAGCAACATGAGAAAAGTGACGGCTCAATCTGCTTTGAAATTTAACATAATCAGTCTCATCAATGCACTGTTTGAGTATTGTTGCAAGCTGAGATAAAACCATAAATTCTAGGATGCATTTGATCTTGCTTGCATAAATGTGAGAGATTGTGAATAAACCGTACATTTTTCAAACAAAGTGGAGCAGTTTGGTTGAATTCATGACATTTCAAACATATTACTTCACATCCAGTGGGCAGGAAGATCTTCACATGCACATTTGACAAATTAAATATAGCCTTTCTGTTCGAGTTTCATGACGCTCCACCCTACGGTCTGCTGTGACTTATGGTAGTACATCTGTCTGCTTCATCATCCTCCCTGTAATGCCATCATTCAATGTCAGATACAACTAAAGAGCTAAGAAGTATAAATTAAAATTACAATACATTTTCATATATACTCAGGCTAAATGTAATGAGTGAGTGGTGACGCAGGAGTAAGAGAAAGTGGGCCTGTGATCGGAAGGGCACCAGTTCAACCCCCCCCCCCCATTGACAACATAAAAATTGTGGGTGCGAAAAAGTGAAATACCCACACCTACAAAGTACTTCAACAGAGACATACAGTATATATGTAGAACCCTCATTGAGCGCTGAATCGTACGTCAATATCAAAGCAATTTTGAATGTGGCAGCTCTGCTAGTTAACTAATGCAAGGAAATGGACTGAACTTTATAAATGGACTGTACTTATATAGCACCTTTCTATCTGATAAAGATACTCAAAGTGCTTTACAACACAATCTGTGCCCTCATTTACCCATTCATGCAGCACTCTACTAGATCTACACAAAGAATAATCAGAGCTTTATCACAATCATACACCAATGGGACACACATCAGAGGCTATGAGGGGTTCAGTGTTTTGCCCAGGGACACTTCAGTATTTGACTGCTGGTGGAATCAAACCCCCAACTCTTGCATTGGAGGATGACTGCTGTAACCACTCAACTACAACCTTCTCACAGTTAAAGCATAAAGCACCGTTCTACAAAGTGTTTTAAGTTGATGCTTGTCATTCACACAAACTAAGTGAGTGTGGTCCTTCATGATGCAGGTGACCCTCTTCCTGCATCTGGAGGTGTATATGTTTGTGATGGTGGGGAGGCTGACTCCATTTAGAAAACAAACATGCACCAAGGCAACATTTGTAACTTTTAACGTGATTCGTAAAAATGTTTACTCCTTAAATATTTAGGTTATCAGCACTGAATCAATATATGTATACTTTTGAGTGTTTACAACAACTAACGTGTGTAACGTTATTATTGTGGTGAAAATTTAGAAATATTCGCTTTTTTTTTTTTTTCTTGCTACTCTACGGTGAAACCAGACGTGTTTTCCCTCTCTGTCCCCCGACCCGGTTCCCTGCTGCGCTCTTTTGTCCTGTGAACCCTTAAAAAGCCTCTTTTTTTTTGCATACCTCTTAATTGGAAGGATCAGCTGGTCTCTCGACAAAATCGATCAACTTCTCCCGACAGGAGTCAGGGTAAGGAGGACACTCTGAACTCTGAAGGACAAATTGGGTTCATGATGACATCTAGATTCTACTGTTTGTGTTTGGTGGAATCTGGTTGTCTACAAATTTGTGTGGAGGTGTTGAAGCT
>NC_056518.1:2009128-2012646 GCF_014905685.2 Nematolebias whitei
GAGAACCGATCAACAGAGGATGCAATCTCCTCTGTGGTCCACACTGCACTCAACCACCTGGAGCAGAAAAACTCTTACGTCCGTATGCTCTTTGTGGACTTCACATCCGCCTTCAACACCATGATCCCCCAAACCCTGATGGACAAACTATCCACACTAGGACTAAGCCCCTCCATTTGCAACTGGGTACTAGACTTTTTAACAAACAGACCACAGTTAGTGAGGATCCACAACCTCTCCTCCTCCACCATAACCCTCAGCACTGGCTCTCCTCAGGGATGTGTGTTGAGCCCCCTCCTGTTTACTCTGCTCACATATGATTGTGCAGCTACCCATCCAGGCTGTCACATTGTAAAGTTTGCAGATGATACAGCGGTGGTGGGATGCATCACAAACAATGATGAGTCCAGCTACAGGCAAGAGGTGGAACACCTGGAGAGCTGGTGCAGAGAGAATAACCTTCACATCAATGTGAAGAAGACAAAGGAGATGATTGTGGACTTCAGAAGGAACAAAAACACCTACACCCCCCTGAACATAAGAGGATCTGCGGTGGAAGTGGTCTCCAGCTACAAGTACTTGGGTGTACACATGAATGACAACCTCAGCTGGAGCAACAACACCACCAGCCTGATCAAGAAAGCTCATCAGAGACTCTACTTCCTCAGACGGCTGAGGCGAGCTGGTCTGGGAAGCTCAGTCCTCACCTCCTTCTACAGGTGTGCAGTGGAGAGCATCCTGTGCTCGAGCATCAATGTGTGGCATCATGAAGGACCCCACTCACCCAGCACACACACTTTTTGCCCCACTCCCCTCAGGAAGGAGGTTAAGGAGCATTAAGTGTAGAACCACTAGACTGAGGAACAGCTTCTACCCTGAGGCTGTTAGACTCATGAATCTCTAACTAGAATAATCACTGTGAAAAACCATATCATGTTGCTGCTGATCTGTTTCATGTTGCTGCTGATCTGTTTCATGTTGCTGCTGATCTGTTTCAATGTTGATGTGTTCATGCGTGCACATCTGCTCACAGACTCATGTTCATGTTTGTGCTGATGTTCAATGTTTTATGTTATGAGTGCTTAGTGTATATTTAGTTGATGTTTTTCTTAGTTCATATCTTAGATGTTATTACTGTTTTTCTTATACATTTTATTGTTGGATGTAACTGGGACCCTGTGGACATAATTTAGCTCCACCACATGTACCACATGAGGTGCGAATGACAATAAAGAAACTCTGACTCTGAAAGAGAGTCTCATCTCAACTTGACCCATGATTACCAAACACTAAACTAATAATATAAAACTAATGTAAATGAACAGTCCTGCAGTAAATACCAACTTTGTGAAGGTTATGGTGTTAAAGTAATTTTATTCAAACATCTTGATTCAGCTGTTATTGATTAATAGAAGACAGAAAATGAGATCTTGTACCTTTGTGATACTTTGAATGCAACATTCAGTTCATGAAGTCATTCTGTGGTTTACCTGGAAAACATGAAAAAATTGACTCATCTCCACAATCACGTTTTTCTTTAATGATAATGTCACAATTTATTCTGAGTTCTAGAATTGCGCCGCTCAAGGTGGCTGCATGTTGGAGCAGCTCTGTTACTTTTTTTTTCTTGCTACTCTACAGTGAAACCACACGTGTTTTCCCCCTCTCCCCCCCCCCCCCCCCCACACACACACACACACACCTGCTTCCCTGCTGCGCACTTTTGTCCTGTGAACCCTTAAAAAGCCTCTTTTTTTTTGCATACCTCTTAATTGGAAGGATCAGCTGGTCTCTCAACAAAATCGATGAACTTCTCCCGACAGGAGTCAGGGTAAGGAGGACACTCTGAACTCTGAAGGACAAATTGGATTCATGATGACGACTAGATTCTACTGTTTGGGTTGGTGGAATCTGGTTGTCTACAAATTTGTGTGGAGGTGTTGAAGCTTGACAGTGCTCGGACTGAATGTGGAGCTGTGACAGGGAATTGGAGCAGCTGTTATCAGGACTGTGATCTCCCTGGCAGCACTCATGAATGGTGGAATAATCTGGAGAAGCTGTGAGCTCGACTTTGGAGTAAAGGATCAATTCGGCTGTTTTGGAGTTTCCATCAGAGAATATGTACCAGCGAGACTTTAAAGGCAGAAACAACAATTCACGAGTTCTGCCTGACCCAAACTGTGGCCTTGATGCCGGACTTATCTCAACTCCTCCTGGAATGTTTAAGGAAAACAACAAATGCTTTGACTGTTTCCTCACCCCTCCCTTCCCCAAGGCCGTGGACATGTAACAGAACCTCAACTGAGCTGAAGATGAACGTCACCTCTTATCTGGACAATGGCTGAGGGGGGGCTCTGGACTATGCTACGACTTTCCCTTAAAAATTCAACATCTTCTCCACCTATATGTTCATGTATAACGTCTGTTTATGTTGCTTTGCTGTGGTAGGTTTGTTTGATGCCTCAAATCGTGCCCTGTCTAGGACACGGTGTGAGAGATCTTTTTTTATACCGTCTCTCCTCATGTTTTCTTTCCTTTTCTTATCTAAGCAAAATATTATTCTGAATAAGAATAAGAGGCCACGCTGATTATTTTTAGCCGCAGCTTCGTGCACTCCGCCCATCTTCGGACGACTGTACGTACATATTCGCGTTATATCTCGGTGCAATGATAATAAAGTTTATTCTGATTCTGATTTAATATTTAATGTGTGTTTTATAATAACCAGATCCTGAGATGTGACGTGTGGATTTTCTGAATAAAGAGAATTAACCAACATTTTTCAGTCAGTTCATCTGGACAGTTTTTTTTTTGTTTGTTTTTTTGGTGCTGAAACGTTTCACCTTTCATCCAGAAGGCTTCATCAGTCAAGGAAACACACAACAAAACTGATTCTTCCCCCAACAGCTTACTCCAAAGTGGAACAAACCAGTTATGTTGGTGCTAAGATGGTCTCTTTGTTATGCCCTCTCCTCCGTTGCCGGCCCTCTTCCTTGTTGACAGTCGTGTCAAACTGGTTGAAAACAACAAAGAGAACTAACATTCACATTTACCTGATTTTGATTATTTACATTGATGAACATCCATCCATCCATTATCTTATACACGCTTCTTCCATTTTGGGTCACGAGGGTCGCCGGTGCCCAGGTCCAGCAATCACTGTGCGAGTGGCGGGGCACACCCTGGACGGGTCGCAAGTCCATCACAGGAACACATAGAGACAAGCATCAATTCACTCTTTCACTCTCACCTAGGGACAATTTAGAGTTACCAATCAGTCTAACATGCATGTTTTTGGTCTGTGGGAAACCGGAGTACTGTGTATATATAAACTCCACCCAGAATGGTACCCGGACCGGATTTGAACCAGGGACCTGCTCGCTGAGAGGCAGCAGCTCTACCAGTTGCGCCACCGTGCTGCCCATTGATGACCATATATACATCTCTCTCTCTCTCTCTCTCTCTCTCTCTCACACACACACACACACACACACACACACACACACACACACACACAC
>NC_056518.1:2012656-2036187 GCF_014905685.2 Nematolebias whitei
CACACACACACACACACACACACACACACACACACACACACACACACACACACACACACTGTGGCGACTCCTGAAGAAGGGAGGCAATGAAAGAAAAACAAAACTCAGGCTAAATGTAACGTGTGAAGGTCTGCCTCAACAAACACATACAAGGAGTACAAAGAGTAAGGCACACAGCGTACTTAGTTCACAGTCAAGGCTTAATGCAACGGTGTGTTACTTACTGAAGTTGTGTGTTGCTTTTTCACAGCTCATTTCTCACAGATTTGAGTGGAGACACAGACGACGAAGAATTTAACTGCTGTTTGACTGAAACTTATTGCCACAGATTCCATCTCCTCTCTCTGTCTCAAAGGCTTGACAGCTTTAAAATTAAGTGCTACAGGGGGCTCAATTCGATGACTTCGCATTTTCCCTCAATGGCCAAACACTTTTTTCAATTATGTACACAGAGGGCAATGAATTAAAGGTCTAATCCCACCTTAATCCCCAAACAAACCGATCTATGGCTTCTCCCCCCCCCCCCCCCCCCCCCCAAACCCCCCCCCCCCCCCCACCTTGCCCTTCTGCCCCCACCCCCTGTGTACTGTGTACTTCTGTTAAATCCCTGCGTGCAGAGGCAGGCTGTGTTTTCTTGCATAGTTATTTTTAAATTGAACTCTAAATCTAACGCTCTGTTCAGGTGGTCCTAAAAAACATATTCTGTTCACCATTAGGAATAAAGGCTGAGAATGTATTTTTATATTATAACTGAGCCACTGACACTTGATAAATCCATAACGGGGAGGTCTAACTAAATTGCATTGTGTTTTTGTGTGAAGATAACAGTTAATCTTAGCAGGTACTTGATGCTTCTCATCACTATTGTTCACATCAGAACAACTCAACAAAATTCTATGCAAGATCTCTTCCATATTGCTGTGGGAATGTATCAATGCTAAATAAGTCAACTAGATTTATACACATTGAGGTGCAATGTGTGGACCATCCATCCATCCATTTTTCCCAACAAAGTTGTGGTTAGGTCATGAAGGGTAACCCAGACTTTTCTCACCCCACTGAATCTCTCAAGTTCCTCTTGAGAGCTCCCAAGATGTTCTCAGGCAACAAAGGATATGCAATTCTTTTAGCAAGCTGTGGGTCTGCCCCAGGGTCTGCTTCCAGTGTGATGAGTCTAAAAAAACCTTCTAAGAGTCACAGAGATGGGTACAGGAGACATCCTAATCAGATGGCCTAACTACCTTAACTGACTACTTTTGATGTGGAGGCTCTATGCTGAGCTCCTCCCTCTATCTGAGCTGAGCTGGACACCCAAAAGACAGAGCTAATTTCAGCTGCTTTAAACCAGGATCACATTTATTCAGTCAGTCTATATCTTACAACCACAGGTGATGTTCAGAACAAAGATGGACCAGTAATTGAAAGCTTTGCATTGTAGCTAATTTCCTTCACCATAACAGACTAAAGAAACAAACTTTATTAATTTGACCAAGGCCCAAGGCCATAAATTCATCTCATGCTCCATCATACCATTGTTTGTGAAAAAAACTCCTGGAAAAACCAGCCATACAAAGCTGTGAGGCTGGGTGTATAGCTCAGAAAAGTTGACTTGAAACTTCATCTTCTTATGGCTGTTCCCTTTCAGGAGGTAAGGAAAAAAGTTAGTGCAAGTTGCAGCCAAATGTGCTAACTAAAATAGCAGACAATTTAAGGGGGGGGGGGGGGGAAGTGAGCATGACTAAAGTCAGCCAGGACAGTGATAACAGGACCGAGCAACAGGGCCAGCCCAAGCCTCCATGGGGCCCTAAGAGAAATTTGGTTTTGGGCCCTCTATTTCTGCTAATAATATGGATTACTGCAATCAGCAGTCAGATGGTCAGATCATTCACCCACCTGACATAAACTCATTGCAACTCTGACAGCCCTGCTTGGGGACCCCAAAGACCAATTTTCTTTCTTTCTGCTGTATAGAGAATGATTTACATGACATCACACACATCCACACACACTTAGAGTTGCACCGAACCAATACCAACATTAGTATCGGTACCGATATTGAAAAAACTTCTGGATCGGGTATCGTGACAATGTGACCGATCCATGACTGGGCAGATCTTTTCACTCTAATTCTATGCTTTGTGCTCTGAGTGACGTCACACAATAGCGTACTGACTGAACAAATTAAAGTTGTGGCTTTTTTTTTTTCCATTCAACCTTTATTTCTACAGGTAAATCCCATTGAGCCTCGAGGACTCATTTATGAGAGAGACCTGATTTCAACAAAGAAAGATGACAACAATGGACAACAGCAACAACAATAAACAGTTATAAAAAGTCATACAGATTTTTTTTTTCAAATAAGATGGCAAAAAAAAAAAGTAACAAACAGCTAGATTCTAAGGTGAATGTAGAAAACTAAAAACAGGAACATGTCTGCACTGGTCCTTGCCAGGAATCCAACAGATTCTTAAAGACACTTAGAGAGGTCAAAGGTCGAGAGCATCAGATCTTTTTACAAGATATCCCAGGAAACAGGAGCGGAGCAGGAGAAGGTCCTTTTGTCTAGTTCAGTCCTCACTGAGGGAACACTGCAGGTAATGATGTCCTGAGAGCGCACGCTGTAGCTGCACTCACACAGAGACATGTAGGAGGAGATGTATGAAGGCAGCAGACCAGGAAGTGATTTAAAGATGAAAATGTACCAGTGGGAGAGTCTGTGTGAAGTTAATGGTGACCAGTTAACCAGTGAATACTGGGTGCAGTGGTGGGTACGGTAATCACAGCCAGTTATGAATCTTAGTGCACCATGATAGACAGCATCCAACATCTGCAGCATCCAACATCTGCAGCATCCAACATCTGCAGGGTTCTTGTAGGAGCGTTCATGTAAATAATGTCACCGTAATCAATGGTTTTTACATGTTTGACCGAGCTTGTGAAGCTCTTGGTGTGTTTAATGTGCTGTTATGGTGCAGTTTTCAATAAATTTGTAATTCAGTACATTCCTGTCTGCGTTTAACAAAATAAATGTTTTAAGTTAATTCAGCACTGGGTTTGTAAGCTGAAACATCCAGGTAGACAACAAAAATGGCTAAATCATGTCATCTGGACCTGCTTCAGAAACAGGTCCAGATGACATTTAGCCATTTTTGTTAATTCAGCACAGTTTTTCTGTATCAGATCAGTATCAGATCAGTATCAGATCAGTATCAGATCAGTATCAGATCTGTATCAGATCAGTATCGACCGATTCCAAACCGCAAGTATCGGTATCGAATCGGAAGTGAAAAAAAAAAAAGTGGATCGTGTATCCCTACTTTCTATGTGTGTATATATATATATATATATATATATATATACACACACATATATATATATATATATATATATATATATATATAGTTAAAAAAAATCACAACTTTAGAATGAAATTGTGTGTAATAGATCCAACAATGTTCAGTCAAGGTCATCTGGACGGTTCCTTTTTTTGTTGAGAGACCCAAAAAAAGGAACCGTCCAGATGATCTGACTGATCATTGTTGGATTAATTTACCTGGATTATTGAGCATAAACTTTGATGTGTGTAAGAGAATTAAAAAGCAGAGGGTTTAGTGTTCTCCAGGAAATTAACCACTTTAGAGCAGCAAGTTGATTTATTTGTGTTTCTGAAATAACAATACAATTTTTTTATTAACTTATTACTATAGGTAAGACAAACATATCACGATAACTAAGGTGGCAAAGGACTATATTCAACAATAAAGCAATATAAAAGAATTGTAAGCCCAATCGTTCAGCAAGCAACATAAAGCAATATAAAGTATATTATACATCTTATATAAAGTAAACATCTCACATGAGGCACACGGCGAGCATGACTTGGCTTATTAGCTTTTTTTTTTTCTACATGCAACTTCATTTCTGCATGATTAAAGTATACATTAACATACAGCATGTAGCAAGCTACAGTAAGCTACTTCAGCTTACCTGAAGCTTGTGCTACAGTAAAGATTGCTGATATTTACTGTAGCACGTTACATCAGCTAAGCTAATCTGTGCTACATTAAATAACAGCGATCTTTAATGTAGCACAGATTATCTTAGCTCATGTAGCATGTAGCAAGCTATGAGGGACATCTAGGTGCATATTACTGTAACTACTTACTCTGCCAGTCACCAGAACTTTATTAACATGAGGAGTTCAGATGTCCGTCACAAATCCATCACTGATTATAAGCATCCATGGATTTAAAGCTGTGAAGCTCCTCCATTGTAGCACTCCTCGTGTTTATTAATAATTAACGATATCAAAGTAACTTCTCGGTGACAACTTGTTTGTTTCATCTGACATCATTTCTTTCTCCACCTCATAGGGACCGCAGCTATTTTATGCCTATATCTTGCTCTTGGTCAAGAGTATCAATATACTGAGCTCTGGTCTGTCTTTAAGCCATCTTCTTCACATGCGCCTCAAAAAATGGTGGAAAACCCGGTATTGCGCAATACCGGTCACCTGTGTGGAAACTAGCTTTTTTACCAGCTGAAGAAAAATGCATTGCTTTTATGTTGTATCAGTGTTATCAAACTGTGAATTAATTGCAAAGGTGCTCTAAAATTGATCATTGTTGCTGTTATTGTTATTACTAGCTGAAAAGGCCAGTGTCAGTTGAGGAGTTGATGCAGAGGGACAGAATAATGCCAGTCACGGGAGTGAGGAGGAGGAAGGGACAGATGAGGATAGAAAGGATAAGGAGGAGGAGAGAAAGAGGCCCTGATGACATTTTTTAGATGATACAGTTATGGACAAGAGTTGCAGAGACCAGTGTCCAAGCGCTTGTTATTTTTTTCATTCATTCAACCTTTATTTATACAGGTTAGTCTTATTGAGCCACGAGGACTCATTTACAAAAGAGACCTGTTCCAGACAGAACATATAAAGTACAGACAACAATAACCATAAACTGCAGTAAACATGTAGTTAAAATAAGATTACTGTTATAAAACAATAAATCAGGGTTCCATAAAACAAGATAAAATATTAAAAACAAGAACATATTTGCTTTGCTTTTTCTATTGACATTATCAAATGTTTAAAACCCCCTAAAGAAATTAAGATGGACAGCTTCAGTTCCTGTTGCAAGGTGTTCCAGGTTGCAGGAGTAGAGGAACAGGCCTTTTTGCCAAGTTCAATCTGCACTGAGCGAACGCTGCAGGTAATGATGGCCTGAGAGCGCATGTTGTAACTGCAATGACGGCATGACATGTGGGAGGAGATTTAAGAAGGTAGCAGATCAAGGAAGGATTTATGGATGAAAAGGAACCAGTGTGAGAGCCAACATGTAGATAATGATGACCAACTGACCAAGGAGTACAGAGTGCAGTGATGGGTACGGTAGTTACAACCAGTTATGAATCTTAGCGCACCATAGTAGACAGCATCCAACATCTGCAAGGAGCTGGCAGGGGTATTCATTTAAATAATGTCACCATAGTCAATGGCCGGTAGGAAAGTAGCAGTTACAAGGCGTTTTCTGGCATTCAGAGGTAACCAAGATCTATTTCTGAAAAAGAAAACCAGTTTTAATTTCAATTGCTTTATCAAGTTTTCAACATGTGGTTTAAAAGAGAGGTGCATCAACCAAAATGTACAAGTATTTGTAAGAATCTACAAACTCAATAAGAACACGATGCATGGATAAGATCTAGATAAGATTCCAGGTCTCTCTTGTAAATGTGTCCTCGTGTCTCAATGGGACTAACCTGTTTAAATAAAGGTTGAATGAATGAAAAATGGGGAAGAGTTGCTGGCACCGACTTTCTTTTGGAAAACAACATCCTTTGGTTTTTGTCAGCATTTAGCACCAGTTTGAGATGGAATAAGTCTGACTGAATGATGTCAGATGCAGACTGTATAAGCTGGAAAACTTTGGCAACTGTGGTAGCTCGGCAATAAACAACAATGTCGTCGGCATAGAGATGCAAGAATGTGTCAGGAATGTTTTGACCTACATTATTTATATAAATTGTAAAAAGAGTGGGACCTAAAACTGAGCCTTGTGGCACACCATTAGTGACAATTAGGTAGCTAGATGACATACTGTTATGTCGAACAGATTGCCTCCGACCTGAGAGATAGTTTGAGAACCAGCCAACAGAGTGATCTGAAAAGCCAATATCAGAGAGCTTATGGCATAAGATGACATGATCTACAGTATCAAAGGCTTTGAACAGGTCTAAGTAATGACTTTTTGTGACTGTTTGTTGTTGTTGCTGTTGTCCATTGTTGTCATCATTCTTTGTTGAAATCAAGTCTCTCTTGTAAATGAGTCCTCGAGGCTCAATGGGATGTACCTGTCTAAATAAAGGTTGAATGAATGAGTTTGAACATTAATGATGTTATTTGAATGTTGTGGAAACTGTTATGTCAGTTACCTTTTGTTTGGGGCAGAGATTATGATGTTATAGGTCTGTATACCTTTAGAGGTTGTTTTTTGGTTCCTTAATATTTGTTTTGATTTTATGATAAGCTGCTTGTTTGATAAACTTTTATAAACTGTTTTGTATTTTTTATTTGTATCATTGAATACATACAGTACAAACATAAACAGTAGTTTTGATTGTTGAAAAAACAGTGTTTTTATGTTGCAAATAAAGTATTTGTGTCAAAATTATGGTTCCACTTGCATCCGTCTTGCGATTGGATGAAAGGCCTCTCCAAAGCAAGCCCCCAGGCTGAATTTCAGTCCCAGCCCACCCCTGGCTGTAACCCTGATGATATTATTTCTAATCTTATCAAGCCTTGTAACTCCCAAGGAGAACCTTAATAACTTCAGATCTGCCACTTCCAGTTCTTTTTCCTGTCTTTTTGTCAATGCTACTGTGTCCAAACCATACAAAATAGGTGAGCTGACCACTGTCTTATAATCCTTTCTTTTGACCTTTGCTGTAATCCTTTTGTCACAAATCATTTCTGTAATTTTTTTCTCCTTAACCTCCATCATACCTGGAATCTCTGCCTCTTCATCACTACTAAGTCCTGCACCTTGCAACCTCACTGTTCCATCGGCCTCCCTCTCATACACACACACACATGTACTTTGTCTTACTGTAGCTGACTTTCATTCCTCTTTTTTCAAGTGCATACAAGTTCAAGTTCAAGTAGGTTTATGGTCATTTCACCACATGTGGTACATGAGATGAAATTAAATTATGTACACAGGCTTCCAGTTATTCCAACAACAGCAACAATATAAGGTGTAAAAAGAAACAGTAAATCAGGATACAAGATATACACTGATATACGCTAAATGAACGCCAAATGGTATGCTAAAAGATTTAAGATAAACACTAAACCATTAAACCATGTTCTAGAATTGTGTCGCTCCAGGTGGCTGCATGTTGGAGCAGCTCTGTTACTTTTATTCTGAGATTTTGCTTTTGGAAACTTTAATTCCTGGTTTTCTGGATGTAAATCACATTTATTTGGATGATTGTTTCCTCTGGTATCAGATGCTGTGCAGCTGGAAGGATTTTTACTGAAACCTTTTTAGTTTTGGACATTTGTTATGATGCGCAACCATGGCAACAAGGCAGTTTTCTACAACAACAGCAGCTGATTAACATCTCAAAAGCTCAAATAATATCTCAACTACAGCCCCAAATCTCAGATGAGTTGGAAAGGATGTTCTGTGGATGCATTCTCATCTACCGGCCAGCTGTGCTCGAGTGCCTGACCACTGAGATCCTGGAACTAGCAGGAAACATGGCTCATGACAGCAGAAAGACAGGATCGTCCCTCAGCACCTACAGTTGTCTGTCCGCAGCTATGAGGAGCTCGGCAGACTGCTGGGAGGAGTGGCCATTGCTCTGGGAGGAGTTCTGCCCAGCATTCAGGCGGTCCTACAGCCCGAGGGAATCGAGAGGCCAGCCGAGTCTGGGTGGACGGATCAGAAAGCATCTGCAGCCAGTTTCTTAGGATCCACTGTGGGATGGACCTTTACAAGAGATCCTTCCTGTCTACAGCATCAGCATCTATAACATCTCTTATTGAAATGAGGATAACGAGTTACAACAACAAATAATTTCCCTTTGGGATTAATAAAGTATTTTTGAATTGAACTGAAACACTAATAAAGCAAAACAATATGGCGTAACAACAGCAGCCTCCACCTCCAGGTGGTATTACCTCCGGGTGGAGGCAATACCTCCACTTCTCCTAGTTCTCTTCGACCCGTGTCCTGTTCTCACCACACATCACAATGTCATCTGCAAACATCATAGACTACGGGAATTCCTGCCTCACCTTATCTGGCTGTCCATTACTATAGTAAACAAAAGGGGTTTAGAGTTTATCTTTGATGCACTCCCACCTCCACCTTGAAGCTATCTGTCACTCCTACAGCACATCTCACCACTGTCCTTCTGTCCTCCTACATGTCCTGCTGTCCTCCTACATGTCCTGCTGTCCTCATACATGTCCTGCTGTCCTCATACATGTCCTGCTGTCCTCATACATGTCCTGTACCAGTTTAAAGTTCCAGTCAGACACGAAGCAATCTTTATTTTAGTGTGCATCATACA
Source organism: Nematolebias whitei (assembly GCF_014905685.2). Lineage (NCBI taxonomy): Eukaryota > Metazoa > Chordata > Actinopteri > Cyprinodontiformes > Rivulidae > Nematolebias > Nematolebias whitei. The sequence continues at coordinate 2,021,237 of NC_056518.1, forward strand.
TTTCCCTTTCTTGCTTCCTGAGATGGTTGTGATTGCTAAATTGTTCCTGGCCCTCTTTAATATTTTGATTCTTAGGGCTCTATCACTACTTTCCTATGGTAGCTGAGAGGCGTCGCATCGGCAGGTTGACCAGGACATAATGCTTGTGTCAAATGATCTCAGTATATTCTAATACAGTAAGTACATACATCTTTCTGATTGCTCCAACAATCAATAGAAGTTTAACACATCCATATAGTAAAGGCTAACATCAGGCTAACATGAAACAGAGTAAAGACAAAGAATAAAGGAATTGGAAAACCATTCACTATTAGAAAATTGAAAAATTAGGCCACCATAGCAGACCTGCCAAACAAGGCTTGTCCAACAAAACCCATAAACCAGGCATGGATGGCACTTGAAGAGGCTGAAGTAGTTTTGTAGCAAAATACTGACAAAAATTCAAGACGTGCCCCGTGTATTATGATCTGGCTTCAAAGTGTTGAACCCATGTGCAGGGGGCAACGGGAGACTCCAGGTAAAATAAGTAAATAAAGTTCATTTTCTAAATAAACAAAACAAGATGCTGAAGGGGCAGCTAACTTACTTTATGGAGAACACGGAGAGGGACAGATCACAACAACCATTGGGCTGAGTAGTTAGAGCAGTTATCCTCCACTGCAAGAGTTGGGGGTTCGATTCCACCAGCAGTCACATGCCGAAGTGTCCCTGGGCAAGACACTGAACCCCTCATTGCCTCCGATATGTGTCCCATCGATGTATGAATGTGATAAAGCACTGCTTAGTTTCTACTTAGTTTCTGCTGTATGAATGGGTAAATGAGGGCACAGATTGTAGTGTAAAGTGCTTTGAAGATCTTGAATAGATAGAAAAGCGCTATATAAGTGCAGTCCATTTTACCATTTATCACAAATGACAAGACACAAGGAAGCTAATTATATACAGACACTGATGAGGACAAAATGACAAACACCTGTGGTGATTGTCATTAGATGGCAGAAGCAGAAAAGCGAGATCCCGCTCGTTCCTAGGTCCTGCACGGGTGTCTGGAGGTGGACTGGGGATAGCAGAAGGAAGTGACGGATCAGAAAGCGAACTGGGCAATATGGAAATAGGTGGCAGGAGATTTGAAGAGTGGGATATCATTGGGAAAAAGAATGGTAAATGGTCTGTACTTATATAGCACCTTTCTATCTTATCAAAGCACTCAAAGCACTTTACACTACAATCTTTGCCTCATTTATTCATTCATACAGCTCTCTACTAGATCTCTACAAAGCTAATTGAACAAATCATTCTAAAGAGACTAATCAGAGCTTTATCACATTCATACACTGATGGGACACACATCAGAAGCATTGAGGGGTTTAGTGTCTTGCCCAAGGCTGATGAAGTCGAATCCCCAACTGTTGTATTGGAGGACAACTGCTCTAAACACTCAGCCACAGCCCCCCCCCCCCCCCCCCCCCCACCACACACACAAAAAAAAAAAGAAGCGAAAGAAGAATTTACATAAAAAGTCAGATTATAGCAATAGCGTCAGAGAAGAGTTAGTAAAAAGAACAAGAGGAGAACATAAAGTAATCCTCACGCTAACTCAAGATGGGGCTACATTTGGCAGCTGGAACCCAACACAGCTAACAAGAACAATAAAGAAAGAAATTGGAGAAATAAAGAGCGCTAAAGTTTTTAGGAATGGGATTCTGATGATTTTTTTGTAAAGATGGATGGGAAGAGCAATTAGGATGAACAAACTGAATGGTAAACGAGTGCAATGCTCTGTAACTAATGACAGCCTCATCAAGGGAGTTGTTACAGGAATCCCAGTAAATGTGTCAGCAGATGAATTCAAAGCAAACATTACTAATGCTAAAGTAAAGGGAGTCAAACTCATGAAAACCAACAGAGACTAAATCAAATGTGACAGCCTATCAATACTAATTACCTTTGAAGGAAATAAACTCCCAGAGAAAATATATGTAGGCTACATGTGTTATGAAGTCAGGTTGTACATTCCCCCACCACTGAGATGCTTTAAATGTCAGAGGTTTGGACACGTCGCAGCAGCATTTAAAAGAAAGAAAAGATGTGGAAAGTGTAGTGGAGAACATGAATATAGAAAATGTGAGGGAGGGGCTTAACTGAAATGTTGTAATTGTGGTGGCGAACACAGCTCCGCATACGGAGGATGTGAAGTGAGTGAAAGGGCAGCAGAGATCCAGAGAGTTAAAATGACACAAGAAATCAGTTCTGCAGAGGCCGTTAAGAAGGTTCCAGACACCTTCCAAGTTACAGAACAAAATAAAAGTACAACCAACGAACTAAGGAAATGTGATGGATGTAATATGGTAAAGAAAGAAACCATGATTGTTATCAGAAATGATTTTGTATTGTTTATGGCAGAAATCAACTGCTCTGCTCAAACAAAAAGCCAGAATGAAAAGATACAAATAATAGATTTGCTGAGAAGTTCGTAAAAATATATGGGCTGCAATGGGAAATAATCAAAAACACACTTGATGATCAATCTTAATCCCTTCAGACTTTAACTGAACATTCACAATAATCCTAAAATTATTTCAATGGAATGAAAGCTTAATTTCAAATAGACAAGAATATAAGAAGTTTAAAGAGAAACATATAATATGTATACAAGAAACATGGATGAAACCACATTTAGATTTTGTTTTAAAAGGTTATTCTGTAATTAGGAGATAGGGAACCTGGTGTAGGTGGAGGAGTTGCAACATTCATACAAAATGGAATAAATTATAATATTACAAATGTAAGCACACAATATGAATAAATTAAGATTAAAATATGGACCAATACAGGGAATAAAGACATGAAGTTTTACAATCCGTGTGAAAAATTAAACCAAAGTATTTTAGATGATGTCGGGGGATCACTGAAAGGTAACGTAATATGGTGGGATTTTAATTCACATAATACTTTATGGGGAAGCACAAAAACCGACACAAATGGTGAAGTAGTTGAGGAATATATAGGCGTGAATGGTTTGGTGTGTATTAAAATGGGGAGGAACACAATATAATAAAAAGTTGTTTTTATGCAGTTACAACCTGTTTTAGAAAACCATGGTATCTATGAAACATTTCAGTCTGGATTTAGAACCCGTCCTTCTACCGAATCAGCCCTGTTAAAAGTCCATAATGACATTTCCATGTCCATGGATGTCAAGTGTCCCGTTGCTCTGGTGCTGCTGGACCTTACAGCTGCGTTTGACACAGTGGACCACGCTGTCCTGTTGTCTCGTCTCCAACATTATGCTGGAATTTCTGGTACAGCTCTCAAGTGGTTCACTGCTTATTTGACCAACAGAACGTTCTCTGTCATGCTGAATAATATGTCTTCCTCCACTGCCCCTCTCTCTTGTGGTGTGCCACAGGGCTCTATTCTTGGTCCTGTCCTCTTATCATTGTACATGCTGCCCCTTGGATCAGTGATAGCCAAACATAATTTTTCTTTTCACTGCTATGCTGATGCTGTACAAATTTATTTACCAATGAAACCTAAAAACAGTAACCTTCTCACACCTTTCGCTGATTGTATTGCCGACATTAAACAGTGGCTTCATCTTAATTTTTTGTTTTTAAACGAAGGAAAGACAGAACGCATTTTCTTTGGTGATGATGCTCCCTGTAACTTTGGTGCTCTGACATCCAAGTTCAGACCCACAGTTAAAAACTTGGGAGTGACATTTGATAAGGACTTAAAAGTTTGATAAACAAATATCCTCTGTAGTCAAGGCCTGTTTTTATCAGTTACGTCTTTATCTTAACTTTGTTTAAGCCATTTTTAAATCGTTCTGACTTGGAAAAGGCCATCCATGCTTTTATAACTTCAAGGCTCGACTACTGCAATTCCCTATGCAGGAATCTCCCAGTCCTCTATTAGACGCCTGCAATTGGTCCAAAATGCTGCAGCTCGACTTTTAACCAACACCTCCAGACGTGAGCACATCACCCCTGTTTTATTTTCCCTCCACTGGCTTCCAGTCGATTTTAGAATTAAATTTAAAATTTTATTATTCACTTTTAAAGCTCTCAATGGTCTTGCCCCACTATATTTGACTAATCTTGTAGCTGTCTGTGAATGTAGGAGAACACTGAGATCTTCTAATACACTTCTACTCTCTGTTCCAAAGTCCAACTTCAAACGATGGGGTGACCGGGCCTTTTCGGTTGTCGCACCCAGACTCTGGAACCAGCAACCTCAGGACCTGCGCTCCATCACTGACATGGAGCATTTTAAATCTAATCTTAAAACCTTTTTATTCAGGCAGGCTTTTAATACCTAGGAGGTCTTTGACAATCTTGCTATGTTTTAATTGTAATTGTTTTTAACTGGCTGATTTTTTATTCTTGTTTGTTTTTAACTTCTGTACTGTGCAGCACTTTGTGCACCTTTTGGCTGCTGGAAAGGGCTCTATAAATAAAGTTTGATTGATTGATTGATAATGCAAAAAATACAGAAGCAGTGCTTGATTTAACACTTGTTTCCAACAATTTAGCAAGCGTTAGCTCATGGAAAGTATTAAAAGATTCTACCATTGGCAGCAACTACTACCCTATAATGAGAAGTGGTCCTGATGCATGCTCAATAATCCAGGTAAAAAAAAATCTAAAAAAGTTAAATCTGGTCCTCTGGACATTCAAAAGACAAAACAAAGCAAAACAACAAAATCTAGATGGAAGTGGGAAAAAGCTGACTGGGACAATTATCAAAAAATAAATGCAATAAGATGTGGGGATATCAAAGATGGGACAGCACGGTGGCGCAACTGGTAGAGCTGCTGCCTCTCAGCGAGCAGGTTCCTGGTTCAAATCCCGGTCCGGGGGCCTTTCTGGGTGGAGTTTGCATGTTCTTTCCGTGCATGCGTGGGTTTTCTCCGGGTGCTCCAGTTTCCTCCCACAGACCAAAAACATGCATGTTAGGCTGATTGGTAACTCTAAATTGTCCCTAGGTGTGAGTGAGAGAGTGAATGGTTGTTTGTCTCGTTTGTCTCTATGTGTCCCTGTGATGGACTGGAGACCTGTCCAGGGTGTACCCCGCCCCTCACACAGTGATTGCCAGACATGGGCACTGGCGACCCCCGCGACCCAAAATGGAAGAAGCGGGTAAAAGATAATGGATGGATGGATATTAAAGATGACATGGATGTAGACAAATTAAATGAAAGGTTAGTCAATGAAATTAATCCAGTCTACAAATGAATTGATACCTAAAACCACAGGAAATAAAGGTGGCAAGAGAGTACCGAGGTGGAATAATGACTGTAGTGAAGCCATAAAAGCAAGAAATGGAATATTTAGGAAACTCAAAAAGTTACACACACAGAAAGTTTTAATTCAATATAAAAGGGCACCAATAGTAGTCAGGAAAACAATAAGAACTCAAAAACTTACATTTTGGAAGCAATACTGTAACAGTATTGGCAGAAACGTGCAACTGTCAGACATATGGAACATAATCAAGAGAATGAGTGGGATAAAAAGAAATGGAGTCCCCCAGTGCTTAGGGAGAACAGGATGGCTGTCAGCAATCAAAAGAAAGCAGAACTTTTAGTACCAACATTTTAGAAAATACACAGCTCGGACCATTTATCAGATGAGGCAAAACATTATAGAAACAGAGTACGGTCAGATAATCCAAATGTATCAAAACAGGAGATAATTGGAGATCCTATAGATCTAGCTCTGACTTAATGTGAAATAAAAAGAGCAATTAATAATGCTTGTCAGACCACACCTGGGAAGGATGATGTATGCTATAAAACGTTGGCACATATCAGATGAAACATTAGAGACTGTATTAAAAATGTACAACATGATTTGGGAAAAATGTCAACTTCCATCAATATGGAAACAAGCAACCATAGTGCCCATCCTAAAACCAGGGAAAGACCCTTCAGATCCGTCTAGTTATAGACCATTAGTACTGACTTCCCATCTATGTAAAATTATGGAACATATGGTCACAGAGAAACTAACATACAGTATGTCTAAGAAAGCAGAGGACTTTTGTCACCGTATAAATTGGGTTCCGAAGGGGCCACAGTACTATGGACCCTGTTCTATGTTTGAAATCAAACATCAGAAAAGCACAGACAAATAAAGAGGTAGTGGTTGCTGTCCTTTCTGACATTAAAAAAGCACATGACATGCTATGGAAAGAAGGATTACTTATAAAGTTGAATTCAACGGGAATTAGGAGCAGAGCGTATAATTGGGTGAAAGACTTTTTGCTAGGTAGGAAAATGCAGGTAAGGGTTGGAACAGATTATTCAGAGCTAAACACAGTAGATAACGGAACACCACAGGGTAGTGTTTGTAGTCCATTATTATTTAATATAATGATAAATGACATTTTTTCTCAAATTGAGAATAATATTGGAAAGTCCTTATATGCAGATGATGGGGCTCTTTGTATGAAAGGTTTCTACCTTTGTTACAAAGAAAATGCAGTCTGCAACAGATGAGGTAGGAAAATAGACCAATGATGGGGATTTAAATTATCAGTCACAAAAACACAGGTTATTTGTTTCTCAAGAAGACATAAAATTTCACCCATTTCCCTGAAACTTTAAAACCAAACACTAGAGCACACAAAAGTAGTCTGATTTTTAAGAAGGTGGTTTGATGAAAAACCCAGTTGGAACATAGACAAATGTAAAAAGATTATCAGCATACTTTGATGTTTGGCAGGACAGGAATGTGGAGCAAGTAGTGCATCTTTATACAACGTATATTTAACACTTATGAGAACAGTATTTGACCATGGTTGTATAGCATATATGTCAGCAGCAGAAACAAACTTCAAAAGTTGGATAAACTAGAAGCTCAGACCTTACGGATCATCAGTGGGCCATTCAGAACATCACTTGTGTCAGCAATGCAAGTAGAAGTGGGAGAAACTCCCCTGAGAATAAGAAGAGTTAAACTAATGCTTGCATACTGGGTCAATCTGCAGGGACACGATGGAAACTGAGAAGGAAAAAAATAGTGAAATAATTATGCAGGCATAGTTTTTATTGTGTCCGTTGATTGTTTCCATCCATCCATAGGTGCATACGTACATTTATTTTGTGCTCTTTTCCTATTTAGAGTCACATGAGCTGGTGCCTGTCTTCAGTGGTCATTGGATGAGTGGCAAGGTACGTCCTGAACAAGTCATTAAACTCTGCACAAAAGTGAACAAAAGGTGAAGCAGGTGGAGAGACGCAGCAGGACCGGTGGAGCTCCAGAGTCTGGCCAGGAGAGCTCTCTCTTCTTCGTATGAAATAGATGAAATTAAGTTATTTCAGAGAATCTTTATTTTCCTACGTAAAGTCAAATCAGTGAGATGGTCCAGTTTTGCTTGGTGTTAATTGTCATGGAGTGTGTGAGTGGTGGATTATTTTGAAGTTTCAGTCAGAACAGCTGATTTTTGTTTATACAGCGTGCTCCACCCTCCTGCACTTCTGAGCAAACGTGAGCGAGTTTTATTTTACTGTTGTTTACAAATTGATCATATTTCTAACCTTTGAAAAATAATTTAAAGAACTCTCCTGTGCGTGTATAAACTCTATATAAGCTTGTCAGCAGCAAACTGGTTGATCCACTCTGAGAAGGTGCTATTTAAGAGACTGAGCTGAATACAGCACCTCAGACTGAGGAAGTCCTCAGGATGAGAGACGAAACGTTTCTATTTTTTTTTGCTTTGTTTTGTTTTTTGTTTTTTTGAATGTCCAGGGGACCAGATTGAACTTTTTTAGATTTTTCTACCTGGATTATTGGGCATGCATCAGGGTGTATAAGCTCTGTTTAGACAGGGGTTTGTTACAGGTGTATTTTACAGCAGCAGCTCCATTCAATGAGAAGACGCACGAGGTGTAGGTGCGATGATTCTGAGCAGTGCACGTTTTGTTTTTATGCAGATTAAACATCATTCAGTTCAACGCTCGTCTTCTGGTCATCATTAAACACAACGCAGAGTAAACTATAAGAAAAATAAAAACAAACTGACAGGTTGATATTATTTGAACCGAGCTGAATTAATATCCGGCCAAGTCCAGCACGTTACACAGCTGGGTACACTAAACCACGCCCACATGCACTCGCGCTGAGGCACGTTCTTGTACGTCCATCCTCATTGGATGAATCCTGTGGCTGTGGGCGGACCCTGGGCTGAACAAAATTAGCCCCAATGTGCCGCAAACCGAGGGGGCGTGGCCAGACGTCTGTCAATCATTCTGAACCATAACGGAACAGTAACAGAACGGGGCTGTCAGAATTTAGCCCTTTGGAACAACCCTGGGATTTTCACCAGGCAATTTGATACCATTTTGTTGTAAATTTAACAAAATGCGATGCATTATTTCTAAAATGTATTTTAAAGTTGTTATTTTTAAGTTGTTTATTTTAACATCTTTATTGTAAATGCCTGACAGGGAGGGCTTAGCCCTCCTAGACCATTGGTACCAGCCGCCACTGATGTACAGTATATCATATCTACAAAAAGGAACTTTTCTCTAAACAGGAGGAATCAGGAACTCAAAGTCTGTATATTCAAAAAGTTCTCTCTTCCAATCTTTATAAATGCACTAACACTGAATCAATGTCTCACACAAACACTCTGGCCATAATCTCTGACTCATTAGGATTCAGTCTGAGTGATTCCAGCCAACTCGAGGGTGGTCAGATCTCTCTCATTTCCCTTGAATGTACAAGCAATCGATTCCACTCAAAGACGAAGGCTGCAGCTCATTCCCCTTTGCCAGCTCACTCCCAACTTCACTTGCATTCTCGCTCCATCATCCTCTGAATGCAGATGGCTTTGAAGGGATTTAGAAGTAAAAAGAGAGCACCAAAATCTTTTATCTGCAGTGGTTCTAGCAATGCACATCTTTACAAAAGCCTTTGACAAGATTTGTCTCAAACTAAAGAACTGTTGTAAGTTTGACTTGTGAGTGAATTTTCCCTTAGATCCCATTTTTGTTGTTTATTGTAAAGTTCACAAGATCAAAACATTTCACAAAAGATCCATTTACTTTGAATTTATGTCTTTTAAAAATGTAGTTTTTTTTTGAGCTAAGAAGGCATTTTTCTCCACTTTTGGGTGATTTAGTTTCAAGCTTATTGTTATCAGATTTTCTGATGTAACCTGCCGATATTTCCGATCCATGATGCACGTTGGTTTCAAACTATGGAAAGGATTTCCTGAACAGAGGCGTGTCTCATGAACCCAGAGTAATAAGACCCGCCTCACATTCAGGAAATCCAGTTCATAGTTTGCAGCAGCTACAACGTGAGGACTGAGTTAGCAGCACTGTTGCTAACAGCTAACAAACTTTTCATCTGAACATGTCGCTGTTTGGAAGTATTTTACACTAAACACCACAAAACAAGACAGCAACGTGCACTGTCTGCAGAGCCACAGCGCCACATTAAACCACGGTAAAGTTAGTTTTACAATGGACATTCGAGCTCCGGGGCTTCAGCGGTCTGTTATTTTCGTTCAGTCCAGAGAAGGCAGTCTGATCTCGGTCAGCCACGCTCAGTCTGTCCGTGTCGGAGGAGGGACAGACTGAGCGTGGCTGACCGAGATCAGACTGCTTGCTGTGGATTGAACAAGAAAAACACACCGCTGAAGCCCCGGAGCTCGAATGTTTACTGAGAAGTTGCTAAACTTCATCATAATTAATGACCAACCACTATCAGTTGTAGAAAATGAAGGATTTCTCAGTTTGATACTTGCAGCCAAGATCTAGTTTACCCTCCAGGAGATATTTATCAGTACAACAATAAACAATCATAAAAAACATATGATTTGAAAATTACAAGAAAATTATATATATATATATATATATATATAAACGAAACATAAACAGCTACTGTCATAGCTCTGCTCTCTGTCAGCTCCTCTGTCATGCTGCACACTCAGTAATCACTCAACTCATGTCACCTGTCACCGCTCATTATCCCACAGCTCCACCACCTGGTCCAGTCAGTACTTAAGCTCACTCATTCCTCTCAGTCTGGGCCAGATTCTCTATCCTGTCTCATCAGCAGTAGACTTTCCAGCATTCCATTGATTGACTCATCACGTTCATGACCCTTGCCTTGACCACGACCACGCTTTTGCCTCAGCCCTCGTCTGCTTTTGCTCATCTAATCAGGTACCGACTCATGCTCTTGTTTTTTGACTCTCTTTTTGGATCACGTACTGGATACTTCTGCTGAACAACTGACTTCACGGTATGAACTCTGCCTTTCCCTTCTGACTGTTTTTTGGATCACGGATTAAAGGTCAAGCTCATTCTGTATCACGGACTTATCCTTACCCCTGAATCTGATTCCCACAGATTCATTTCCCCAATTAGTCTCTTTCCCCCTGCATCTACTAACCTTTATCTTTTAGTTGCAAGCCTGTTGGACTCCGTTCCAGTGGACCTTAACATCAGTTCTACTTCTACTGGCAGCCCGCCACTACAACACTACCCAATCACGAACTACCAATCAGAAGATCGGAACCAGCCCAGAACCGGACCTACTCCAGAGTTTTACTTTATTTCACAATAAATCTTTTAACCCTCTCAGTGGTTGTTGTTGTTGTTGGCGATCCGGCCTCTGGTTCATGACAGTAGAATCTGGCCATTATGGATCCAACACCAACCCGAGAGTGGTGCTCTAAGGTAGAAGGGGCTGTTAGTAAACTTGAGAAAGGGCTTCAGGAAATGGTTGTTTCTCTTCAAGCTTTGTCCCAACAGTCAAACCAAGTCATCAACCAAACCCTGTTGACTCCTGCACCAAGAGAACCACGGTTAGCCCCCCCTGAACATTTCAGAGGTGAGCCTGAGCAATGTCGACCATTTTTGACTCAGTGTGACATTCAATTTCAATTGCAACCTTCATGTTTTCCCACTGAGCATGCTAAAGTAGCTTATGCTGTCTCACTTCTCGCTGGAAGAGCCAAGACGTGGGGCACTTCTGAATGGTTAAAAGGTGGCGTGGTATGTCGTAATTTTTCTGAATTTTCCAAAGAGTTGTGTCGGGTTTTTGACCCCATCCTCCCTGAGAGAGAGGCAGCCCGAAGAATTTTTGATATTAAACAAGGCAAGGATTCTGTAACCAAATACATCATTCACTTTCACTCTGTTTCAGCAGACAGTCATTGGGATGAACACGCACTCACTGACGCCTTCTTCAGGGGGCTTAATGAAGATGTTAAGGATGTGCTGGCAACAATGGACTATCCCTCATCCCTACGCCAGCTGGAGGAGGTGGCCACCCGTGTTGACCTTCGCCTGCGTGAGCGTGAGCGTGACCGTGAACAGAGTCGAGGCAAGGCCACAGCCATGTCCAGAACCAGACATCACCTTGTGGACCATGAACCTAAAACGGAACAAACCAAGAGCCCTCAGGATCCTCTGTATGCTACGGAACCCATGCAACTAGGAAGAAGTCGTCTGACCACCCAGGAACGAGAACGTCGGAGGAGGTACCATCTCTGTTTTTATTGTGGTCAAGGCGGTCATGATTGTCATCATTGTCCAGTAAAAGACCAGGCTCAGCAGGAGAAGAGAGGCTCCTGTTGAGTCTTAGTCATAAGATCAAGTCCTCTCCACCTATCATGTCCAAGTCCAAGGTCAAGTTCATAATAAAGGGTGGTCAACCCGTCATCGTCTCAGCTTTTATTGATTCAGGGGCCGACACGGAATTCATTGATAAAACCTTTGCCAAATCCATAGATCTGACCATTGTTCCATCACCTAACAACCATAAGGTCCTCGCTTTAGATGGTCATCCTTTAAGTCAATCTAGTCTTGAAACTGTTCCAGTCACCATGGTGTCGGCCAACAACCATTCGGAACTGATCAGATTCATTGTTATTGATTCACCCCAACTCCCAGTGGTTTTAGGTTCCACTTGGTTACGCAAACACAACCCCCAAATCGATTGGAGGAACCAAGAGATTGTAGGATGGGCTAATGAGTGTTATTCTACATGTATTCAGAGCCAACCCAGTTCACCAGCCCTTGTCACAGCCAATGAGGAGACCTATCCTAATCTAAGTCAGGTACCTAAAGAGTACCATGATTTGAAAGAGGTCTTTAATAAATCAAAAGCTACGTCCCTTCCGCCACATCGTCCATACGATTGTGGTATTGACCTGATCCCAGGTTCTACCCCCCCTCGGGGTAGATTATATTCTTTGTCTGGTCCCGAGCAAGAGTCCATGAGGAAATATATAACAGAGTCCCTCCAAGCTGGTATCATTAGACCTTCAGCATCCCCCGCTGGTGCAGGTTTTTTCTTTGTAGGGAAGAAAGATGGGTCACTTCGTCCATGCATTGACTATAGAGAACTTAACAAAATAACCATAAAGAACAAGTATCCTCTGCCCCTCATGAACTCTACTTTTGATATAATCCAAAATGCTAAGATATTCACCAAACTGGATCTTCACAACGCTTACCATTTGGTCAGGATACGGCGGGGAGATGAATGGAAGACGGCTTTTAATACCGCAGATGGCCATTATGAATATCTTGTTATGCCATTCGGCCTCACCAACGCTCCTGCCGTTTTCCAAGCCCTGGTTAATGATGTCCTTCGTGACATGATTAACATTTACGCTTTTGTTTACCTTGATGACATACTTATCTTTTCACAAGATAGCATTTCTCACCGTCGCCATGTCAGAGCTGTCTTAACCCGCCTTTTACAGAACAACTTGTTTGTCAAGGCAGAGAAGTGTGCTTTCCACCAAGTGTCCACCTCATTCCTTGGGTTCAACATTTCTCCAGGTCAAGTATCCATGGAACCCGGGAAGGTATCAGCGGTGGTGGATTGGCCCAAGCCCAAGGATCGTAAACAGCTGCAAAGGTTTCTCGGTTTTGCAAATTTTTATAGGAGGTTCATTAAGAACTACAGTTCAGTTGCAGCTCCTCTTCATTTTCTCACCTCATCTAAGACCAAGTTCATCTGGGACTCCGTTGCCAACCAATCATTCCAGAAGCTCAAAACATTGTTTTCCTCTGCTCCAATCTTGCACTCTCCAGACCCCGAGAAACAATTCATTGTGGAGGTCGATGCATCCAGCACCGGGGTGGGCGCCATCCTCAGTCAGCGCAGCACAGATGGTAAGATCCACCCCTGTGCTTACTTCTCCAGGGCACTCTCCCCCGCTGAGAGAAACTACGACGTGGGAGACCGTGAGCTTTTGGCAGTCAAGATGGCCCTGGAGGAATGGAGGCACTGGCTGGAAGGTGCGAAGAAGTCCTTTTTGGTATGGACCGACCATAAAAACCTGGAGTACCTTCGCACAGCAAAGAGACTCAATCCCCGTCAGGCCAGGTGGGCTATGTTTTTCTCTCGGTTCAGTTTCACCCTCTCTTACAGACCCGGGCCCAAGAATGCCAAGCCGGATGCCCTGTCCCGGGTCTTTGAGGTCAAGGAAGGGCCCTCAGAAGAGGTCGAGTTCATCCTGCCTGAGACCGTACGTCTTTCTTTGACTCAATTAGAACTCGATCTCCAACAAGTCCAACTCTCCGAGCCACGTCCACCCACCTGTCCTAGGGGGCGCCTGTTTGTCCCCAATCAAAAGGTAAAAGAGGTTCTTGAATTATGCCATTCATCAAAGTTGTTCTGTCACCCAGGAATCACCAAGACCCTCCAACTCATTCGCGCCTGATTCTGGTGGGCTACGCTTACGGAGGACACCAAGCACTTTGTCAAGTCATGTCCCGAATGCAATCGTGCCAAGTCTTCCAATCGCCCACCTGCCGGGCTGCTACGACCCCTGCCAATTCCTTCACGCCCATGGTCACATATTGCTATGGACTTTGTGACTGGATTACCCCCTTCTGCAGGTAATTCAGTGTTATTGACCATTGTGGACCGTTTTTCTAAAATGGTCCACCTGGTTCCTCTCCCCAAGTTACCTTCTTCCAAGGAGCTCAGCGTTATCATGGCCAAGGAGGTTTTCAGGCTCCATGGGCTCCCCCAGAACATTGTGTCTGACCGAGGTCCCCAATTCATTTCCAAGTTCTGGAGGGAGTTTTACAACCTGCTAGGGATCTCGGTCAGCCTCTCGTCAGGTTTTCATCCCCAAACGGATGGACAATCTGAGCGTACCAACCAGGAGGTGGAGACCAAGCTTCGGCTCCTCTGCGAGGCGGACCCGAGGAAATGGACGTCCAACCTCCCTTGGATTGAACAAGCAATCAACTCTCTTCCATCCTCTACATCAGGTATTTCACCCTTTCATGTTGTCTATGGATTCCAACCCCCTGTTTTTTCAGTCCAGGGGAGAGAAGCTCGGGTTCCCTCTGCACGACTCGCAATTTTACGTTGCCAGCGAGTCTGGAGAAAAGCCAGGAGAGCCCTAATTTTGGCCACCAAAAGGTACGTTCGGGGGGCTAACCGCAGGAGAACGCCTCAACCATTGTACAAGGTGGGCCAGAAAGCGTGGCTCTCCACCAAGGACCTTCCTCTCCGTGTGGAATCTAAGAAACTAGCACCACGTTTCATTGGTCCTTTTCTGATTACCAAAATAATCAATCCTGTCTCTGTTCACTTACAGTTACCCAGGTCCATGCGCATTCATCCAACGTTTCATGTCTCAAGACTCAAGCCATTTGTCCTGCCACGTTTTCGACCCACCACCCGCCCGACTCATTCAGGGGAGCCCAGCCTACACGGTCCGATGCCTTCTTCGATCCAGAAGGTGGGGGAGAGGACTCCAGTATCTGGTAGACTGGCAGGGGTACGGCCTGGAGGAACGTTCCTGGGTGCCCTCACGCAATATTCTGGACAAAACCCTCATTAGAGACTTTCATCGACTGAACCCTCTCCAGCCTGGTGGTCCTTCAGGAGCCGGACCTTGAGGGGGGGGGTTCTGTCATAGCTCTGCTCTCTGTCAGCTCCTCTGTCATGCTGCACACT
>NC_056518.1:2046187-2056087 GCF_014905685.2 Nematolebias whitei
GGTGGTTTGGTTGCTAGCAACCTGGCAGGCCTCTGGAATGGTCTGCCCAGCCTTAAGGTTTGCTGTGTCTAGCACAGGAGGATCCTTTGTGGCTGGTTTTAGGGACCACAGCACCTTGTTGATGGTGTCCACGCGGACACCCAACCTTACCAAAATGTCAGAGCCTATGTAGGTTGCATGTGGTAAGTTTTGGATCACGAGAAACGGGTGAACCAGTTCTTGTTGGTTCCAGTTCAGTTTTAGGTTAATGACTCCTTCCGCGGTCATTACCTGTGAACTATTGGGAACTAATGGAAAGCGGAAAGCTTTTTTAATTAGTTCTAGACCCACGTGTTTGTGAACCAAGGTTTCATAGAAAGCTCGGTTAATTGCTGATTTATCTGTCCACAGAGACAGAACAGCATCGTTGGTGTGGGATCCTTGGATCTCTACACCTTTAACTACCAGTGGTAGGTAGTGTTTGGTGGACTCTGACTGCTTCAGCTCACAGAGGAGGCTGTCTTGTTGGGTCCGAGTTTGGACCACCGGGTAGGTCTCTTTGGTTTCACATGATTTCAGAGGAATACTCACCGGGCTCGTGTCCTCGGCTGAGGAGTCCTTTGCGCCTTCCGCGGTACCTGCTGTTAGGCAGTCTGTGTTACACTCCGGAGGCAATTCTATTGGCAGTGGTTTGCTCACCTTTGCCCACATCGTTTGATCACCATAATCTATAATCGCGTCGAAGCGATTTATAAAATCCTGGCCAACCAAAAATGGGAATGAGTCAACACGAGACACGTGTACTGGGTGGTATAGTGTCATTCTGCCAATCTGCATGTGAACCATTGCTATAGCTGTCAGGGTTGTCCTCTTCTCTGAGAGACCCTGCATTTCTATAGCACATTCTGTGAGAGGTATTATCCTGTTAACACCGGCAGCGGCTGTCCTCAGCTCCTCGAACAGTTTAGCTGACATAATTGTTATGTCTGCCCCACCGTCCAGAAGTGCTTCATGTGTGAGGACTCCTTCGAGTGTCACTGACAGGTATGCCTTCTTGGCGACCCCCTTCTGATAAAGTTACACAGAAGCCTCTTAGGTTTTTTCTGACGTTTCTTCACACGTTCAGCCTTGTCTGTGTAATCTTGGTTTGTCTGAACCGTCAGCACAGCAGTAGCTGTTTCTGAGTGTTCAGCTTGCGATGACTCGTCATCGTTTGTGTGTGAGTTCACCCCCCCTTCTTCCGATGAGGGGTTGTTGGAGGCAACAACAACAATGTCTTGGTGTGTACCACCGACATCTGTGACGTTGTCATTCACGCCCTCAGATCTAATAGTGATTACATCACTGCATAGTGCTCTAGGTTGGTTTCCCATGTCAGTGTGTTTCAAAGTTTCTAACAACCTGCGTAGTTTCTATGTCTCTTCCGAGCTCAGAGGTGTAGGGCCTTGTTTCTGGAACCTTTGTGATTTTTTCGCCTCGGTTCGTTTCGTCCGAGGTGGGGGATGGTTAGGTACGTCTTTTGGGGGTTCCTTTTCGGACTTCCCCTGATAATATGGGTCACCTTGGTTCCCATATCTTTGCGTCCTACGCACACCCCATTTACGATAATCACGTTCATCCTCTGAAAGAGGAGTTTTATTGTCCCAGCGTGCACCTTCATGACGCGGTTTGTTAGTTTGAAAAGACTGCTTTTTCTCGCCTTTTTTAGGAGGGGGAGGCGATGCACGCCATCCTTCCAGTTCTAGCGAGTGGGGTTTAACCTTTACACTAGGAAACACCTCTATGGGCGTCTTAGCATGAGAACATGCCTCAAACACATTCACAGCACACTGTTTAATCTCATTGATGGATTTTTCTCTGAAATTTGCCATCATCTGTACTGACGTCTTAATGTCAGTGTGGAGATTTTTGCTGAAAACAAATTTAAAACCTTCTTCTTCCTCCATTCCGGTTTCATTTCTGTAACCAAAATAAGCTTGGAAGATTCTTTTGTAATAAACCTTTGGATGTTCATGCTTCCCTTGCGTGACCTTGTCTGCGGCCGGGGAACCAGCAGGTCCCGTGCAGGGGTCGTATTCCCTGATCAAAGCTTCACACAGAAGGTTGTAATCCCTTCTCGTTGCATGAGGTTGACGCTCGATGAAGGTGAACACCTCTCTGTCCGAAGTGAGCCTTATCAAACTGATTTTATCCTCAACCGTAGCATTAGGATAACCACTCAGTCTGAAATCAAGGTCTTTTAGATACGCTTTTGTACCTGTTGAACCCATTGGGCCAGGTACAAAGCGTTGTACATATTTTGAGATTTTTTGAAGTTCATCTATTGAAAGAGGAAGTTTCAATGGTCTCTCTTGCCTGCTTGGTAGTGGAGTCGACTCCATGCCATGATGCATTAATAATCCAGGCAAAAGGAGCCCCAACTAAGTATTGAGTACTGAACATGCTCATACTTTTTATTTTTATACTTTTCAGTTGGCCAACATTTATAAAAAAAAATCCTTTTTTATTGGTTTTAAGTAATCTTATAATTTTCTGAGATACTGAATTTGGGGTTTTAATGAGTTGTCAGTTATAATCATCAACATTAAAAGTAATAAACATTTGAAATTCAATTGAATTCAATTCAATTCAAACATATGTAGTGAACTAAGCCTCAGGTCAAATCTGGCCCTGAGGGCCTTCCTGGAACAAGAACTGTATTTCATTGATTTGCGTCCAGAAACACAAAATCAAGTCCATCCAGAGACTTTCTAAGTGTGTCCTGCACTGATCAATTGAAAGAACACTCTCTTTTTTATTATCATTACTATTTTACAAATGTCTTGATAATCAAAAGTGTGTTTAATTCAAATCATTTTTAAATGTTGAAGTAAACTACTTATTTTAAATCAACTGTGAAATAGTATTAATGATTTTTAATCCTCATTCAAAGTAGAAATCTAGTTAATGTCTGTTACAGAGTAATTATTCATTTTCTTGATCTTCTGTCTGAAATGAGCAGGTTGTAAGTCGGTCAAAAGTCGGAGACAAACGCAAACAAGTTTGTTGGAACGAACTGTCATGTTTTTAAATCCTCAGACGTAAATAGAGAAGCTGGCACCTGTTTCCTCCCAACTCACCTAAACATTTCTCTTGTCTGTCTCAAAAACATTTTCTGTCTGTTCCAAAACGTTTTTCTGACTTCTAGTGACCTCTTACGTCACAAAAACACACCCCTGATTGGCTCTTTTGGCCAATAAGGACTTCCCAAATAAACAGGAAACAGAACTCTTTAAATGTCGACACTTCCTAGTTCCAACCAGTGCGGTGGGAGAGCAGTTCAGTTCGGAGGGCAGAACCGAACAGAAAAGTTGCTGGAGAGAACAGGAGGTTCCAGACATGATCCGAAGTTCTTCCGAGTCTCGTGGGAATTATGAAATCTTCCACATCTGAGTGGAACCTCTGACGGACTCACAACTCATGTGAGCCCACCCGGGAGGTGAACGTGTGTTGAACGAAGTACCGTCACTACTCCGGACGTTTTCCAACCATCCTACGGAGACGCTGGAAATGGTAGCGTTAAATGGAACTCCGTACCAGTGGAGACATCTTCTACAGGTAAAGAGTCGATTTCCACTACCTAAGTGTACCGAGGTGAAGCTGGGTTCGGACGGAGAGTGCCGTTCATGTGTCGACACATATTCCCTCATCCATCTTTCCTTCTCCATTTAAACTTCATTTTCCCATCTTTAAAACTCTTCTATCTGCCAGTAATTAATCCAGATATTTTCATAAATGTCTGTTGTAATTAAGCTGTGTTATTGCTTCAATCAGAATAATCACGTGTACAATGTTTGATGTTAAACTTTGATTCTGTTAATAAATGACCGCATTCATTTTTGATGGGTCAAAGAAAATTAACGTCTCACGTCACTGATCTCTGTCACATATCTGTCAAGTAGCTCGAAAAAGAGAGAACCCGTTTAAATTAAGTATAATATCAGGTACTTGAACTAGTCCAGATATTATAACATGTAGTGGAGCTCCAAAGCTAATGAAGCTAACCGACCTGTCTCACTACACATATTTTATTAATCCCAAAGGGAAATGATTTGTTGTTGTAACACGTTATCCTCATTTCATTAAGAGATGTTATAGATGCGGATGCTGTAGACAGGAAGGATCTCTTGTAAAGGTCCATCCCACAGTGGATCCTAAGAAACTGGCTGCAGATGCCGTCCGATCCGTCCACCCAGACTCTGCTGGCCTCTCGGTTCCCCCGGGCTGTAGGACTGCCCAAATGCTGGGCAGAACTCCTCCCAGAGCGATGGCCACTCCTCCCAGCAGTCTGCTGAGCTCCTCGTCGGTGCGGACAGCCAACTGTAGGTGCCGAGGGACGATATTTTCCTGATTTTGTATTTTGCTTTGTGTGTTACCTGTTGTTCTGTCTGTACAGCACTTTGGTTGGCCTTGTCACTGTTTTAAAAGTGCTTTATAAATAAAGTGGTATGGTATGGTATGGATCCTGTCCTTCCGCTGTCATAAGCCGTTTTTCCTGCTAGTTCCAGGATCTTAGTGGTCAGGCACTCGAGCACAGCTGGCAGGTAGATGAGAATGCGTCTACAGAACATCCTTTTCAACTCATTTGAGATTTGGGGCTGTAGTTGAGATATTATTTGAGCTTTTGAGATGTTAATCAGCTGCTGTTGGTTGTAGAAAACTGCCTTGTTGCCACGGTTACACATCATAACAAATGTCCAAAACTAAAAAAGTTTCAGTAAAAATCCTTCCAGCTGCACAGCATCTGATATCAGAGGAAACAATCATCCAAAATATATATATATAAATAAATATAAATAAATAAATATATTAGTCTGTGAGTAATGAATGAATATAATATACAAGTTTCACTTTTTGAATGAAATTACTGAAATAAATACTTTTTTATGATGTTCTAATTTTATGGCCATGTAGCGGGAAGGGTTAATAATGATTAAAAATTTGTTATGAATTTTATTTTGAAGGAGCACCACTCTCAGCTCAGAGAGAAAATCTGAAGGTCTGAAAATCAATTCAGATGCTATTGTTTAATTACCTCGAATTACCCTTTTTACACCGTGAGTTATTTTATTTGAAGGATTCAGATGTCATAAGTAAAACACACACACTTTAATACAATTTTGTGATGTTTATTTGACTATATATGATAAAACAACTGTTGGAAATTATTTCTGACATTTGAATGAAGGCTTTGTTCACAACCGGAGTTTTATGGAAATTAACGTGACCGTAAAAATTGCTTGTTAGCAGGAATTAACAGCTAAATGAAATGATTCTATGTGCTTAACCAAACCAAAACAAGATGCAATGTAGAACAATTGGAATTTTCTGCAGGGCAGATTAATTATGCAAACGCAACTAAAAGAAAGACGTTTTATCGTTCAATAGTTAAAATTTGGTCTGAAATTTAAGGAAAAATATTTACTGAACTGAGTTAATACTAATTTGGTTAAAATCTAAATTCTCAGACACCAGAATCAACCTTCAGAGTATAGATCAGCTGTTCCTACCAGGAGTCGTCTTCGAATGGCCGCCTGAAGATACCAGATGTTGGACTCTTTCTGCTCAGATGGTTTTGTGATGTAAAGGTGGAAATTCCTTCACATCCCTGACATCAAGGCGCAGAGTTTGGTCACAGGCTCTAATGGCCAGCCGGAGCGTCTCGTGGAGTTCTGGACAGCTGTAGTTAACTCTGATGATGACAACTGCAGGTGTCTGGAGCGCTGAAGAGGGTTCTATCAAACTTTGCTAAAGTTGAAACTAATTTTCTCCTTGGAAGTTTTTATAGATTGTATCTTAAAAGCGTACTCCTTCTCCTCCTGTCTTCTCTCGTTCAACTACTTCTCTCAACTTCTAAAATTCATCTCTTCATCCTCTAAAAATTCATCTGAGAGGTCTTCCTCTCTTGTAAACAACTGACCACACCTCTGATTTGAAAGAGGTGGTTAATTTGAACCAATCAGAATGGAAGGGCTGAACTTTATCAACTAAATAAAGTATTATTTTAATCTGTTCTGTTGAAAAAGTCATCAAATAAAACCATTTAAGACACTTATCAACTTTAAATGAGGTTAAAACCAATACAAACACTTTGTTAACCTTATTAACAGAAAACAAGTTTGTAAACTTTTGGGCTACACAGGTTCTTGTCAGCTGCAGGAGAAACACGCATAGTGACTTATTTAGTTATTCACAGTAAACAATTATTTCATTACAGAAAAAACATTATTACTTCTTCTAAAAAAGTTCAATCTGGTCCTCTGGACATTCAAAAAAAACAAAACAAAGCAAAACAACAAAAAAATGTAGAAACATTTCGTCTCTCATCCAAGAGACTTCCTCAGTCTGAGGTGCTGTATTCAGCTCAGTCTCTTAAATAGCACCTTCTTAGAGTGGATCAACCAGTTTGCTGCTGACAACCAAAACCAGCTGATCACATGCTCAAGAAGGACCATCAGCCTAACAATGGATCATTAGCACCTGATGGTTGTTTACTGTTCACAGAGGGCTGAGTGATACTAGCAATCACAGCATTGTAAGAGGGGGACAGTTGAACCCGGAGGCCTCCACCCCTGTTTAATGATGGACGATTTCTTTTCACAAAGATGGCCTCCTTTACTCCTCTCTCAAACCACCGTCTCTCACAGACCACCGAGACCACCAGAGAGCTGCTATCTAAGCACCCGGATGAACGGATGGTGGGGGTTAAGGGACTTGCTCAAGGGCCCAGAGTGGGGTAAATGAGGGTGGAGGCAAGTGTGGGTGTTTCACCTTCCCCATCCACCTTTTGATATTTATTTATTAATTTATTTATTTAATTATTTCTATAGCACTTTACACAACCATGGTGATGGTGACCAAAGTGCTTAACAAAAAACAATACTTAAAATGACAATAGGTTAAAAGCAAGAAAACACAACCTAATAGCACAAATAAAACCAGAAATGTCACCACATATTTACGTACTAAAAGCTTGTTGGAATAAAAAAAGTCTTAAGCTTCGATTTAAAAGGGCCAAGTTCAGTAATCTGACGCAGATCAAGTGGGAGCTTATTCCAGAGTCGAGGTGCGGCCGCAGAAAAGGCACGGTCACCCCAGCGTTTATATTTAGTCCTTGGAACAGAGAGCAGGAGCTGTCTGACCTCAAAGATCTGGAGCGGGCGGGGAAACTTAGCATCTCAGTTATATAAGGAGAAGCAAGGCCATTCAGAGCTTTAAAAACAAATAATAAAAGTTTAAAATCTATTCTAAAACGGACGGGGAGCCAATGTAGTGAGAATAAAACAGGTGTGATGTGGTCCCATCTAGGAGTGTTGGTGAAAAGGCGCGCTGCTGCATTCTGTACAAGCTGGAGGCGACTCAGTGATGACTGTGGTACACCGACATACAGAGCGTTACAATAATCGAGCCTAGAACTGATAAAAGCATGAACAGCTTTCTCCAGGTCGCGACAATTTAAAAAGGGTTTGACCTTTTTTAAAAGGCATAAATAAAAGAATCCTGACCGGACAACAGAGGCAATATGTTTGTCAAAGTGTAAAGCCTTATCAAAGGTCACCCCAAGGTTATTCACACAGTCACTGAAGTTAATGTCCAAATTTCCCAGGCCAGTTGCATCTTTGTCACCAAATAAAATCCATTCTGTTTTACTGTCATTTAAAACCAGGAAGTTCTTGTTCAGCCAATGTTTGATTGCAGAGATGCAGTCAAAGAGAGAAAGCACTGGGTTATTGGATCCTGGCCTTAATGGTAAATAGATCTGTAAATCATCTGCATAAAAATGAAAGTTGACATTGTGTTGTCTTATAATAGATCCAAGTGGCAACATGTACAATGAAAAGAGCAAAGGACCCAAAATGGAACCCTGGGGCACCCCACACAGAAGAGGGGCTGTAGAGGAAGAGGAGCCATTGAACAAGATAGAAAAGGTTCTATCAGATAAATAGGACGTGAACCACTTCAGAGCAGTACCACGAATCCCAACAAAATCATGGAGGCGAGACAGAAGGACAGAGTGGTCCACAGGGTCAAAGGTCGCTGTGAGGTCGAGGAGCACCAGAGCTACTGGGCACCCAGAGTCAACTGACTGAGCTATGTCGTTATGAACTTTCAATAATGCAGATTCTGTGCTATGTCGGGATCTAAAACCAGATTGAAATTTATCCAGGATTGTGCTTTTTTCCAGAAAAGGCTGAATTTGCGTAAGAACAATTTTTTCTAAAACTTTGGAGAGGAAGGATAAATTAGAAATAGGTCTAAAATTTGATAAAACCAAGGGATCAAGATTTGTTTTTTTGAGAAGGGGGCGGACCGTTGCATGTTTAAAAGCAGAAGGCATAATTCCAATGAACTGAAAAAAGGAAGAAGGTAAGGACCAACAATATTAAAAACCTCTTTCAATAATCTGGTGGGGAGAAAATCAGTGGGGCAGTTGGTGGGTTTAGTGGATTTGACGATTTTGTCCAAGAGGGAATAAGACACTGGTTCAAACTGGTCAAATAAAGCAGAACCAGCAGAGATAAAAGAACAGTCTGAAACAGAAGTAGCAGGTGTGCCTGTGGCTTGTCTGACCGATGCAACTTTATCAATAAAAAAGGAGAGAAAGTTCTCACAGGTGGAGGCTGAGGCATCATGTAAGACTGAGGTGGGTGGATTTAAAACAGAGTTAATTGTATTAAATAACACCCGGGGGCAGTGGCTACTGTTTGTGATAATGTTAGACAGAAATTGTGATTTTGCATCATTAACAGATCTCTGATACAGAACAAGAGTTCTCCTTAATAAAACCAAAGAATCATGTTGCCTGTCATGCTTCCACTGTCTTTCAGCCCTTCTACATTGTCTCCTGAGTTTGCATGCAGGAGGATCTTTCAGCCAAGGCTCAGCTCTGGGTTTAGGGTGTCTGAACTTCACCGGAGCAATAGAGTCCAGGATCCCAGTGCAGGTATCAGAAAACAATGACAGGAAATCTTTGGGACACAGAGAAACATCAGGACCAACTGAATAAAACTGTGAGTCCATAAAAGCAGTGGTGAACTGTCGGGCACTGGCTGAGGTGAGACAGCGGCGATGACACCCCGCAGCCAGAGGCCTCCTGGCTGGGTGGGGGGCTGTAAATTGGAAAAAAATAGGGAAATGATCCGAGATGGCAGACTCAGAAATTTCAAAGTGAGAAATGGACAGTCCATGAGAAATAATAAGGTCCAGAGTGTGGCCAAGATGATGTGTTGGTGAATTCACTGATTGTGTTAAATTAAAAGAGGCTAAAAGCTTTAAAAACTCAGAAGCCAGTGGGTCAGTGGGACAACAAATACGAATATTAAAATCTCCACAAATAAAAAAACTGTCATAATTAGAAATAATATCAGCAAGGAATTCAGAGAATTCTTGAATGAATTCCTTGTTATATTGTCAGTTCAGGGAGTTGAACAGGTGACCTTCCGATCACAGACCCACCTTCTCTATCCTCTGCGCCATCACTCCCTCATACCTTTAATAATTAATAATAATGTTATAATTTCTGGATTTGGGCATTGGGTTTTTTGTTGTTTTTGTTGTGACAACTGGAACTATTTACAGTAATTTGCTCATTTTCTTCAAAATACTGACATTTCATGAAGTTTTTCAGTTGAAAATAACTTGATATATATTAGCTTCAACATTGTAAGCAGTTTCTAGTTAATTTGTTTCAAAGGGATTTATATAAAACAAGTCCAAGGTGAATCCAGGCTTGATCAAGGACTTCTACAGGCATTTCAGTTGCATAAAGTGAACCTAATGTCATATTTCCAGCCAAATCCTGAATCACAGTACTGTATCCATCCATCCATTCATCCATCCATCCATCCATCCATCCATCCATCCATCCATCCATCCATCCAT
>NC_056518.1:2056097-2087139 GCF_014905685.2 Nematolebias whitei
CATCCATCCATCCATCCATCCATCCATCCATCCATCCATCCATCCATTATTTTTACCCACTTCTTCCTTTTCGGGTCGTGGGGGTCACTGGTGCCCATATCCTGCAGTCACTGTGTGAGAGGCGGGGGACACCGAGGACAGGTCTCAGTCCATCACAGGGACACATACCATATTTTCACATCACGTCGCACCACCGTTTTCATTCAACCTTTATTTAGACAGGTTAATCCCACTGAGCCTCGAGGACTCATTTACAAGAGAGACCTGATTTAACAAAGAATGAAGACAACAGTGGACAACAGCGACAACAACAGACAATTATAAAAGAGATTTTTATTTTTACAAATTAAAATAAGATGGCAAAAAAGAAGCAAAAACAGCCAGATTATATATTATAAGGCGCATCAGTCCAAATATGTCTAAAAAGTGGAAAAGTCCATAAATATGTTGCTTCGCCATATACGTCCCATCTATTATGCATCACCGCTGACGCGTTGCATTTGTTACGCATCGCTGCTGACAACCTGGAAATGTGGGCCGGTGCTGTGCCAAAAATCAACTGGCTGCCAAAAGGCAGAAGCGGGAGCATGCACGGGAGGACTTTAACAAGAATTTAACAAGATTAAGAATTTAAAACAATTATTTGTTTTCTCAAAATTATAGTAAAGGTGTGTTGCATTCTAACTTTTGCTTAATACATGCACTTTGATGGTCAATATAGCTGTATTTCAAAACACGATTCGCGTAAGCGAGCGGGCACGCACAGAGGGACGAGCCTCCGCATTTCTTCAAAATTTAACAAGATAAACACCTAAAAACAATTATTTGTTTGCTCTAAATTATAGTAAAGATGTGTCTCATTCTAACTTTTGCTTAATACATGCACTTTGACAATCAAATCAGCTGTATTTCAAAACACGATTCGCGTAAGCGAGCAAGCGCAGAGGGACGAGCCGCTGTTCATTTCTTCGAAATTTTACAAGATAAACACCTAAAAACAATTATTTGTTTGCTCGACTTCACAGTCTAATGTTTGCCTAATAAAAGGACTTTAATGGCCATATCAGCTGTATTTCAAAAGCATTCACTGCCTCGGTGCTCCGGGAGCGCGCAGACAAGGAGGAAAAAAAGGAAAGAGGAACGCTACTTGTTTCTTCTAAATTTAACAACAAAAGCAGCTAAAACAATTATTTGTTTGCTCAAAATTATAGCAAAGGTGTGTCTCAGTTGAACTTTTACTTAATAAATGCACTTTAATGGTCAAATTAGCTGCATTTTGCCGGGGCAGTGCAGCGAAACGAAGCTGGTTTGACAGTTGCTCCGAGCAGTGAGCAGAACGACAATGGCTAGCCGATTGTGTCAATAATAGCTGGTGAAGATTCTCAGTCATCAGGACATGATAAATTCAAAATAGTTCAAGACAAAAACAATAAAATATAAAGTATATTAGATAAAGTCCAGTTGGTTTTGTCTTTAACAGTTTTTTGAATTTGTCATTATAGCCACTTTTACCTATTACATGAAACAACGACTTGCCTTACTACTCTGCTGCCTTATAGTGGCTGAAAAAAAATTGTTTTTCAGTCAGAATGAATGAAAACGGTTATATCTCAGCTAAAAATTGGTT
The DNA here is from genome assembly GCF_014905685.2 of Nematolebias whitei. Classification (NCBI taxonomy): domain Eukaryota; kingdom Metazoa; phylum Chordata; class Actinopteri; order Cyprinodontiformes; family Rivulidae; genus Nematolebias; species Nematolebias whitei. The sequence continues at coordinate 2,057,725 of NC_056518.1, forward strand.
TATAAATATGGGAAAAAATAAATAAATAAGTCGCTTCTGCCTATGTAGGGTATGTAAATTATGCAAAAAACTGCAACTTATACAGTGAAAAATATACAGTGAAAAATACAGTAGATACAAACGAGACAAACAACCGTTCACTCTTACCTAGGGACAATTTAAAGTTAGCCATCATATATGCAAATTTAGTATTACAGTAGTATTATTATTTAAGTTGTGTCATGGTGCGCCAACTTTATATAAATCATAATTATTGCTTGTGGTCCGCTTTGCTTCACTTCTACTGACAAGAGGCTTTTTATGGGGAAGCTGTACAGATGAAACTGTACACTCTTATTCTAAACCAACTTTTTCCATCTTCTGTCAAGAGTCTGTGGCTTAGAGTTGTCTCTGACTTCAACTTCTTATAAGACTTTGTTTTACTCAAAGAAAAGTAAAGAGTTTTTTTCCCCCGGAAAAGCACATTACTGTATATTGGGCTGAAAATGTTTTAAATTTCACACACTTTAAACATTTTTTTTGCTAAATTGTTTAGAAATATAAACCTATTTTCAGCTGAATCCAAGCTTCATTTATTTTTATATTGGATTTTTTTTTTGGTACTTGTTCTTTGAGAGGGCCTGGTTGTTGTTCCACTCTGGAGTTGCCCATGGTGTGAGGTGCCAAGCTGGTGTGAGTCTACACTTAGCCCCTCGACTCGACGCCTGTGTGCTGGCGTTTTCCCCAGTAAATGAGAGGGTAGCTTCCCTGAGCCTTCCGATGGGGGGGGACGGTCTCTGGTGGTTGTTTGTGCCTACATTCGGCCTCTGGAGCCTGGAGTCCTTGGTGGGGGTGTTGGACGGTGCTCCAGCTGGGGACTCGTTTATTATGCTGGGGGACTTCAATAACCATGTGGGCAATGACAGTTTGACCAGGAGGAGCATGACTGGGAGGAACGGTCTCTTTGACCTGGACCTGAGTGGTGTTCTGTTGTTGGACTTCTGTGCTAGTCAGAGATTGTCCATCACAAACACCATGTTTGAACATAAGGGTGTCCATAAGTGAGGCTGACACCTTGTCTTCTTTTAAGATTAGGCTTAAGTCTTTCCTTTTTGATAAATCCTATAGTTAGGATCCGCTTGTGTTTAATGAGCTATCCCATAGTAATGCTGCTATGGACTTAGAGTACCAGAGGACAACTGACCACATTTCCTCACTGTGCTGCTGTCTGTACATGCTCTACCTGTTTGAATTATTTCTATCTTAGCATGTGTTTTTATTCTTTCCTCTTATAGAAAGTACAGCTGGACCTGTTATTCTGTGTTGGTTTGTCTCTTCTTCTTGTCCTCTCAAACCCAGCCGGTCCAAGCAGATGGCCACTTGTTCTGAGCCTGGTCCTGCTGGAGGTTTCCTCCTGTTAAAATTGAGTTTTTCCTTTCCACTGTTGCCTTTTTGCTTGCTCAGGTTGAGACTGCGACGAAGTGAAGATTCAACGCAATCTGCTGGCTTCCTTAGATGGACGGGATTACTTCTGTTGTGTCTTGGTGCTATATAAATAAACTGAACTGAATTGATGAATGAACTTTTTATTCCAATGCTTTGCCATGACATCATGAAGACCACATGTGGAACTGTATATGTAAACATTTTCCAGCATCTGTTTGCATGTGAGACAATGTTAATATACCCAAAGCCAGTTTATGATACAAGGAATGAGTGCCACTTCTCATTCCCTGCACAGCTCACACTGCTCTCAACTTGACTACTTCCCCCACAGGGGGTGGGCCTGTGGCTTTCATTAGGCCAAATGACCATATACATAAAGCAAATAAATAATTAAATAAATTGATGGATGTATGTATAGACAATGTTCATGTGTTTATTGTAGAAATCTACCTGTGTTAGGGCCCATGAGTTACAACAGCCGTGTTGAATTATATTTTCCATTCTCTGTGTTGAATTTCTCTGGCATTCCACAGTGTGCGTTGATTTAGTAATTTTTTCTTCTGTGTTATGTTTTTTATTTAATGCTTTTAATTAATTTTTCAGTATTATCACTAGTGTGTGTTATTTTTCCCATTATTTTTACTCTCATTGATGTTATTGTTAAGCACTTTGATAACAGCTACTGTTTTAAATGTGCTTTATAAATAAAGTTGACTTGATTAGAACCAGAAATTATTGCTGTAATTTATTTTTCACTGTGACTGTTTTCATATTACTTAGTACCTAATATCCCCACGGTCATAACATTTGATACATTTTAATGCCAGTGGGGCTAAACATAAAGCCCTCTTCTCTCCAGCTCTGAGGCAGCTAGTCTGCTCACATCACATGCCTTAACTGATGAAGAGAGGGGCAAACATCATGTTCGGGCCAAGGCAATTGACTGTGACAAACAAATTAGAGATGAGTTTGAATGATTAAGTTATGTATTGATTTTGATTTAAACATTAAAAGATCATGTACTTGGCAGGATTAGCTAAAAAGACAAAATGTAATCAATGCTTCCTTGTACATATCAATGAGATATAGCATGGGAACAGTTGGTTCAATATACAATAATGAGCTTCGCAGACCAAACATTGTTTTGCTTTGTGGTTTGTCAGTTATGGATTATGTCAATTCAATTCATTTTATTTATATAGCGCCAAATCACAACCAAGTTGTCTCAGGGCACTTTACAGGAACATTCACATAAAAGCCAGTTAGTAAAGTTCTCTATCTAAGAATCCAGCAGACAAGTTGAATCTTGGCTTTGTTGCAGTCTCCCATCCTGAGCAAGCACAGTGGAGACAGTGGAAAGAAAAACTCCCTTTAACAGGAAGAAACCTCCAGCAGAACCAGCTCAGGACAAGAGACCATCTGCTTTGACCGGCTGGTTGAGAGGACAGGAAGGAGAGACAGATGAACACAGAATGGTAGGGCACTTACCAAAATAAACAGAATGTGATTCTAAGGCATTCTTAAAAAATAATCTAGTTTTATCAGCTAAAGTCAGCTGTAAGCAACACTTGCTTTTTTTTTTTGGAATGTCCAGAGGACCAGATTTAACTTTTTTAGATTTTTCTACCTGGATTATTGAGCATGCATCAGGATGTAAGCAACACAGTTTGGTAATCCTTTTCAAGTTAAACTCCTTACTCTATTTTATTTTTGTCAACATAAGACATTTTATTATATGTAACATCAAAGAATGACTAGTCTTTAAAAGTGCTGTAAATCAAAGAGAATTTCAGTTACTTTGACATTTAGTGTAAAATGGTCAGGCTGGTGGGTTTATGATTAAAACTAATCACTATTACAGAACAATAAATGTTCAGTCAGGTCATCTGGACCACATGTCATGTTTGGACCCCTGCCACACATTTATCTTGTTCTGCTCCTCTGATCAGCTTTTGGGTTTATGCTCTACTCTGGCCAGTTCCCCCCTGTCAATCAACCCTGTGCAGCCTGCCTGCCTGATCCTCCCTGCTCACAGTAATCAGTGCTTATGCTCTACACCTGGTGCCAGCCCTTATAAACTCAACTCTTGCCACAGCAAGGTGCCAGATTATTGAAAGCCTCACAGCAAGTAAATTATCCAGCAGTCCTCGTCCATAGTTTCTTTGTTCATGACCACAGCTTTGTTCTCAACTCCTCGCCTTGTCTTGCCCTTGTCTGGATACCACGCCTGCAGTTTACACGGTACGACCTTGCTCCCCTTTTCGACAACGACCACGGATTCTCCTTTTTGGATCCTTTTGCCTGCTCACACTGGTCCTGGATCTCGACCCCTGCTACGTCCCTGGATTGTTTCCTGCCTCAGCCCAACTCCTGCCCCAGAAGGTTAGTGACGTGCACACCTCCTCTCTCAGCCCTCAGAATCTCTTTGCAGTCACTAACCTGTCTTTATAGATTGGACCAGAACCGAGGCCCGAATCCACCAGACGCCGCCTTTGAAAAATAAACATTTTTAAATATTTTTCTGAGTCAGATTTTGTGCTGAACCATACAGACCCTTTACAGAATAATCTGGCCAAATGGATCCAGCACCGACTCAGGATTGGCGTTCTGGTGTTGAGGGGGCTATTATTAGACTGGAATCTAATGTTCAGGATCTTGTGTGTGGCCTTAAAGCTCTAAACCAAACAGTCTCTTCACAGAACCCTGCTCCTATCGTTCAGACTCTTGCACCCACCATGGAGTCTCGTCTGACGCCCCCCGAACATTTCCGGGGCGAACCTGATCAGTGCCGACCTTTTCTGACTCAATGTGAGATCCTTTTTCAGCTACAACCCTCTTCTTTTCCCACTGAGCGAGCCCGGGTTGCCTTTATCTCACAGCTGTCAGGTAAGGCTAAGGCGTGGGGCACTTCTGAGTGGCAGAAAATTTCCAACAGCACCCAAAGCTTTGCTGCCTTTTCAAAGGAACTATGTCGGGTTTTTGACCCAGTTTTGCCCGAAAGGGAGGCAGGTCGTAAACTCCTCACTATAAAGCGAGGCAGAAGACGTGTAACAGATTACATCATTGACTTTCATGCTTTGGCTTCTGATAGTTGCTGGAACGATGGGGCCTTAACCGATGCATTTTTTTCAAGGTCTCTCGGAGGACATCAAAGACCACCTTGCTACCCAGGAATATCCCGGGTCTCTCCAAGCTATGGAAGACTTGGCCACTCAAGTGGACCTTCGACTCATGGAGAGAGAACGCCAGAGGGAGACCAGACCCACAAGAACCACCAGGTCCTGGGGTGAGTCCAGAACCTTCCCACCATTTAAGCCAGCCGCCCTACCCAGTAATGTCCCACAGATGGATGAACCCATGCAGCTAGGCAGAAGTCGCCTAACCCCCGAGGAGAGGGACCGGAGAAGGAAATTAAGGCTCTGTTTCTACTGCAGAGATAGCAGCCACCCAATTTCCAAATGCTCACTAAAAGACCAGACTCAGCAGGGGAGAGGGGACACCTGCTGGAGGGACCAAAGAGCCGCACGTCAGAGGCAGAGATTTTTATTTGTCATTCGCACAAGATGTGGTACATGTGGTGGAACAAAATTGTTTACACAGGGTCCCAGTTACAGCCAACAATAAAATGTAAGATATGAACTAAGAAAAACATTAAATAAAAATTTGGTAAGCACTAACAGCATGAAAACAATTCACCAAACAGCAGCACAAACATGAGTCTGTGTGAGCACATGAGTAGGAATGAACACAGCAACATGAAACAGATCAGCAGCAACATGAAACAGATCAGCAGCAACATGAAACAGATCAGCAGCAACATGATGTGATTTTTCACAGTGATTATTCTGGTTAGAGATTCATGAGTCTAACAGCCTCAGGGTAGAAGCTGTTCCTCAGTCCAGTGGTTCTACACTTAATGCTCCTTAACCTCCTTCCTGAGGGGAGTGGGGCAAAAAGTGTGTGTGCTGGGTGAGTGGTGTCCTTCATGATGCAGGTGGCTCTCTTCTTGCATCTGGAGATGTAGATGTCTGTGATGGTGGGGAGACTGACTCCAACAGACTTCTGATGTTTAAAATTTGACAATAATTAGTAATTATTGTGGGCAGCACGGTGGCGCAACTGGTAGAGCTGCTGCCTCTCAGCGAGCAGGTCCCTGGTTCAAACCCCGGTCCAGGGGCCTTTCTGGGTGGAGTTTGCATGTTCTCTCCGTGCATGCGTGGGTTTTCTCTGGGTACTCCAGTTTCCTCCCACAGACCAAAAACATGCATGTTAGACTGATTGGTAACTCTAAATTGTCCCTAGGTGTGAGTGAGAGAGTGAATGGTTGTTTGTCTCGTTTGTCTCTATGTGGCCCTGTGATGGACTTGTGACCCGTCCAGGGTGTCCCCCGCCCCTCGCACAGTGATTGCTGGACATGGGCACCAGCGACCCCCGTGACCCAAAATGGAACAAACGGGTAAAGATAATGGATGGATGGATGGATAGTAATTATTGTCAAATTTAAGAAGAAATGTTGTCAATTGGTGTTGTACCTTTACTTGACCACTACATAGTAGTATAAGACATTTTGAACTGAAAAATATATATTCGGGCTGCAACAACGAATCAATAAAATCTATAAAACATGATGATTAAAAGTGTTGGCAATGAATTTCATTATCGATTCGTTGTGTCGCACGATTAAGCGTCTTTCACGGCGTTGCGGAGCAGTTTTGTTCACCGGTAAGAGCATTGTCAGTGTTGGCTGATTAAATAAATAAATTTAAAAAAAAATTCTGCAGATTGAGTTGAACTGAGTGAAGCAGAAGCAGAGCAGACGTGGAGGTTTCAAAGGAAGTTAAGTACATTTTACAAATGACAAACGCCGAGAAAATGATTCGATCAAGTCCTCCAAAGAGTGGGAGCACTTGACGCTTCACAAAGATAAAAACTGCGTAACATGCAGCTTTGCAAAAGTGACTGCATGACACAGAGCACCATGCTGAAGAAACGTAAACATGTCAGAGTCATAAAACTAACTTCACCACGGTGTGGATAAAGGATCATCAGCAGGTAAGTCTCCACAATATACCACGTGTTCTGTTTCCAAGTGAGAAAAAAATAACGTCAGTCTCTCTGGAAGCTGGCTTGAAACTGCTGCTTGTTTGTTAGCTGATTAATGACGGTGAAAGAGAACGTGTGGGTTACATTTTATTTCAATATAATTGGTACAAGTAGTGTTTAAATGTGATTTATAACAAGGCCCGGGGGCCAAATGTGGCCCTCGTTGACACCTTATCTGGCCCTCAAGATGATATGTGAAATGTAAAATACTTCCATCTCTTGATTTATTTCAGGAATCTTTGATGATGATGTCGAAAGCACAACAGAAAACATGAAATGAGACCAATCAAACTCTTGTTGAGGAACCTGTGACCAAGAAAAAAATGTTGGGTATCTGATTTGAGTTAATGTAGATTCTGAAATTGGCTCTTAGTTTGAAAAAGGTTTTCATTTGGGCCCCCTTTTGTAAGTGAGTTTGACACCCCTACTAACCTAACACTAAGTGAAACAAGGCATTTCTTGAGTTGCTGTAAATTATGACATAATACATATTTACTGTCTCATTCCAGAAAACAACAACAAACAACAACATCCTTCATGATGGACAGACATCATGGACACCACAGCAGCAGCTGTCTTCACTGAAACATCCTGAACATGATCGTCACTGACATGAGGCCTCTGTCCATGGTTGAAGACGAAGGCTTCACTACAATAATCCACACTTTTAATCCAGGTTACAATAATCCACACTTTTAATCCAGGTTACAATAATCCACACTTTTAATCCAGGTTACAATAATCCACACTTTTAATCCAGGTTATAATAATCCACACTTTTAATCCAGGTTACAATAATCCACACTTTTAATCCAGGTTACGCTCTTCCCTCAAGGACACATTTTACAAAGTAAACTACATATTGTGCAGGTATAAAGACACATTTGTATATATTTTTGAGTACATTTTTTTTTAAAATTGAAGCTATTTGACAAACTTTTTTTATTTTTTATTATTCAATATTTTACTAACAGAATAGTCAAGTAGCAACCTGTTTTTGTGTGAATTGCGATGACAGGCAAATGTTCAATTTTGGAATAAAGAGGTGGAAATTAACACTTTTTTTTTGGCCAATTCATCAATTAATCGAAAAAATAGTCAACAGATATATAAAACTAAAGGGATGTTATTTTCAAACAGAAAGTTGGTACCAGCAATCATCCTCCTATTTTATCTATGAACAGTGCTCCTACTGAGTTTTTCGATTCTTACATATATTTAGTTATCTTGGTTGACTCGCATTTCTACTTTAAGCCTCATGTTGAAAACTTGGTAAAGAAATTGAAAGTAAAACCGGGTTTCTTTTTTAGAAGTATATCCTGTCTAACTCTAAATGCTAGGGAACACCGTGTAATTGCTACTTTCTTTCCCTCCATTGACTATGGTGATATTACATGAACGCTCCTATAAGCACCTTGCAGATGTTGGACACTGTCTATCACGGTGTGCTAAGATTCATAACTGGCTGTAACTACCGTACCCACCATTGCACCCTGTATTCACTGGTCAATTGGTCATCACTAATTTCATGCATACGCTCACACTGGTACATTTTCATCTTTAAATCACGTCTTGGTCGGTTGCCTTCATACATCTCCTCCTACATGTCACTTCATCAGTGTACAGGTCCTTCTCAAAAAATGAGCATATTGTGATAAAGGTCATTATTTTCCATAATGTAATGATAAAAATGAAACTTTCATATATTTCAGATTCATTGCACACCAACTGAAATATTTCAGGTCTTTAATTGTTTTAATACTGATGATTATGGCATACAGCTCATGAAAACCCAAAATGCCTGTCCCAAAAAATTAGCATATCATGAAAAGTTTCTCTAAACAAGCTATTAACCTAACCATCTGAATCAACGACGTAACTCCAAACACCTGCAAAAGATTCCTGAGGCTTTTAAAAACTCCCAGCCTTGTTCATTACTCAAAACCACAATCATGGGTAAGACTGCCGACCTGACTGCTGTCCAGAAGGCCATCATTGACACCCTCAAGCAAGAGGGTAAGACACAGAAAGAAATTGCTGAACCAATAGGCTGTTCCCAGAGTGCTGTATCAAGGCACCTCAGTGGGAAGTCTGTGGGAAGGGAAAAGTGTGGCAGAAAACGCTGCACAACGAGAAGAGGTGACCAGACCCTGAGGAGGATTGTGGAGAAGGGCCGATTCCAGACCTTGGGGGACCTGCGGAAGCAGGAGTAGAAACATCCAGAGCCACCGTGCACAGGCGTGTGCAGGAAATGGGCTACAGGTGCCACATTCCCCAGGTCAAGCCACTCTTGAACAAGAGACTGCGTCAGAAGCATCTCGCCTGGGACTGCTGCTGAGTGGTCCAAAGTTATGTTCTCTGATTACAGTAAATTTTGCATTTCCTTTGGAAATCAAGGTCCCAGAGTCTGGAGGAAGAGAGGAGACACAGAGTTCACATTGCTTGAGGTCCAGTGTCAAGTTTCCACAGTCACTGGGGTGTCATGTCATCTGCTGGTGTTGGTCCACTGTGTTTTATCAAGCGCAGGGTCAATGCAGCAGCTATCAGGAGGTTTTGGAGCACTTCCTGCTTCCATCTGCTGAAAAGCTTTATGGAGATGAAGATTTCATTTTTCAGCACGACCTGGCACCTGCTCACAGTGCCAAAACCACTGGTAAATGGTTTACTGACCATGGTATTACTGTGCTCAATTGGCCTGCCTACTCTCCTGACCTGAACCCCGTAGAGAACCTGTGGGATATTGTGAAGAGAAAGTTGAGAGACGCAAGACCCAACACTCTGGATGAGCTTAAGGCCGCTATCGAAGCATCCTGGGCCTCCATAACACCTCAGCAGGGCCACAGGCTGATTGCCTCCATGCCACGCCGCATTGAAGCAGTCATTCATGCAAAAGGATTCCCGACCAAGTATTGAGTGCATAACTGAACATGATTATTTGAAGGTTGGTGTTTTTTGTATTAAAAACACTTGTCTTTCATTGGTGGGATGAAATATGCTAATTTTTTGGGACAGGCATTTTGGGTTTTCATGAGCTGTATGCCATAATCATCAGTATTAAAACAATTAAAGGCCTGAAATATTTCAGTTGGTGTGCAATGAATCTGAAATATATGAAAGTTTCATTTTTATCATTACATTATGGAAAATAATGACCTTTATCACAATATGCTCATTTTTTGAGAAGGACCTGTACAGCATTAGCTCTCAAGACATAATTACCTGCAGTGTCCTCTTAGTGCGGACCAAACTTCGCAAAAAGGCGGACCGGTTCTGAACGAGGCTCGGCCCAGGTACAATGCAGGAGGACGTCGGAGAGATATGTGTGATTAACTCTTTATTTAAAATTCCCCTCAGTTCTTTTATTCAATACATTCAATGTTTTAAGCTGCAGTAATCAGAGTGACAGCTTGAACGAGCCAGATGAACAACATGGGACCAGTATATCCAGGATGAAAACCGCAAAATCCAGTTCATTAATGTAGTTTAGTTAACTTGTTTTTAATAGTGTGTTCAGTTTAATTATCAGTGTTTGTGTGACATACAGTTTGTGATGTTGAATAAATAAATAAAAAATGAAACCTGATGTCTTCATTTTCAACTTTAGTAACACGCAATATGTTTAGCATAATTTAAAATTTGAATTGCATAATGTCCAGATAGCTTCATTTAGCTCAGAGCTTCATTATATCTAGCACACTAACATAAATACTGTTTATTATTATTAAACTTATTATTTAGCACATTTAGTATGTTATAGTGCAGCGTGACGTGTGCGTGTGCCTCGTTCTATAAACAGTGACATTAGAACTGGATCAGACTGTGTCTCTTCCAACACAGATGTTGGTCACAGCACCTGGACTCTGACGTAGATTAACTACGAGATTAAAAATATATTTCATCAGTCGTAGTTCAGAAAGCAGTTTATCTGCCACCATATTGATAGAAAGATGCCGTCTGTCCGACCGCGCGTGCGTGTGCGCATGTGGTTTAACACAAAGCCTCAGTGGGAGATGCTTACATTATCAGCGGGGGGTCAGAGAAAAACCTCCACTCTGGAAGGTGGGTTCAGAAACCTTCAGATTCAAAGAGGGGGGGCACTGGTGTCATGTAAATGATCAGCAGAACCGCAGAGAGAAAGCTGCGGATGCACTCAAAATATGCGCCGTGTAAACGGCCTCTTACTCTGCTCCTGTGTCCTGGAATTCCTTGCATAAAGATCTGAAGTTGTCGACTTTGCCCAGTCTAAGGGATTTTAAACAACCGTTAAGTTCATTGCAAAAATCACTGCAGACATGTTCCTGTTTTTAGTATTTTACATCGCTTCATAAGGGGAGTGGTGGCGCAGAGGTTAGAGAAGGTGGGCCTGTGATCGGAAGATCACCGGTTCAACTCCCGGTTTCGTCAACATCAAAATGTGGGTGGGAAAGGTGAAACACCCACACCTGCCTCCACCCTCATTTGCCCCACTCTGGACTCTTGAGCAAGGCTCTTAACTCCCACCATCTGCTCCCCTGAATGCCCTAGATAGCAGCTCTCTACTCCGCACATACTGCTGTGGTAGCTAGGTTGTCTGTGGTTGCGTCAGGAAGGGCATCTGGTGTAAAAATAATAATTGCCAAACCTTCATGCGACTTATTTTGCTGTGGTGACCCCTGAAGAAAGGAGAAGACGAAAGAAAAAAACAAAAAAACAAACAAAAAAAAAAACATTGCTTCATAGTGTAATTGTTTTACTTTCATTTTAATATCATCTATTTTATTTACCTTTCATTTTATAGTATTTTATATGATTGTCTATTGTTGTCTGTACCTCATCTTGTTCTTTGTTTAAAACGGGTCCCTCTTCTAAATGAGTCCTTGCGACTCAATGAGACTAGCCTATATAAATAAAGGTTGAATGAAATGGGGTTGCATAGTCAGGCATTTTGTTAAATGCCTTGAAGCAAGATGGCCCTGGGTTAGACCTGCATGTATTTTCTCCAAGTACTTCAGTTTCCTACACTGTCCAACAGCATGCATTTTAGTTTCACTGGCAACTCTAACTTGTCCCTATAGGTGTGAGTGGGAATGGATGTCTGTCTCATTTTTGTCCTGTGATGGACTGGCACCTTGTCCAGGATGTATCCTGCATCTTGCTCAACAGCCTTAGGCACCAGCTCCCCTCAACACTTACACAAAATGGAAAAATACTGCTGACTAAATTTACAGGTCTTTATTTTCACCAAAACAGGCTCTATTACTAATTACCATGCTAAGTAGATCATCTAGCAACGAGTGTTATCACATCCCAGAAGCAAATTAGCAGGTGGTAAATGCAGTTGAACAATTATGAACCACAGAGGCACAATCATTGTATAATTACTTTATGAAAATTGAAGTGAATATAGGGAAACTAAACTAAACCAATAGATTATTTAAAAAATGACATTTTTATGCAACTTCTTGGACAATTTTAGATTTCAAATTCAATTCAAATTCAAATTCAAAAATACTTTATTAATTTGTTGCATGCTTTGAAAAAAATGGGATTTCCTTGATGCTGGTGACAACACATCAGGAGAGTGTTTATAACCTTTAGGAAGAATCCCACAAACATCCTATTTTGAAGTAGGAGAGGCAACTATTTTTGAACATTGGATGAGGCATTAACATATGCACATTTAAAGAAATTTTGTACTGTCATTTTAATAAGTTGCTGCTTTTTATATTTTGTTTTATTTTATGCATTTTTTCACGCCTAGGTTGGACGATTGCAATGGTTTATTATACAGGTGTCCAAAAACTTATTAAAAAAGTCTTGAGTTGATCCAAAATGCTGCTGCCAGAGTTTTAATAAGAGTTGATATGAGAGATCATATCTCTCCAGTTTTAGCTTCTCTCTATTGGCTCCCTGTCAAATTCAGAATTGAATTCAAAATCTTACTTATAACCTACAAAACTCTCAAAAACCTAGCTCCATCTTACAAACTGGATTCCAAAAAAGTTGGGACACTAAACAAATTGTGAATAAAAACTGAATGCATTGATGTGGAGGTGCCAACATCTAATATTTTATTCAGAATAGAACACAAATCACAGATCAAAAGTTTAAACTGAGAGAATGTTTCATTTTAAGGGAAAAATCTGTTGTTTCCAGATTTCATGGCGTCAACAAATCCCAAAAAGTTTGGGACAAGTCCATTTTTACCACTGTGTGGCATCCCCCCTTCTTCTTCCAACACTCAACAGACGTCTGGGGACAGAGGAGACCAGTTTCTCCAGTTTAGAAATAGGAATGCTCTCCCATTCATGTCTAATACAGGCCTCTAACTGTTCAATCGGCTTGGGCCTTCTTTGTCGCACCTTCCTCTTTATGATGCACCAAATGTTCTCTCTAGGTGAAAGATCTGGACTGCAGGCTGGCCATTTCAGTACCTGGATCCTTCTCCTACGTAGCCATGATGTTGTGATTGCTGCAGAATGTGGTCTGGCATTATCGTGTTGAAAAATGCAGGGTCTTCCCTGAAAGAGATGACGTCTAGATGGGAGCATATGTTGTTCTAGAACCTGAACATAGTTCTCTGCATTAATGGTGCCTTTCCAGACATGCAAGCTGCCCATGCCACAAGCGCTCATGCAACCCCATACCATCAGTGATGCAGGCTTCTGAACGGAGCGTTGATAACAACTTGGGCTATCCTGGTCCTCTCTGGTCCGGATGACATGGCGTCCCAGTGTTCCATAAAGGACTTCAAATCGTGACTCATCTGACCACAGAACAGTCTTCCATTTTGCCACACTCCATTTTAAATGACCCCTGGCCCAGTGCAAACGTCTGAGCTTGCTTAGAAATGGCTTCCTCTTTGCACCGTAGAGTTTCAGTTGGCAACGGCGGATGGCACGGTGGATTGTGTTCACTGACAATGCTTTCTGGAAGTATTCCTGAGCCCATTCTGTTATTTCCTTGACAGTGGCATTCCTGTTTGAGGTGCAGTGACGTTTAAGGGCCCGGAGATCACGAGCATCCAGTAGAGTTTTACGGCCTTGACCCTTACCTACAGCGATTGTTCCAGATTCTCTGAATCTTTTGATGATGTTATGCACGGTTGATGATGATAACTTAAAAGTCTTTGATATTTTACGCTGGGTAACACCATTCTGTTATTGCTGCGCTATCTTTCTGCGCAACAATGGTGGACTTGGTGATCCTCTTACCATCTTGTCTTCTGAGAGACACTGAAACTCTGAGAAGCTCTTTTTATACCCAATCATGTTGTCAATTGACCTAATTAGTGTTAATTGGTCTTCCAGCTGTTCGTTATATGCTCAATTTCCTTTTTCCAGCTACTTATTGCTACTTGTCCCAACTTTTTGGGGATTTTTTGTCACTGTGAAATTTTGATCAACATATTTTTCCTTAGGCTCCTCTCTTGTGGAACCAACTTCCAGTTTCTGTTCGTGAGGCAGACACATTGTCCAGGTTTAAGACTGGGGTTAAGACTTTAATTTTTCATAAATCCTATAGTTGTGGTTGGCTTGGGTTTCCTGACCTATCCCTTAGTCATGCTGCATGCTATAGGCTTGGACTGCTGGAGGACAAACTGACCTAATTTCATGAAACGAATAGTTACAAATTAATACAAAATGAATTATTTGTATTTGTAAAAGTTTCTATCTTAACATGTGTTCTTTAATATTTCCTCCTAGTGAAGACCTGCTCGCCTCCATTATGGACCTGCCATTCTGGACCTGCCATTCTGTGTCCACTTCTCCTTCTTTTCCTCTCTAACCCAGCCAGCTGAAGCAGATGGTCGCTCATCCTGAGCCTGATTCTGCTAAAGGTTTCTTCTTGTTAAAAGGAAGATTTTCTTTTCCACTGCACCATTGTGCTTGCTCTGGATGGGAGACTGTCACTGCACAAATTGAAGACTCAATGCATCTGCTGGCTTCCTTCCTTCCTTAGGTAGAAAACTTTACTAATTCTCTTTTATAATGTATGTGAATGTTTTTGATCAGTGCCCTGAGATGACTTCTGTTGTGACTTGGATCTATATAAATGAACTGAATTGAATTGATTTTCATTGGCACGTGATAGTATTGTGTATTACTAGACAATATCCAGCACACATGGTAGTGGTAATGCACAGTTTATTCAGAACAATCACAATTCTTATTCTGATACTAATATGAGAACCAGCTTCTACATGTGAGATGGGAGAGGTTGTGCATACAACAACTGTTGCCCAGGTTCTTCACCAGTCTCAGATTTATGGGAAGGTAGCAAAGAGAAAACCACTATAGAATAAAATTCATATTAAATGTCAACTACCATTTGTTTAAATAATTTCAAGGCTGTGTCTCACCAGCTGAAGTTTGCAACACATTCAGTGTGGTACCAGACGGTGACCACAGGTGGCCTTTTTCACTGTTCTTCTTGCACGGTTACCCGTTGTATAGGACAGCCTGCTTCTTGGTAAATTTACACATATTCATCTTCATCCATTTGTTTTATTTCTTAATGATGAACTTAATAAAACTCATAGGGATGTTTAGGGCCTTGGAAATCCTTTTGTATTCATCCCCCAACTTGCACTTTTCAATGTTCATTTCCCTGGGTGGAATCAGGGCAACCACTCGAAAGGGTATAAATATTTATGCAAACATTTATTTTATATTATAGTTGTTCCTCACTACTTCATGGTTCAAATTTTGTGGACTCGCTCTCTCATGCCACGGTTTATGAACGTACAGTACATAATACTGTACAAAAAAATTGTACAGGAAACATGATTGTCAACTTTATTATTATTCATGTAATTGGGACAATACTGGATAGTAAAAAGTTAAGGAAACGTAAAATCAGGTCTCTCCTGCAAATGAGTCCTCGAGGCTCAATGGGATTTACCTTTCTAAATAAAGGTTGAATGAAAAAAAAAATACTTAGGACAGGCACCACCATTTTGTAGTTTTCTCTCAATAAGCCTACACTGTATTCCCGGTTCATAATGACCACATTTCCCAGAAGGCAACAGGGCCCCACCCAGAAGCCCCATTTCATTCTGCTAAAAAAACAGGTAAAGTTTTTATCTGATCGGCGCCCAGCGAATGCAGAGAAGCTGCACAGAATCCATCAAACCGGACCAGAAACAGACCAGAAATGGTCCTCCAGACTCAGCGGTGAACCCAAGAGCTCCTAGACGGTCCATGCAGACCTCTGAGTGGGAACGCACACTGTCAAAGGACCTGCGTTGTTTCTGTAGCCCATTGGGACTTTTTTCATCCAGACTTGGACTCAACTGACCACCTACAGTCCTGCGCTGGCCAATCAAAGGTCTGCCCCCCAAAATGCGCTTCAGTGCTCAAGAGCTGCACTGAATCGGACCAGAACCGCACCTCCAGACTCAGCAGTGAACCCAAGAGCTCCTAGCTAGCCCACGTGGACCTCCGAGCGTGGACGCGCAGGTAAGTAAAATTTATTCGCTACATACAAGTATGTTGTTAAAATTAGTAGGTATAAGAGTTGACAACACTGACTGTAGGTTTGTCGCTGCAGGTTACGGCTGCAGAAACGAACCGAGTCGGACCGGAACCGAGAGATTTTCTCACTAGCTTGTGTTGCTGTTCTGCAGAGCTAGTACTGGTAAGTAAAATTTATTAGCTATATATACAGTAAGCATGTTGTTAAAATTAGTAAGTTTAAGAGTTAACAGCATCGATTGTGGGCTATGTTGCTGCAGGTTATGTCTGCAGAAACAAACCGAGCCGGACCGGAACAGTCGGACCGGAACCAAGAGACGCTTCTGTTCTGCATAGCTGGTAAGTAAAATTTAGTGGCTACATACACAGTACTATATTTATGTTGTTGAAATTATGTAGATTTAAGAGTTGAGAACATTACAGAAGTGTGGGAAGCGTTTCTAAAGCCTTATTTTATATATAAATACTAAAATAAATATAACATTGCTACTTGGCCGATTTTCATTTATTGTAAGCGGGAGGCAAGGGGTCCAGAACCTAACACCGTCAATAAACTAGGGACTACTGTGCATGATTTTAACTGGTATTACTTTGTAAAAGGTTGATTTCACCATGACAATAAAGCTTTTTTGTGTGTGTAAAGGTGAGTTTTTATTGACAATAGTTGAATTATGACAACAATAAATAATAAATCCTAAACAAAATCTAGGAGGATTATAACTTTGTACTGTATATGCACTCTTCCTACTATGTTACATCCACTCTTGTAAATAAGATTACAAGTCAATTCCATTCCATTCATTTGCTAAAATATATTATGTCAGTTTGACTGTAAATGAGAAACCTGTACAACTGCAAGAAAAAAAAAAGTGAAGAGCCTCTGGGTAAATGAACAAGCTACAGTTTGTGGCCCAAGCAAATGTGTGGCTGACTGAAAGAGTGTGGGTAAAAAGCAAGCTGTATAAAAAAATCTTAGTAAGTGTTTCCTGCCTCCGAATTGCTCTCAGAAGCCAGGTCACTGAGCCTCTAGGCTTTCACCCCATGTCAGGATATCAGCAGCAACATGGCTTTCTAGGAAGGGGGAGCTGATGTGAATACAAAGTCAGATCCTTAGTCAATAAATCACTGGCCATGACTGATGTGCTTGAACATTGAACCTAACTGTTTGAAAATGTGGCACATTCTCTACAGAGTGGCATTCAGGCAATTCTGTCAGCACAAATTAACTCTACATAAGTAATATAACTAGTTGCCCACAATGTTCACAGGACCAGATATTTTCAAATGGCCTTGAATACAGTGTTGTTCCACTGTTAATGGTAAATGTATTGTACATACTTTATGTATTTCCTTAATAGCCAACCAGGATACCCCAAAGTGCTTAACAACACAGTCTGTGCCCTTGTTTACCAATCCACACACATTCACACAGGCCTCTGTGCAAAACTAATCTGAATAAATCCTTTTATAGAGTTTATTTAATACTTTCAGGAAGATGGCACTGCTGTGCATGGCATGCCCTCCACCTCTGTCTGCAGTGATTGTGTTTTTTCTGTTTTTGTCATTTTTCACCTACAACATCGACTCACTGCTGGTTTATGAATGTCATCAACTCCTAAATCTCTGACTATCTGCCACCAGTCTCGCTTTGCTTGATCATAACGATCGTAACTCTGGACCCCCTCTTGGACCCCCACCTCTGCTTGAAGACGTTCCCGTTTACCTCCGCCGTGGTATCCTGCCTGCTCGAGGACATCGCTCCAGGCGCCATGGAAAACGGGCCGGCCGTCTTGTGAGGCTCAAAGCCTGCTGGGCTGCTGCTGCGGCTTCCTCTTCAACCGAGGACCACATCTTAAATCAACTGTCCTGGCGCTGCGCCGATCCACCTGAGTACTTCCCCGTCCCACGAGTCAGGTCGCGCTTTCACATTGGACATGTTCGCAGCGGCAGGGCTTCCGGTCGTTGGAGTCGCGGGTCGAACTCCACAAATCTGAGACCACTGGTCTTAACTTCATGGACAACTTCTCCTGCTGTGATTCCTACAAGGATTGCCCTAATAAACGCCTGGTCTCTGGCGAATAAAACGTTAATTTTGAATGACTTTTTCTCCTCCACCGATCTGGACATCCTCTTCGTGACTGACACGTGGCTCTCCTGTGGTGAGTTCATGGCCCTGTCGGAAATTTTACGACCAGACTGTTCTTATTTTAATGCTCTGAGAATATCAGGCAAAGGTGGTGGATTATTAACTATTTTCAAAAAACATTGGAACTGCAAACTGGTACAGATACCAGCTAATTTTTTGAGCTTCGAACTGCTGTTTTGAGGTGGGCCGTTCAAATCCAGTTTTTTCTGCTGTGTTATACAGGCCACCCAAATATAATAAGGACTTCATGGCTGAACTTTCTGACTTTTTAACTTGGATTCTGCTCAGATATGGTCGGGTTATGATTCTGGGAGATTTCAATATAAATGTCTGTTGCCCTGAAAAGCCGCTGACTCAGGACTTTCTAGATCTGATCCAGTCTCTGAATTTTGTACAGAATGTTGCAGGACCAACTCACCAGCATGGCCACACACTGGATTTAGTATTAACCTTTGGTTTATCTGTTTCTGAGTTAGAAAATGGGGATGCAGTTTTCTCTGACCACAAACCCATTTCTTTCAACACTTCTTTTGTCAACGACTCCAAATCCCCTCCAGCAAGGCCATGTCAAATATTTAACCCTTCCACTGCTGCGCTCTTTTCATCTGCTTTTACTTAAGAACTTTCTCTCAGTCTCTGAATCCTCTTACATCAACACCCATGAGCTAGTCACTTTACAACAAGAGACCTGTGCTAAGGTGCTTGACCTGGTTGCACCATTAAAAATTAGGCATCCAAAGTGCACTCCACACCCTTGGATGAATGAGATCACTTGCGCAGCCAAACGTCAATGCAGGAAAGCCGAACGTAAATGGAAGAAGGACAAACTTCACGTTTTTTTTTATCGTGCTAAAATCATGTTACAAAGAGTACCAGGCCACTGTTAAATCAGGAAAAAAAAAAAAAATATTTCTCCCAAATCATCGCCTCAAAGAGCCACTATCCCCACGTTCTTTTCAACACCATTAACACCATTTTAACCGTGCCTCAGTCTGCCAACAGGGAGGCCTCTGCAGTTATGTGTGACAACTTTGCCAGTTTCTTTGTTAAAAAGGTTGAGTCGATCAGGCCACTGATTCCTCACACCACAGCTGACCCCTCTGTCATTGTCCCCTCCACATCAGTCTTTAACCAGTTTGAACCCATTTCCCTCTCATTTCTAAATGATGCCATTGGTCATATGAAACCCTCAGGTTCCCCTGCTGGCCCCATCCCTGCATCGTTTTTTAAACAAGCTTACCCTCCATTGGACCCTCTGTTCTTGACATTATAAACAGCAGTATGGCTACAGGTGTAGTTCCTGGCGCTTTTAAACATGCAGTGGTAACTCTAATAAAAAAAAACCCGGACTTGACCCTTCAACCTGCTCAAACTTCAGACCCATCTCCAAACTTCCCTTTCTTTCTAAGATCCTGGAGAAAATAGTTTTCACCCAATTAAACAAGTTCTTGAGTGGAAATTCTATTCTTGAGATCTTTCAGTCTGGCTTTAAGAAACTACACAGCACCGAAACAGCCTTAGTTAGGGTCTGCAATGACATTCTTCTGGCAAATGACTCTGGTCAGTCTGTAGTCCTGGTACTCCTTGACCTTACCGCTGCATTTGATACTGTGGACCACAGTATCCTTTTATCCCGGCTAGAACACTGGGTTGGGATTACTGGTGCAGCGTTAGAATGGTTCCATTCATACTTGAGCGATAGGAGTTTCTGTGTTAATTTTGCTAACACTATCTACTTCAGTGCCTCTTTCCTGAGGGGTCCCGCAAGGCTCCATTCTTGGACCCCTTCTATTTTCTTTGCATCTCCTCCCCTTAGGGTCTATCCTGAGGAAACATGGTCTTTCCTTTCATTGTTATGCTGATGACTCTCAGATTTATCTGCCATTAACACCTAACAGTTCCTCCTCCATTTGCCCTTTGTTAAAATGTCTTGATGACATCAAGACTTGGATGGTTGCGAACTTTTTGAGTTTTAATGATCAGAAGACTGAGGTCATTGTGTTTAACCCTAGCTCTGCCACTGTCACTGATCCTGCAAACCTGGACTCTCATAT
Source organism: Nematolebias whitei (assembly GCF_014905685.2). Lineage (NCBI taxonomy): Eukaryota > Metazoa > Chordata > Actinopteri > Cyprinodontiformes > Rivulidae > Nematolebias > Nematolebias whitei. The sequence continues at coordinate 2,077,908 of NC_056518.1, forward strand.
CTAAAACAGTCTGTTACAAATCTCGGGATAGTTTTAGACTTGGATTTTAAGTTTAATAAGCAGATAAATTCTGTTCTTCAAAAAAGCTTCTTTCAGCTAAGGCAGATAGCTAAGCTCAAGTCTGTCCTGTCCAGATCCAACACTGAAAAATTAGTCCATGCATTTATTACAACCCGGCTGGACTACTGTAACTCGCTTTATGCTGGGGTCAGTCAGGTCTCTCTCTCACGTCTCCAGCTTGTCGAAAATGCTACAGCTCGGCTACTAACAGGAACTCGCAGGTTTGAGCGCATTACTCCAGTTCTGTCCTCCCTTCACTGGCTTCTTGTGTGTGTCAGAGTTAATTTTAAGATTATTCTGCTGACATTTAAGTGTGTTAATGGCCTTGCACCCTCATACCTCTTTTACCTCCTTCATCCTTATACTCCTTCTCGGGCCTTGAGATCATCAGACTAGTTGCTTTTGGCCGTACCAAAAACCAGGCTGAAGCTCAGAGGAGATTGGGCATTTTCGGTCATGGGCCCTAAACTCTGGAATAATCTGCCCATCAACATTCGACAGGCCACCTCAGTCTCTACTTTTAAATCTCTCCTCAAAACACATCTGTACTCAATGGCATTTAACACAGTGTGATCTCATTTGGTATTTTGTTGTTGATGATTGTGTTCATGCATTTTGCTTTTACTCCCTGACATTTAACACAGGGTGGTTTGATTTAGTATTTCATTGTTTCTCATTATATTTAATGTTTTTATGCTTTCATTCATCCATCCATCCATCCATTTTCTTCCGCTTATCTGGGGTCGGGTCGCGGGGGTAACAGCCTAAGTAGGGAGGCCCAGACTTCCCTCCACCCAACCACTTGGGCCAGCTCTTCCGGGGGAATCCCGAGGCGTTCCCAGGCCAGCCGAGAAACATAGTCCCACCAGTGTGTCCTGGGTCTTCCTCAGGGCCTCCTCCTGGTGGGACGTGTCCAGAACACCTCACCAGGGAGGCGTCCAGGAGGCATCCTAAACAGATGCCCCTAGCCACCTCAACTAGCTCCTCTCGACATGGAGAAGCAGCGGCTCTACTCTGAGTCCCTCCCAGATGATCAAGCTTCTCACCCTGTCTCTAAGGGAGAGCCCAGACACCCTACAGAGAAAACACATTTCGGCCCCTTGTATCCGAGATCTCGTTCTTTCGGTCACAACCCAAAGCTCGTGACCATAGATGAGGGTAGGAACGTAGATCGATCTGTAAATTGAGAGCTTCGCCTTTTGACTCAGCTCTCTCTTCACCGTGACAGACCTGTACTGCGCCTGCTTCACTGCAAATGCTGCACCTATCCGCCTATCGATCTCACTCTCCATTTTTCCCTCATTTGTGAACAAGAACCCAAGATACTTGAACTCCTCCACTTGGGGTAGGACCTACTCCCTGACCTAGAGAGGGCACTCTACCCTTTTCCGGCTCAAGACCATGGTCTCGGATTTGGAGGAACTGATCTTCATCCCGGCCGCGTCACATTCAGCTGCGAACCGCTCCAGCAAAAGCTGTAGATCATGATCTGATGAAGCCAATAAGAACACATCATCTGCAAAAAGCAGAGATGCAATCCTAAGGCCACCAAAACGGATCCCCTCAACACCTTGGCTGCACCTAGAAATTCTGTCCATAAAAGTTATGAACAGAATTGGTGACAAAGGGCAACCTTGGCGGAGTCCTACTCTCACTGGGAACAAGCCCGACTTACTGCAGGCTCTGACATCGGTCATACAGGGACCTAACATCCCGTATCAAAGGACCTGGTACCCCATATTCCCAGAGTACCCCCCACAGGGTTCCCCGAGGGACGCGGTCGAACGCCTTCTCCAAGTTCACAAAGCACATGTAGACCGGTTGGGCAAACTCCCACGCACCCTCCAGGACCCTGCTGAGGGTGTAGAGCTGGTCCAGTGTTCCACGGACAGGATGAAAACCGCATTGCTCCTCCTGAATCCGAGGTTCGACTATCCGATGGGCCCTCCTCTCCAGAACCCCCGAATAGACCTTACCAGGGAGGCTTAAGAGCATGATTCCCCTGTAGTTGGAACACACTCTACGGTCCCCCTTTTTGAATAGGGGGACCACCACCCCTGTCTGCCAATCCAGGGGAACTTCCCCCGATGTCCACACAATATTGCAGAGTCGCGTCAGCCAACACAACCCTATAACATCCAGAGCCTTAAGGAACTCCAGGCGAATCTCATCCACCCCTGGGGCCCTGCCACCAAGGAGCTTTTTAACCACATCGGTGACCTCAGCACCAAAGATTGGAGGGCCCGACCCAGAGTCCCCAGGCTCCACTTCCTCAGTGGAAGACGTGCCAGTGGGATTGAGGAGGTCTTTAAAGTATTCTGCTCACCGACCCACAACATCCTGATTTGAGGTCAGCAGCACACCACTCCCACTATAAACAGTGTTGGTGGCGTACGACTTTACCCCCCTGAGACGCCGGATGGTGGACCAGAATCGCCTCGAAGCTATACAAATGTCATTCTCCATGGCCTCTCCGAACTCTTCCCATGCCCGAGTTTTTGCCTCAGTGACCACCCGAGCCGCATGTCGCTTGGACTGCCGGTACCCATCAGCTGCTTCCGGGGTCCCACAGGCCAAAAAGGCCTGATAGGACTCTTTCTTCAGCCTGACAGCATCCCTCACCGACGGTGTCCACCATCGGGTTTGAGGGTTGCCACCACATCAGACACTGACAAACTTGCGGCCACAGCTCCGGTAAGCTGCCTTGACAATAGAGGCACGAAACATGGTCCACTCAGACTCAATGTCCCCCACCTCCCCCGGAACATGTTCGACGTTCTCCCGGAGGTGGGAGTTAAAACTCCGTCTCACAGGAGACTCTGCCAGATGTTCCCAGCAAACCCTCACAATACGTTTAGGTCTGCCAGGTCTGACCGGCATCCTCCCCCACCATCGGAGCCAACTCACTACCAGGTAGTGATCAGTGGACAGCTCCGCCCCTCTCTTCACCCGAGTGTCCAAGACATGTGGCTGCAGATCAGATGAGACAATGACAATGTCGATCATCGAACTGCAGCCTAGGGTGTCCTGGTGCCAAGAGCACATATGGACACCCTTATGCTTGAACAAGGTGTTCATTATTGACAATCCATGACGAGCACAGAAGTCCAACAACAGAACACTACTCGGGTTCAGATCAGATTCAGATTTTATTCATGTTGCTGTAATATCTTGTTATTAATATTTGATGTTGTGATCTTTTTTGGTAAGCACTTTGATAACAGTTACTGTTTTAAATGTGCTATATAAATAAATGTGACTTGACTTTATATTGCAATCATACACCAATGTAGCACACATCTGAGGCAAGGAGGGGTTCACTATCTTGCAGAGGTACACTTTGACATGTTGAAATCTGACTACATGCTGGGGGAATTGAACCTCCAACTCTCTTTTAAGGACGATTGCATTAACCACTGACCACAGCAACCCCATAAGTGCTTTGTACATCCACTTTGAAGACATTGTGAAGGGCAGATATATTATCTCATAGGATGATACCTGATTGGATGAGTAAATGTCCCATAATATTGTGTACAGCAGAGGTGGACTATTAATTTTCTGCAAAGAGTGGCATAAGAAACAGATGCTGTTGTGTATGGGTGGACCAAAAGGCTATACTAAGATTTGTCAATGATATGTTTTATAATAAGCTAAAATATTATTTGTCATTAACTGCAAATGGGCAATAAAACTTGAAAAATCATATTAGAAAATGTTCTGATGCATGTTCAATAATCCAGATAGAAAAATCTAAAAAAGTTAAATCTGGTCCTCTGGATTTTCAAAAAAACTACACAAAAAAATGTAGAAATGTTTTGTTTTTCATCCGAAAGACTTCCTCAGTTTGAGGTGTTGTATTCAACTCAGTCTTATAAATAGCACCTTCTTGTAGTGGATCAACCAGTTTGTTGCTGACAACCAAAACCAGTTGCTCACATGGTCAAGGAGGACCATCAGCCTAACGATGGATCATTAGCACCCTGATGGCTGTTTGCTATTCACAGGGGGCAGAGTGATACTAGCAATAATAGCATTGTAAGAGGGGGACAGTTGAACACGGAGACCTCCACCTGTTTAATGATAGATGGGTTCTTTTCATAAAGATGGCCTCCTTTACTCCTCTCTCAAACCATTGTTCCTCTCTATCAAGGATGTGAACATCTTCATCCCTGAACGAGTGATCGCTGGCCTGGAGATGAGTGTAGATCGTAGAGTTCTGGCCTGAGTGGCATCATTCCCAAGAGCCTGGAACTGAAATCTTCTGTCATTGGGCACCGGGCAAGCAAGATCCTTCAGCAGGCACAGACCCAGCTGCTGAATGAACAGGTGAGACAGACCAATTTTACTATTGAGGCCTTGAAGGCCAAAGAAGAGCACATTAAACAACAACTATTAACGTGACAAGATCAGACCATGCTTGAGCAAGTGATGGACTGTACAGATCAGGCACGCTCAGCACAGCATGCCAAGTTCAAAACTTGACAACAAAACAAGTTTAACTTACTGATAACTCGTCAACACCATCACAATTCCAATAACACCACATTCCATGGAAGACAACACTCGGATAGACAGTTACACGACAGGGAGACAGAAAAGTGGGTGAAGAATTTATCTAACAGACAGCTCACCCAGCCAGAGACTGAGATTATTGCCAGGGGACTGAACTTTGCAGTTGCACCAAGAAGAATTCCTCTGGTGGAGATGATCACAGCCACTGAGTCAGCCATCCACAACAACAAAATTAAAGCATGTGAGGCAGAACAACTCAGAATCAAAGTTTCAGCCTGCCTCAGCATTGTCCAACCAACACCTTCCAACATCAGTAGAGAGGAGAGGGATACACTCACCACTCTTAGCAAGGACAAAAACATCATCATTCTTCCAGCAGAAAAAGAAAGGCGCACAGTGATTTTGAGCCAGAAAGACTATCATGAGAAAGTTATGACACTCCTTAGTGACTTAGTCACTAGTCACTTAAGAGCCACTGGAAAGAAATCCAGGAAGTGGCTACAAGAAGAAGTTGATAGATTGCCTGAAAATTTTGGAGCAGGACAAGGATATTAACCATATTCTGTACCACAGACTTACCCAGGGGAGGCCACACCTAGTCTGTATAAAATTCACAAACAAGGTGTACCTTTAAGACCAATCGTTAGCATGATTAACTCTGTCACTTACAACGTTTCCAAATATCTGGCATCTGTACTCATCCCTTTAGTTGGCAGCTCAGAACACCACATACAGAACACCATGCACTTTGTGGATAGGGTGAGGGATGTCATCCTGGAGACTGATGAAATAATGGTCTCTTTTGATGTCACATCACTCTTAACGTGCATTCCTGTTGATGATGCGGTAGAGGTGGTCAGGTTAAGAATAAAATCAGACACAACTCTGAGCAGCAGGACCACCTTTCCACAGAGCAACTGTGTCAACTCTTGAAACTGTGCTTGCAGTCAACCTACTTCACATATGGGGGCCAATATTATAGGCAGAAAAATGGGTGTGCTATGAGGTCTCCAGTTTCTCCTATTGTTGCCAACCTGTACATGGAGGAGGTAGAAAAGAGAGCCTTGACATCCTTTTCAGGGACACCACCAAGTCATTGATTCAGGTATGTTGATGACAACTGGGTGAAAATTAAATCTCAGGAAGTCCAACATTTCACTGATCACATCAACTCTGTGACCAACTCTTGATAAATATATCAAGTTCACATGAGAAGATGTAAAAAATGGCAGGCTGGCTTTCTTGGACTGTGAGGTCTCAGTTTCTGATAGAAGACGTTTGCAAACTGAGGTGTACCACAAACCCACCCAATCAGACCAGTATTTGCAATTTGACTCCCATCACCCTTTGGAGCACACGTTAGAAGTCATCAGGACTCTACCACAGAGCAGACAGCATCCCCACTAACTCAGGAGCCTGGCAGAAGGAGAAATCCCACACAAGACAGGCTCTAGAACAATGTGGATATCCTAACTGGGCCTTCCAGAAAACAGAGAAGAAACCCAAACAGGACTTCAGCCAGACATCAGGTGAAAAGGAGGAACCCAGACGCAGACCAGTGGTCATTCCATACATTGCGAGAGTATCAGAGAAACGGAGATGTTTATTTTCTAAACATAACGTCCCAGTGGCTTTTAAACCCCAAAATACATTACGGCAAAGACTGGTTCATCCCAAAGATCCAGTCCCCCGGTACAAAGAGAGTAATGTTGTGTATGCTGTTCAGTGTCAGGAGGGCTGTGATCAGTCTTACATTGGGGAAACTAAACAGCCACTGGCCAAAAGGATGGCACAGCACAGAAGATCAACATCATCAGGCCAGGACTCTGCGGTCTACACTCATCTCCATGCCAGTGGTCACTCTTTCAGGGATGAATATGTTCACATCCTTGATAGAGAGAAATGATGGTTTGAGAGAGGAGTAAAGGAGACCATCTTTGTGAAAAGAAACCGTACATCATTAAACAAGGGTGGAGGCCTCCGTGTTCAACAGGGTGCTAACGATCCATCGTTAGGCTGATGGTCCTCCTTGATCATGCGAGCAGCTGGTTTTGGCTGTCAGCAGCCAACTGGTTGATCCACTACGAGAAGGTGCTATTTATAAGACTGAGCTGAATACAGCACCTTAGACTGAAAAAGTCTTTCGGATGAAAGACGAAACGTTTCTACAATTTCTTTGTTTTGTTATGTTTTTTTGAATGTTTAGAGGACAAGATTTAACTTTTTTTTAGAAAATTAAATGTTGTTTTCCCATTTCATGTAAACCATTAACACAAAAATGGTGGATTGATTGTAGTCTCTTTGGTAGGGTAAACACACCGTGGCAGATCATTTCATCTACTTCCAGGTTGTAGCTGAGGAGACACGGTAGAATGACAAGGCTTTATGAGGCACCTTTTAAATTTAACTCACTAAAGGTTTAAAGGATAATTTGGCAACTTGGCCAGAAATGTTGGATGGACTGATAAACCTGGCCATCAAGATTGCTTATTGAATACGGGAGCAACAGTGTCAGTGGAAGTACAAGGAAACCATCATGAACAAGGTGAGTCTTTTGATTTTTCTTCATCTTCTCTCCACTTAATCCTCAGTTATCCCTGGCTACTTAAACACAAACCTATCAATAACTTGGTAGAGATGACAGCAGATAACTGAAGTAGCTCCTATTTGGAGAACTACATTAGGTCAGCGGTTTCCCCTCTGCTAAGAGTCTTGACTCGCCAGAAGAAATTGACCTTGCTAAAACTCCTCAGTGCTACCATGGTCTAGCTCAGAGCTATTCAACAAAACTGCTCAGAGAGTCACAGTTTATGAAAGCCAACAGCTTGGGGGCCGGACATCCAGTGATTAAAATCATAAACCAAAGTTTAAGCCTCCTTTTTTTCTGCATACCTCTTAATTCGAAGGATCAGCTGGTCTCTCAACAAAATCGATCAACTTCTCCCGACAGGAGTCAGGGTAATGAGGACCCTCTTACCTCGACGGAAACAAATTGGATTCATGATGACAACTAGATTCTGCTGTTTGGGTTGGTGAAATCTTGGATTGTCTACAAATTTGTGTGGATGTGTCGAAGCTTGACAGTGCTCAGACTGAATTTGGGGAGCTGCAACAGGGAGCTGAAGCAGGCTGTTATCAGGACTGTGAACTTCCTGGCAGCACTCATGAATGGTGGGTTTAATCTTGGAGAAGATGTGAGCTCGACTTTTGGTGTAAAGGATCAATTCAGCTGTTTTGGAGTTACATCAGAGGAATATATACCAGCGTGACTTTAAAAGGCAAAAAACAACAATTCACGAGTTCTGCCTGACCCAAACTGTGGCCTTGACGCTGGACTTATCTCAACTCCTCCTGGAATGTTTTGAAAACAACAAAGATGCTTTGACTGTTTCCTCACCCCTCCCTTCCCCAAGGCTGTGGACATGTAACAGAACCTCAACTGAGCTGAAGATGAATGTCACCTCTTATCTGGACAATGGCTGAGAGGGTGGGCTCTGGACTATGCTACGACTTTCCCTTAAAAATTCAATGTTTTCACTGGCCTATATGTAAATGTATAACGTCTGTTTATGTTGCTTTGCTGTGGTAAGTTTTTTTGATGCCTCAAATCATGCCCCGTCTAGGACACGGCGTGAGATATCTTTTTATACCGTCTCTCCTCATGTTTTCTTTCCTTTTCTCATCTAAGCAAAATATTATTCTGAATAAGAATACAAGGGCTGCGCTATTTAATAGCCGCAGCTTCATGCACTTCGCCCATCTTTTGGACGACTGTACGTACATATTCTAGTTGTATCTCGGTGCAATGCCAATAAAGTTTATTCTGATTCTGATTCTGATTTGATTCTGATTACAATGATCTCTTACCTTTAAAATTTGTTTATTTTATTGCATTGAATCATAAATGCAATAAACAGAACCCAAAACCCAAACCCAGAACTGCCCCCCCCCCCCCATACACACACAAATTTTTATTACTTTTTTTAATTATGAAGTGGGCCGGATTGAAGTCACCCGTGGGCCTGAAGTGGCCCGTGGGCCACCAGTTGAATAACCCTGGTCTAGCCCCAGCTTTTAGCAAAAAAAAACCCCAAACTCCTTACCACTGGATTGTCTGTATGATTGCACCATTTATCTCCTTTCAGGGGCCGCATTACCACATGGTAGATCATATAATTTATTACACATCGAGAAGGAGACAATGAGGTGTTACATCAAGGAATCCTTGGGTTCTAGTATTATTCATCCATCTATGTCCCCTGTTGGGGCAGGTTTTTCTTTGTTCAAAAGAAAGGTAAGTCTCTTAGACTCTGTAAGGCTCAATCAGATCATTCCAAAAAATTAATATCCACTTCCTCTCATCGACTCTGTTTTTGAACAGCTCCACGCGGCTTCCATTTATAAGAAATTAGACATACATAATGCACATCATTTGGTTTGCATAAAGGAGGGGATGAATGGAAGACCACCTTTAATTATTTAGTTTAAGGCTGAAAAATGTGAAATCTACATCACTACTCAAAAAAGTTCAATCTGGTCCTCTGGACATTAAAAAAAAAACAAAAGCAAAACAAAGCAAAAAAAAATTCTAGAAACGTTTCGTCTCTCATCCAAGAGACTTCCTCAGTCTGAGGTGCTGTTTTCAGCTCAGTCTAAA
>NC_056518.1:2087239-2094466 GCF_014905685.2 Nematolebias whitei
ATATATATATATATATATATATATATGTGTGTGTGTATACATATACATATATATTGTATATATCTCCATGAGCCACCACTGTTCCTTCCTGTACTTCACTATTCCATCATCATCATCTTTTTTTTATAAAGGGCTTTAACACCAGCCCCAGCTGAAACACCACCAGGTTTCCTTATCATCCATTATCTGTCAGATGACACACCAAATACCTTCCTACTTGTTTCTGTAATTACTGTTGTTGTAGTAGTCCAGTCATTTGGAAGCACTTTCTTCCCACCCAGGGCCTTTAACAGCTCCTCTCTGAATTTCTCACAACATTCTTCTTTCTTCAGCTTCCACGAATTGGTCTCTTTATCTGATTTTACTCTTTTACACAATTACAGTTATTCTACACACAACCATCCGATGCCGTCTGGCCGTGCTCTCCCATCATAACCTTACAGTCCCCAATCTCCCTCAGGTTTCCTCTTCTACACAGAATGTAGTCTACCTGTATACTCCTTCCTCCACTCTTGTAGGTCACTTTATGCTCCTCCCTCTTTTGAAAATAGGTGTTGACTAGTCATTTCCATTCTCTTGGCAAAATCCACCACCATCTGTCCTTCCTGGTTTATTTTCTTGACACCAAACCTACCCATCACCCCCCCCCCCCCCCCCCCGTTTCCTTCACTAACATGTCCATTCAGGTCTGCTCCGATCACCACTCTCTCCTCCCTGGGAATATTCTAAAACAATATCATAAAGAAATTGAAAATACATTTGAACAGACCAAAAACACTTTTGTAATCAAATAAATCCATCTGTCATTATCTTTAAGCCCCCAGTATACTTACATGTACGTCTGTTCACGCATACGTACATGTGTACTGTACGCAGAGGGTTCAGACTTCATTTTCGAGTGTCCACCCTGAGCGCCTGCAGTCAGCTCCACAGACAAGGGGCGTTTACCTTCGGGACAAATTGAGGTTGCTGATTGATCATTTGCTGACATGCCTACTGGATTGATTGACAGGTCAAAACAAAAATATATCAAGAGCGCTGGCAGCCTCAGCAATGTTCTGTGCTTACATGTTGTTAATAAAAAGATCTTAAGAAAAAAAAAAACAGGGAGCGCTGGCTCTGAAGCCCACACATCAAACCAGCCCACCAGGAAATCTCCAGACCCTCCCGCAGCCATGCTGGATCTGATTTTAAGGCCCTATTTACACGGACAGGATGGGGTGAAACATACGTTTTTTCATATGTTAATTAGAGGAAAAGATTTGCGTTGACACGGTCGGATTTTGGGTTTACATGCATCCGTAGGATTCCCCCCAACCCCCCCCCCCCCCCCGCCCTCCCAAATCCGCTGTAGTTACCATGCCAGGTCATTAGATGGCGCTGTGAATTTTGTACTTTCACCTAATGCACATGCGTGCTGCCTCGGCACGCTCCTTTCCTCTGGGCTAAAACTCAGCTTCATATTATAATGTAGCGCGACGTGTGCGCGAGCCACGTTCTATAAACAGCGATATTAGAACTGGATCTGACTGTGTCTCTTCCAACACAGATGTCGGTCACAGCACCTAGAATCTGACATAGATTAACTACGAGATAAAAAATATATTCCATCATTCGTAGTTCTGAAAGCAGTGTGTCTGCCGCCATATTGATAGAAATATAGCGTCTGTCCGCAAATGCGTGTGCGCATGTGGTTTAACACAAAGCCTCAGCGGGAGATGTTTACATTATCAGCGGGGGGTCAGCGGAAAACCTCCACTCTGGATTCAGAAACCTCCGGATTCAAAAGAGGGGGGGGGGGGGCACTGGTGTCGTGTAAATGATCAGCAGAACCGCAGAGAGAAAGCTGCGGAAGCACTCAAAATACGCGCCGTGTAAACGGCCCCTAATTCGCTCGTGACAAATTCCTTCATTTCTCACCATTTCAGTCATGGATTCAATGGAGGAGGAAGAGATCACTGCCTCTTGGCAAAAAAAAACAAAAGAAAAGGCCAGATCAGGGATGAAGACTTTAATACATTGGTGTCGCATACAAAACAGACCGTCACCAGGCAGTTTACTGTGCGACACCGCGTACACGGTCGTAAAAATTGAGCTTTGCATGGACATGCTCTGGGGGGTAAGCTTGTACCTCCGCGTATGGACGTACGCGGGAGTATACTGGGGGCTTTACCCATTTCTTCCATTCCATGTAGTTGCTGGTACACATGGTCAGCAGTCACTGAGCAAGAGTCGGGGTACACACTGGAGATGTTTCAAGTCCATGACAGGTACTGATAAGGACAAACAACCATTCTCATTCATACTCATACCTGGGGAAAATTCAGAGTTACCAATTAACAGGCATGTTTTTGGTCTGTCGAAGGAAAGCCGAGTACCTGGTCAAAACACATGCATGCATCAAGAGAATCTGTAAGCTTCATTTAGAAAGGCTCTGGCCAGAATCTGACCTCACTGAGATCTCGCTCCACCTCCTTGCTGAGAAGTAACAGCATTACCCACAATTCCACTCTTGCTGTTTGTAAATCTCACCCACAACAAAAGCATTCATAACTAGTAAAAATATTGTTTTTTCCACAGTCAACTGAGATGAGCCAATGCTCAACTAGTGTTCACACATACTGGAGGATCTAAAATGTAGTCATCAGCAGCAGCTCTTCATAATGTGCAAGTTCCCATTTTACATCTATCTAGTGTGTAAGAATATATGTAACAGATCTTTAGTTGGCAGGAAATTAGCAATATGTTCAAAATTGAAACCTCAGTGCTGGCAAGTTTGATGTTTGTTTACCACACGCCTAAAGCATAATTTTAAAACTAGCAGCATGTGGACTGTGTTGGACATTGTGCCTGTTTCAGACAAAACAGTTACGTTTACAATCTGTCAGAAATATGTGAAGCGCTTTCAAACTTTTGAGCTTGTATTCATCAGTGCATACATGCCGCATGTGTCCACATAACTTGTGTGTGCAAGTGTAGTGGACTAGGCCTACGTCGAAACTAAGTCTAAGGTCAAAACTCTTGACCTTTAGAACCTTGTGGGACAGGAACTGTCATTTCAGGTATTTGAATACATAAATACAGGTTCACCCATCCTGAGACTTTCTTTCTTGAAGATTCAAGTGAAAAGAACACTTTCTGTTTTATTATCATTACTATCTTACAAATGTTGATAATCAAAGTGTTTTAGTTCAAACCATTTTAGATGTTGCAGTGAACTAATCAATTTTATTAACTGAGTAATGATTTTTATTCTCATGCAGTTAGAACTCATGTTAAAAGCTGTTACAGAGTAATTATGCATTTTTCTGATTTCTGCTTTTGAATGAGCAAGTGTGTGCGTTTACAAGGTTACAGTCAAACGAAAAACAAGTTGTTATGTTAAAACTGTCATGTTTTAGAATCCTCTCAGACGTAAGTAGAGATGTTTTGCACCTGTTTCCTGAAACACGCCAAAACAAAACCCTCTCGGTCTGTGAGAACATTTCTGAGCTGTCCCATAACAATTCTCGCTGTCTCTAACCTCTTACGTCACAAAACCCACCCCGTCTGGTCGTTTCTGACCAATGAAAAATCCCAAAAAGTGAACCGGGAAAGAGTCTTTAAAATGTCAGTACTTCCTGGTCTACAGAGAGTCAGAGAGTTGGAGAGTTGTCAGACTTCTAGAGTTCTGGAGTTCTGAAGTTGCTGGAGTGCTGGAGAGTTTTCTGCTGGTTCTGCTCAAGTTCTGTTAGAGACGGGATGATCTTGACATGACAAAAGGCTCTTCCGAGTTCCATGGGATTATAACTTTCACTAGCCACTACTTCTGACGAGCTACAGCCACAATCAGGAGACGCTGGACAGGTAGCGTTAACGGAATTCCATATCTGCTGATAAATCTTCAGAAAGGTAATGGATCAAGTTTCCTACCAAGCGTACCGAAGGAGAGCTGGGCTTCTGATGGAGAGTGTCGGTTCTGGTGAACATTCCTCCCTTCCCATTCAATCTTACTCCCTTTAACTTCTTTCATCTTTAACTTTCTATCAAGTAGAAATTCTCCCAGATATTTAGAAATGTCTGTGTAAAGTGCTTATTCACATCCGTGTGGGCAAAAGATCATAGTTGTACAGTTTTCATAAATGTCTTCGGTGCAGCAACGGAAAAATCATGGCCGTATGATTTTTCCTGATTGATTGCTTTGTTGTTATTTTCATAATTTGCCAAATTAATGTACATGTTTGATGTTAAATTTGATTCTGTAAATAAATGACCGCATTCATTTTGATGGGTCAAATATAAATGACGTCTCACGTTTGCATTTCCTTAAATTCAATGCACGTTTTATTCAGTCCAGAAAAATGAGGAACCCGCGTTAAATGATGAATATATCCCAGCATCTGTTCATCTACACAAGTACCAATTCCACTCTTCATTCATTACAATGGTGTTGCTGTCTTTATTTTTATTTTTTACGCCTGCTCCCTTCTTCAGGGTAGGCCACATTGAAATCACATGAAATATTTGGCAATTGTTTTACTGTATACCCTTCCTGACACAACCTGGACTCGAACGCAGCACCTCGGAATTACAAGACCAAGGCACTGTCAGACCAAGTCTGTGCTGTAAACTGATAAAAGAATAGAGTAAAACACAAGAATTCAAAACACATAAAATGTCTAAAGAAAAAACAAACTATAAAAGTCAACCAACTAACCAAACAAACAAACAAAGAAGATTAAATCATAAAAACAATTAAATCCAACACCTCAGACTGCATTAAAAGCCAAATAGAGCCAAATAATATTTTAATTAATAAAAATAATGTAATTTATTTGTTTAAACATTTGATATGTTTCCTATGTTCCATTGTGAACATAGGTTCATGAGTTTATGAAATCTGCAGTTGAATGCATTCTGTTTATATACGCATTTTACACAATGTCATAACTTTTACAGAATTGATATTGCTTACGTATTTTTTTTACATGGGCACCAGCGACCCCCGTGACCCAAAATGGAAGAAATGGGTAAAAAATAATGGATGGATGGAAACTGTATGTGTCTGACTGGTGGAATGTGTATGTAACATGTAATTTAACTCTTTAATGGTGTGTGCACACGTTTGTGAAGGCAGCACAAAACCAATCCCAAAACAAAATACCTGAAGATGATAAAGTATATCATAATGTATTATATTGTTTGTCTTATGAATTAGGTAAATGTCAGTTGTAAATGTCACCAGAAAAGTGCTAATTTGTTTTAATGAGTAAACATTCATCCATTTTCACACCTGAGCATTATGGCTTTGTGTGAGACAAGCTTACATTTACAAATACTACACATGCAAGTTAATACTCTAAAACACATCCTGCTTAATGTGGGCGGCTGTGGCTGAGTGGTTAAAGCAGTCGTCCTCCAATGCAAGAGTTGGGGGTTCGAATCCACCAACAGTCGCATGCCAAAGTGTCTCAGGGCAAGACACTGAACCCCTCGATGCCTCTGATGTGTGTCCCATCAGTGTATGAATGTGATCTAAAGCTCTGATTAGTCTCTTTAGAATGATTTGTTCAATTAGCTTTGTAGAGATCTAGTAGAGTGCTGTATGAATGGGTGAATGAGGACACAGAACGTAGTGTAAAGCGCTTTGAGTATCTTGATAAGATAGCAAGGCGCTGTATAAGTACAGTCCATTTACCATTCATTTGTACTGACTCACTCATTAGCTACTACATTGCATCATATATGCTTCATCACTCCAGAGCCACAGCCGACCGTCCCTCCTCTGTCTGTGTCACTGTCATCTTTGCAGTCCATGACGGGGACACTTCCCCATGTGACGAGTGTAAATACTGCATCAGCGCTGACTGCTCCCGTAGACTTGCTGCTGCTGCTGGCACTCCATGTCACTTCTTATCATCTTTTCAAGCACCACAGTTCACCACTTTTTCACATCTTCCTGCCTGAAAGTTTTTAATGTGTCCTGCACACAACTCACTTTGATCACATTATATCTTGGTGTTAATCTTTGCTAACCTAATGGCAACTTGACATTTATATGTAATCTCTGAACATTTACACCCTGTTGGCTTAAAACATAACTATATTTGATATTTATGGAAACAAAATAAGTATTAATGAGATTTATTTTGCTTAACAGCTTTTTTTTGTTTTTGCAAACCAAAGGCTCCCACATAGTTGGGTGGACCTCTGTCCACGGAGGTCCGCATGTACCGGATTAGACTCGAAGCGGACGCCCACAGGGCATGTCTGTACAAAGATCAATTTTTAAGTACACGTACTCGGTGTCGCACAATAAACTGCCCAGCGACGGACTGCTTTGTAGGCAACACCAATGTATTAAATTCCCCTTCTTCATCCGTGGTCTGGTTTAATGGCCTTTTCTTTTGTTTTGTTTTTTGCCAAGAGGCAATCGATCTCTTCCTCCTCGTCCGTTGATGCCATGATTGAAATTGTGAGAAATTAAGGAATTTGTCATGAGAGAATTAAAAACAGGCCCAGCATGGCTGCGGGAGGGTCTGGAGATTTCACGGTGGGCCGGTCTGATGTGTGGGCTGCAGGGCCAGCGCTCCCGTTTTTTTTTTAATAACTTTTTATTAACAACATAAACACAGAACACCGTTGCGGCTGGGCTGTCACTCTTTTTTTCTTTTTTTTTGGCAACCTGTCAATCAATCCAGTAGGCATGTCAGCATATGACCAATCAGCAAAGTCAATTTGTCCTGAAGGTAAACGCCCCTTGCCTGCAAAACCGACTGCAGTCAGTCAGGGTTGACGCTCGAGTATGAAGTCTCAACGTCTGTGGACAGGGTGCACAGTTTTAGCGCGGACTAAGGTCCGCCCGAGTCTGTGGGAGCCTTAGGTCTCTCTTGTAAATGAGTCCTCAAGGCTCAGTGGGATTTACCTGTCTAAATAAAGGTTGAATGAATGAAAAAAAAAATCACATTATTTAGCTCTGGAGTTTTCAGCAGTGTTTATAATTGCTGTCTACATCGCCTCGGATGCTAAAGCTAAAGACGCCCTGAGGGAGCTAAATGATAACATCAGCTCGCTTCAAAACAAGCATCCGGAGGCTTTTTATGTGGTGGCTGGTGATTTTAATCACATAAACCTGAAAAACACTCTGCCAAGATTTTTTCAGCATGTGACCTTTCCAACACAAGAAAACAACACACTAGACCAACAAAAAAGGTTGAATCATGTCATCTGGACTTCGGTTTTTTTTTT
>NC_056518.1:2094566-2102157 GCF_014905685.2 Nematolebias whitei
CGAAGTCCAGATGACATGATTCAACCTTTTTTGTTGTTATATACCTGGATGACTGAGAAAACAAACTTTGCGTAACACACTAGACCGTGTTAACACCAACTTGCAAAACACATACAAAGCCATCCCCCGTCCCACCTTGGCTTCTCTGACCACATATCCATCTTTCTGGCCCCTGTCTAACTCCCCCTACTGAGATGTTCCAGGCCAACATAAAACAACCGTGCAACAACAGTGTGGCCAAGCGGCAGTGACTCTGTACTCTAGGACTGCTTTGCATGTCTTTTCATGACTCGCAGATCTTCAGGGAGGCTGCTGCGAATGAGGAAGAGCTGGATCTGGAGGAATACATATCTGCTGTCCTTGGATACATCAGCAAGTGTGTTGATGATGTCACCAGCACCAGGACTGTGATAAGCTACATCAAGCAGAAACCCTGGCTGAACACAGAGGTCCTTACTTTGCTGAAAGCAAGGGACGATGTCTTCAGGTCTGGCAACTCACAGAAACTGGGGAGGACAAGGAAAGAGCTGGCTGCTGGTATAAAAAGGGCCAAAGCAGCATATGCATGTAAGATCCAGAGACATTTCTCCTCACAGGACTCACGGGGCATATGGAAAGGCATTAAGTGCATTTTTTTCTTCTTTCGGCTGCTCCCTTCATCAGGGGTTGCTACAGCTAACTAAGTCACATGAAGACGTGGCAATCATTTTTACGCCGGATGCCCTTCCTGACGCAACCATTAAGTGCATAACAGACTATTAAAGCAGAGGTACACAATGCCCTAGAGACCATTAAAGCCTGATGCTCTTAACAGGCTCTATGTCTGCTTTGAAGACCCAAACTGACAACCCAGCACCAGACTCACCTCACCACCAGAAGACGAGTTCCTCAGAATGGCCTCAGCTGAAGTAAGGAGCACCTTCAGGAGGATTAATCCTCACAAGGCAACTGGCCCAGACAACATCCATGGGAAGGTGCTGAGAGACTGTGCCCATCAGCTCTGTGAGGTGCAGGCCGACATCTTTGATGCCTCACTCACCCAGGCAACTGTTCCCAACTGCCTGAAGACCATCACTATCATCCCAGTTCCAAAGAGCTCTGCAGTGTCTGGTCTGAATGACTACTGGCCAGTAGCCCTCACCCCGATAGTTGCTAAATGCTTCAAAAGACTGGTCATGACCCACATCAAAGCTACCATCAACATCAGTGAGGACCCTCACTAGTATGCATACCACAAGAATCGAACAGAGGACACCATCTCCTCCATGGGCGGCTGTGGCTGAGTGGTTGGAGCGGTCGTCCTCCAATGCGAGAGTTGGGGGTTTGAATCCAACAGCAGTCACATGCCGAAGTGTCCCTGGGCAAGACACTGAACCCCTCCTTGCCTCTGATGTGTATCCCATCAGTGTATGAGTGTGATAAAGCTCTGATTAGTCTCTTTAGAATGATTTGTTCAGTTAGCTTTGTATAGATCTAGTAATGGATAAATGAGGCACAGATTGTTGTAAAGCGCTTTGAGTATCTTGAAATAAGATAAAAAGGCGCTATATAAGTACAGTCCTCTGTGGTCCACACTGCTCTCACCCACCTGGAGCAGAAGGACTCCTACGTTCGTATCCTCTTTGTGGACTTCACATCTGCCTTCAGCACCATGATTTCCCAGACTCTGATGGACAAATTACTCACACTGGGACTAAACCCCTCCCTATGCAACTGGGTCCTGAACTTTTAAAAAAACAGACCACAATCTGTTAGGATCCACAACTTCTCCTCCACCATTACCCTCAGCACTGGCTCCCCTCACCTGTGTGCTGAGCCCTCTCCTGTTCACTCTGCTCACATATGACTGTGCACCGACCCATCCAGGCTGTTGTAGTATATATATTACATATATGGATATTTATTTGAGGTAGTTAATGAGATAGTTAAATCAGAAGAGTCTGGGTTTGACTGCTAGAGGGAAGTGATACCTTGTAAAAACACACAGACAACCATATAGTGCAAAAAATAGTGAATTATATTATATAATATTTACAAAAATCTATATATACAGACAAGTACTTGAAAGGTTCCAAAACATGAAATCCCCATAATTGTTTTTGCTTATCCAAGGGAAAAAAAAGAGTTCACAGTTCAACTCCTTGATGGGAGTAAGATGGATTGTTGGAAAGGATCCATTTCAGTTCAGTCCAGAAAGAGAATGTGGATGTGGCTGTAGGCTTAAACACCTCCTACCAGACTGGAAGGAGTTGATGGGATTCAACAGTTCTCCTGGTTCATTGTATGGTAGCTCGCCAGTCTGCTCAGCTCGACTACAGACACGATCCGGAATCAGGATTAACATCAGGAACCTGGCCTGTATAAAGCAGACCTTTTAACAAATAACCATGGGTTTTATCAACATCATTTCATAAATATAATAAATACATGTACATGTTTTTCCATCTTTACTATAGCCAACATTCTTTTTCCTTTTTTTCCAATAAAATTTATTTAGTTTTTTCAAAATGATAGTGACAGTGTGTTGTGTAAATTATAAGATAGACCCACATCCTCTCACTTCTTGTCATATTCCCTTTGAATTCACATTTGTAAGGCAACAAAACAGAGAGAAGGGCAACCCACCAGAGCTCACAAACACTGTCATGTTTCTGGTCCAAACTATTTTTTATTTTTGCTGTAACAAGTCCCATTGTTACTGGAACTGCTCTATCATCAATAAGACACCAGATCCAGCAGATGTATACTCTGATGATTTACTCCAGTTCAACAAAGCCCCAGTGAATTCAAATGATAGACATAAGTTTCTAGGTCAACAATAAGCCCTGAACAGGTGTAAACTGGATCCAGAGTAACAATGAAACCATCCTTGTTTATCCAAAATAGATCTTTGTGGGTAGTTGATTGAATGCTAAGGAGTAATGATAAATGATTAAGATAATGGTAATGATAAACCCAAAGCATTTTTAAGCCGTAAAATTAGCACTAATATTATCAGCAGAGGAATGAGATGGTTAGATTCCTGCAGACATACTGTAGATAGCCTTTTATCTGAAAAAAAGAGCAGTTTTGCCTCCCCTTCCTGCTGCCAGGATGACCTCACTTTGATCCTGTCATTGTGAATGATAATCACCTGAGACACAGTACAAATGATGTCCCTAAAACTCAGAGGTACAGTGTCCTTGTCACTTTCCTGGATTAGACATAGACACATACATACATACAGACAGCCATGTAGGCACTTACAACATATATATTAAAGAGCCAGAACTTACACTTCAGTGTTACACCTACGTATTCATCTGCCTTTGAATGATGGTTTTAAGATTTTGCATTTAAAGTGAACAATTAGTAAGAAACATGCAAGCAAAAAACAATTTTCTAATTTCTTCAAAGTTTACAATGTTTTAGTGTTTAACTTGAAAGTATATCCATAGCTTTAAAATTACATAACATGTAAGGGGATGTGGGCTTTCAAAGGGTTTTACTATGTTAATACTATGTTTTCAAAATAGCTGCTATTTAAACAAATATTATTTCAGAAAATAAAACTGTGAGCATGCTGTTCATTAGTATACAGTATGAAAATGCTTTCACCAATGTCATCAAATTCCAAAAATTACAGAGGCAGTGATTTTATTGAGTTTCTCTCAGTAAAAAAAAAAAAAACAAGCAGTATGCTGATGTTCCCCATTGCTGAGGGATTTGATTAGTGTATTTTTGTAGTCTTTGAGATGAGTGTTTTTTCTGGATTGGAATTAAATAGGGAATGCAAGTAAACCTTAATGAAAATCAAAATTGAAAATGGGTTTGCCAATTCAAAATCCAAGATGGCCTGACCACCATATATTGTACCTATACAAATTGACCACCCCTATCATTTGAGGAAACTATGCTTTCTAGGTTTTATTTTGCTTAAATGTTTAGTTTTCTCCAATGATTGATGATGGGGACAGGATGGTGGCACAGTTGGTAGAGTTGCCACCTCTCAGCAGTGCAGGATGCCTCTGTTCAAATCCCAGCCGGGGGCCTTTCTGGGTGCAGTTTGCATGTTCTCTCCGTGCATGAGTGGGTTTTCTCCGTGTACTCTGGTTTCTTCCCACAAACCAAAAACATGCATGTTATGTTTAATGATAACTTTAAATTGTCCCTAGGTGTGAGTGAAAGTAAATGAATGTTTGTCATATGAGTCTCATTTGTCTTTGTGTGTCCCTGTGAAGGACTGGAGACCTGTTCAGGGAGTACCCTGCCCCTCACACAGAGATGGCTGGACATGGGCACCAGTGACCCCCATGACCCAAAAAGGAAGAAGCAGGTAAAGATAATGGATGAATGGATAGATGGATGGATATTAATCTTGGGTCACCACTGGCTACCCCTTGGCTTCACCATTACACCTGCTTGTGGATAAGATTATTCTTTTCCCTTGCCAGGATCCATCACTGTCACCTTGGACAAAAAAACTAAGACCTACCTCTATTCTTCTACACAGTATAACTCCTACCCACTTTGATGTCTTGCATCAAAAACATTAAGGTTTACTTGCATTCTGTGTTTAATTCCAGTCCAGAGAAACACTCATATCAAAAACAAAAAACAAAACAAAAAAAAACAACCACTTTTTAAATCCTTCACCAACAGTATCACAATCCTTTGTTTTTAGACCTAAGTGCAGGCAGACAAGGAGAGAATTAATTAAATCAAAATGAATTAATTAAATAATAAAACAAAAAACTGATGAGGCAGCAAAACTTACACAGATCATACGATGAACATGAACATGACTGGACAGATCAGGGAGCAAACAAACACGAGAAAGACTCAGGAGGATCGGGACATCTGTACCTGGATGGAACGAGTGGGCATTTTTGTGATGAACAGGAGAGTTTAAATAAGGCATAAGTAGAGTGAGAGATGAGTGCACCTGGGATGATTACTGATTGGCAATTGGTGTGAGTGATTAGTGGCTGGGGAGACAGGCTGAAAAGTAGGTGAAGAATGGGAGGGAACAGAGTAACAACACAAGGAGCAGAAAAGGAAATAAAGACAACAGAAACACAAAGAAAGCAGACAAAAGGACAGATTATGTTAAATCCCCCCCCATGTCCCCAAAGACCAGCACAAAAAATAGACCAGGTGGGTGGAGGGGAAACATACAAAGGATGGAGGGCACCAAGGAAAAATACAAAAATCAAACAATAAAAATCAACAGGATCTGACCTGGGAAAAACACAAAAAAAGTTCCTATGGAATGACCCCAGGCACCATTCAAAGTGATCTGATGCAGGCACTAGGACCATGGGGTCTGCAACAGGAAAAAAGGCCAGGGGATCTGCAGCAGGCGAGGAGACAAGGTGATTTATGCCCCTTTTCCACCGTCACGGCGCGGGTTGGATATTTCCGGCTTGACGCGTGTTTGAGGTCTTTCCACTGTTCCTGTGACCGGCTTGCCTCGCTAAATTCTGGCCCGGCTTCTCAAGGGGTCCAAGCGAGCCGCGCCGTGACGTCAGAAACACTGTCGGTCACTGATTGGTTGGGGGGAGGAGTCTGTGGAGTCTTTCCAAACAACCCGATCCACCATTTTTTCTCTACCGCTTTCCATTAGCGATAACATGAGGAGTGTATCTTTTAGTATTTTGAAGCTATAACAAAACAATAATATCAAAACCGTGGTCAAATGCAGAAGTGCAGGTGTTGTGCTTGGTGGCCGAGGAAAAAAGTCAAAGCGAGCTAGATGGAGGATTAGAGGGTGGTTTGGACACGACTACTGCTCTACTTGAACCATTTATAGAAGATGGTGAGTGTTTTCTAACTTTAAACATATTTTAAATTACTCATCCCATCGGTTCTGAACATATTTTTAACTAACAAAAGAGGCTGACGCCATAAAAGGACAACGTCGGTGCTACGATGCTAAGCTAATTTGCATAAACGCTAACTGTCCTCCGGTCCCGTTTCTCACTGTATTTTATCCAGAACGTATTTCAGCGCGTGACAGTTCGTCTCTAAACTCCACATTAAACCCTCCAAGCCTCCCGGCTCCTGCTCCTGCTCCATCAGAGGAGTCTACACCTGACAGAGCTCCATCAGAGGAGTCTGCACCTGACAGAGCTCCATCAGTGGAGTCTGCACCTGACAGAGCTCCATCACAGCCCAGCTGCACCTCACAGAGCAGCACAACGCTGCAGCTTCTGTGCTCGGTAAGAACAGATGCAACATGTTCCACATCACTTTATTTGTGCCGATAAGGACTTGATTTATTTTATTTTTAAAGTAAAAAAATAAAATGTTGAATAAATACTGAATTGGGATGAAATTATGCACTTTGTACACAGGGTCCCAGTTACAGACAACAAAATGTAAAAGAAAAACATTAATAAGATCTAAGATATGAACTAAGAAAAATATCAACTAAAAACATCTACTAATAAAACACTAAGAACTAATAGCAGTAAACAATCAAAACAATACATCAAACAGCAACATGAACTTGAGTTTGTGCAGCCTCATGAATATATAACACTGTGAAGAATTGCATCATGTTGCTGCTGATCAGTTCAGTTTCATGTTGCTGCTGATCTGAACACAAGATGGCCGCGCTCAGAGCAGTTGCAGCTTCACAGGCTCCCGGTACCATCCCAGTTCTTAGAAGTTTTGATATTGACTCTGTGCCTGACTCTGCGCGATTTATGCGTGTGAACTATAGCCGAACCGAACTGATGAGAATAGGAGCGGATTTGCCACGAAATATAGCAGAAATCAGCAACAAACTCAAAGCTACGCTCGGCAGAATGCAGATCTTAAAGTCATCTACGTGGAAGCTGCAGCAGAGGCGTTCCAGCGGGCAGAAGAGGAAGCACTGCTCCCGGCTTAAGAGGAGAGGATGCCGGGCGGGAGTTATGGTGAGGCTACGAGCTAACGCTAAAGCCGGTAAACTCCCCATGCCGTCTCTCTTTCTGTCGAATGTCCGCTCGTTGGACAACAAGGTGGATTTACTTCGTCTGAGAGCGGGCGCCTCAGAAGAGATGAAGAAGTGTGCATTGCTTTGCCTCACGGAAATGTGGATTACAAGCGAAACACCGGACACAGTCTTCCAGCTGGATGACAGACTTTTTTTTCGAGCGGACCGCTGCAGCGAGCTAACGGGGAAATCACGGGGGGGCGGAGTGTGCATTTACGTGAGTAAAAGTTGGTCCACGAACTGTACTGTTGTAAATAGCTCATGCTTGAAGGCTTTGGAGCAAATAACAGTGAAATGTCGGCCACATTATCTACCCCGAGAGTTCACAGTGACTTTCATCACAGTGGTTTACATTCCTCCGGACGCTAATGCTAATGAATCACTGCAGGAGCTTCATGATATCATCAGCTCGCTGCAGAACAAACACCCCGAGGCTCTTTACGTTGTAGCCGGAGACTTTAACCACGTGAAACTAAAGGACTGTCTCCCAAGCTTTAATCAGCATGTGACGATTCCAACACGTGGAGACCGCACGCTGGACCGTGTTTACACGAACGTAAAAGATGCATACAAAGCCGAACCCCGCCCCCACCTAGGACTGTCAGACCACATCTCAATCTTCCTGGCTCC
>NC_056518.1:2102257-2104237 GCF_014905685.2 Nematolebias whitei
AAAAAAAAAAACTTGTTGAAACTTTTGTCTTTAATCCAAAAAACTAAGTTCAGTCTGAGGAGTTGCAACAAGCTCAGTTTCAAATAGCCTCTTCTCATAGTGGATCAACCAATTTGTTGTTAACATCCAGAACTAGCTGTTAACATAAGGAAGACCTGCAGCCTAACAACCCCTAACAATGGTTTCTTTTCACAAAGATGGCTTCCTTTACTCCTCTCTCAAACCATAGTTCCTCTCTATCAAGGATGTGCACATCTTCATCCCTGAAAGTGACTGCTGGCCTGCAGATGAGTGTAAACTGCCGAGTCTTGGCCTGAAGATGTTGCTCTTCTGTGCTGGGCCAAAGAGCAACATCATCAGGCCAGGAGAACTCTGTGGTTTACACTCATCTGCAGGCCAGCAGTCACTTTCAGGGATGAAGATGTGCTCATCCTTGATAGAGAAGTGTTGGTTTGAGAGAGGAGTAAAGGAAGCCATCTTCGTGATGAGAACTCATCCATCATTAAACAGGGACAGAGGCCTCTGTGTCCAACTGTAGCCCTCTTACAATGCTGTTATTGCTGGTATCTCTCAGCCCCCTGTGAATAGCAAACAGCCTAGAGCACTAACGATCCATTGTTAGGCTGATGATGGTCCTCCTTTATCATGTTAACAGCTAGTTCTGGATGTCAGCAACAAACTGGTTGATCCACTATGAAAAGAGACTATTTGAAACTAAGTTTGTTGCAGCTTCTCAAACTGACAGTCTTTTGGATTAAAGACTAAACGTTTCAACAAGTTGTTTTTTTTTTTAATCTGTCCAGAGGACCTGACTTAACTTTTTTAGATTTTCTACCTGGATTATTGAGGATATTTTGTGTATACCCTTCATTACTCCAATAAATTATCTGAATATTAAAATCCTTGTATTACAATATTTTATTTAAACTTTATTTTACCAGGTAAAGTTCCGTTGAGATTAAGAACTTTTTTTTTGTTATATGAATAGCCAATACATATAAATAGTCAATAAGTGAAAATGAATAGATGGGAAATTATGGATGGCTTTTTAGACGTGTGCAAACAACATGCATTCAAAGTGCGCTCAATTGAACTCAGTCTTGGTGGTTTGCGTTAATCAGGTGGTGGTGGCCTGGGATGGTATCAAAATTCCCGGCCTGGATTATTGTCCCAGTCCGCCCCTGTACTGTACTATGGATTCCTGGGGACAGTGGAAGATGATGTGTCTGTCTGTATTGTCCGTGGAAGATGTTGAAGACGTGTACATAATTAGATTCATGATGACAGAATTTCTGCTTTTTGGAATTGGTGGTTACCTGGTTTATCGACAAATGCAGAAAATGTCGGCAGCCGTTCTGGCCTTGGTAAAGCTGCCTGTCTTTTATGAAGGAATGTACAGAGTGATAAGCTTTCAGACTCAGATGCTGTATGAGCTCAGTGTTTCCCTTACCATTATACAAGCGGGGTGCCCCACCCCGTCAACAGAGTTGAGCAACCTGCCTACCGAACTTGCCACCCCACCCACCCGGCACTGACATAGCACTAAGCTAGCAGTGCAAAATACAGGCTCTCTAGCTAAAAAGCTAAAGGCAGCACTCATGTTGCCTCTTCCCTCAAGCTGAATGGCCCCCGCCCCCACTCAAAAACTGCTGCACTCAGACATGTGTCCATCCCCTCGTCAACAAATATCATGGATGAGATGAGCACCCCGCCACGGCAAGTTAACAAGGCGAAACATTGGAGCTGAACCGTAAGATGGACGTGATTTCTAAGAATTTCAGGCCACTTGCGGCTCCTGGGACTCACTGCAGGAAGGAAACGACCTTGGAGAAGGCTACAAGCTTGGTCCAGCAGTGTGACCCCAAAATGTGTCTGTTTGGAATCCCCACTGAGACATACCAGCAGAACTTTGAAGGCAGACATGGAAATCAAGCAGAGGTATGCCTGACCCAAAATACTTGTGTTATCTGAATTTGGCTT
>NC_056518.1:2104337-2107009 GCF_014905685.2 Nematolebias whitei
CCACACACACACACACACACACACTCCCTTCCCAAGGATACCTGTGGATCTGTGTCAGAGTTGAACCGGCTGATAGACACTGTGCCGTCTCTAATCAGAACTATGGATCTTTCTGGCAGTCCACGGACAACTCACTGCCCTCGTCAGCCTCCTCATACATAAATGTATTATGACGTCATTATGCCTGCTGTTTATGTGCAAGGTCTTTTTTTATCAACTCTCACCACTGCATCCTGGCCAGGAGACATATTGCGAGATATGATATTTTTTACCTCCCCCTCCTCACCCATGTTTTTTCTTTTCCTTACTTTTGTCTGTCTGTCTAAAACAGGTCTCACTTGTAAAGGTGTCTCCGAGGCGCAGTGTGATTAATCTGTATAAATAAAGGTTGAAGGAATTAATGTCAGTTTGGCTCCAAAAGGTAATAAATTGTAGATGTCAACCTGATGATTACTATCTTAAAATTAATTTAGTGATTCACAAGTAATTTTGTTAATGGTACTGACGATTGGAAAATATTTGTCACACACACACACACCATAACGCACGCACGCGCAAACACACACACACATACACACATTTACTCGATCAGCAGCAGACAATACGTATCTCCTTTGGCTTGGATGCCTCAGACTTAGTAGCACCTCTAAAATAAGCTGGTTCAAGATCCATCAAGCTTTTGCTTCACTGACTAATGAAATAAAAAAATAAAAAACTATTTTCCGACAACACTGACCCATGTATACTCACTCACTCAGGACGGTTCACAAAATGATCTTAAACTAATAGAATGTCCACTGACTATATGTTAGTGCAATGTTTCATGAATAATATGTATTCATTCCCTAATATTGGTTTTATGATCTTTGATAATTTCTCTGTAAATAACTGTATTTGTCCTTTATTCTTTTTACACACCGTCAGTTTTGACAAATAATTGACCTACTGAAATTACCATATCAACATACAATCTGACATAAATTACACGTATTTCCCAGCCCAACAATTTTCAGTCAGGTCATCTGGACAGTTTCTTTTTTTTTTTTTCTGAAACATTTCACCTTCCATCCAGAAGGCTTCATCAGTCAAGGAAACACACAACACAAAACTGATTCTTCCCCCAAACAGCTTACTCCAAAGTGGAACAAACCAGTTATGTTGGTGATAAGATGGTGTCTTTAGCACGCCCCCTCTTCTGGAGCCAGCCCTCTTCCTCGTTGACAGTCATGTCAAACTGGTTCAAAACCAAAACAGTCCATGCTCAATAATCCAGGTATACAATCCGACAACTTTCAGTCAGGTATGTATGGTATAAAGTTTATTCATTTAAAAAAAGTACAAAACAATTCCATAACAATATAAAAAGATACAAAAGATTTAAAATGAAAGGCAGCAGAAAGAAGAAAAAATCTTACTATAGCTGCCCCTTTTTTCAAACAATTATTTCAATCATAATAATTTTCAAGTAATCTGGACAGGTTTGTTCCACGTTGGAGTAAGCTGTTTGGGGGAAGAAACAGTTTTGTGTTGTGTGTTTCCTTGGCTGATTAAGACCTCTGGATGGAAGGTGAAATGTTTCAGCACAAAAAAAGAAACTGTCCAGATGACCTGACTGAAAATTGTTGGATTGTATACCTGGATTACTGAGCATGGACTGTTTGGGTATTTCCCAGCCATTAACCAGTCTTGTTTGGATTCAGATTCAAGATTCAGATTTTTAACATTTCAGGTGACAAAATTTGAAACTAAAATAGTTCACAAAGCAAAGCTCTTCTACCATTTTTCAGATTTTGTTGTTTATATAATTAAGCGAAGATAATTTAAACAAGGAATACCTACCTGCAAATAGTTAATAAAACAATGTGTCCTACTCTATATGGTGACATCATCATGCATGAGTGCCCTGCACAACTTTAGCCAGAGTGATTGTTTAATTCACTTTGTGCAGCTGGGACATTCAATAGATTAGATTGCTTCAGAGTCACTAAACAGAGTTTTTTTTTTTTTTTTTCTAACAAGATAGCATGTTTAATTATTCAAACATGACAAATGTGTTCTTGGTGCCCCACCATCCCTGCATCCTCCACATCAAGGACATACCATTTAACCTTAAATTCACTAAAACATTGTATTCTTCGTGCCGTTCAAGCTGTGTGTGTGTGTGTGGGGGGGGGGGTGGGGGGTGTTTAGAAAAAAAATTTATTTGATTCTCTCTTTTTGGCTGGATGTTTGTTTGTTTCCATCAAACACAGAGCATTCTGTTGGATGGTGACGCAAGACTAAAGGGGAAAATCATCATGTTCAGCATTTCCTCTTTTCTGTATAGAAGTGTAACTGGAAACATTATTTTCATTTCTGATGTGTAAATCAACCCCAAACTCTTTATTATAGGAAAACAAAACAGGATCTCTAAAAATCATTAAAATTTAAATTAAAATAATAATAAAACCAGTCAATGCATGCAGTGTACAGTACTTTAATTTCACAGTGCACAATCAATAACATTTAAAAAAAAACAAATACTGTAGTTGATTTTTTCAGTTTTGAAGCAGATTTTAAAATAAATGCAAAGGTTGGAGAGTTTGTGATTAATTCTTTACACTGACTATATAATCTCCCAAGAAGACTTTTTCATCCATCCATCCATCCATCCATCCATCCATCCATCCATC
>NC_056518.1:2107109-2116736 GCF_014905685.2 Nematolebias whitei
TCACAAAGATGGCTTCCTTTACTCCTCTCTCAAACCAACACTTCTCTCTATCAAGGATGAGCACATCTTCATCCCTGAAAGTGACTGCTGGCCTGCAGATGAGTGTAAACCACAGAGTTCTCCTGGCCTGATGATGTTGCTCTTTGGCCCAGCACAGAAGAGCAACATCTTCAGGCCAAGACTCGGCAGTTTACACTCATCTGCAGGCCAGCAGTCACTTTCAGGGATGAAGATGTGCACATCCTTGATAGAGAGGAACTATGGTTTGAGAGAGGAGTAAAGGAAGCCATCTTTGTGAAAAGAAACCATTGTTAGGGGTTGTTAGGCTGCAGGTCTTCCTTATGTTAACAGCTAGTTCTGGATGTTAACAACAAATTGGTTGATCCACTATGAGAAGAGGCTATTTGAAACTGAGCTTGTTGCAACTCCTCAGACTGAACTTAGTTTTTTGGATTAAAGACAAAAGTTTCAACAAGTTTTTTTTTTTATTTGTCCAGAGGACCTGACTTAACTTTTTTAGATACAAAAAAATCTGAATTCCTAGACATTTCAACATTAAACTTTTTTCAGATCCTAACCCATATTATAAAATTTGCAATATTCTTTGTAAAAACTTAAAAACATTTGTTATATTAAGTCAGTTTTGGCCCACTTAGGTCCCTCAAAGTGAAGCTAGCATGTGGATATCAAGCTGTGCTGATAAACTGTGCCAGAGTTCAATTTTTTCAACACAAGTGTTTCTCTTACCTGCTCCATTACGAACAAACATTAATTTATAGCACTTAGCAGCATCCGCGGCCAGAGCTTTTCTCTTTTTTATCCTCTCTCTCTCTGCTCCACCTTTCCTCTTCTTTGGCTGTCTCTGTTGCTCCATTCTACAACTCAGAGATGCACGCACCGCGCGCCAACACCGTCGGGAGCCTAGGGCGGGGAGGGGGGCGGGCGCAATGTGTGTGTGTGTGTCTCTGCTCTGTGAGTGACACACAGAAAAGGAAGGGAGGGGGCCGGCCCGGCCGGGGGATGTGCCAGGCTTTCTCCGTCGCTGCAGTGCAGCGTGAGACCTGAGCCCAGGCAAAAGTGAATTGTTTATTTAAAATAATAAAGTCCGTGCGACCCGAACCGAGCCTTTAGTCCCGTTCCTCGGCAACCAGGCCACCGGGAAGTGTCCCGACGCTCCCGATGGCCAGTCCGCCTCTGGTACAGTATATCCAACTGCGAGTGTCCCTTAAGGGCACGAGGGCTCTCCTTTGCCCTGTCTTCTTGTCAAGAAAATTTTATCAATTGTGTTGAGAGACCAGCTGACCATATCCATAATTTACAATTTGGAGGATATGTAGTGAAAGTCTCCAGTAGGAATCACAAGACAAAGAGCAAAGCAGGAGGGAGGGCAGGAGCAGGAGGTAAAAGTGTTCGTTCTCGTCGAGAGCAAGCAGAGAAGTGGCAAGTGACATGGCAAGCTTAGCAACACAAGAATGGCTGTAATGCAGTCAACTTTAGATGTGTAAAGCTAAATTATGATGCAATAATGGCTGAAAGCCATTCACAACACATACATTTCATCCATCCAGTTTCTTTACCCACTTATTCCTCTCTTGGTCGCCGGTGTCACTGGTGTCCATATCCAGCAGTCACTGTGCAAGAGGTGGACAAATCTCCAGTTTATCACAGGGACACCCAGGAATGGTCTCCAGTCCATGACAGGGACACATAGAGACAAATGAAACAAAGAACCATTCACTCTCTCATTCACATCTAGGGACAATTTAGAGTTACCCATCAGCCTAGCATACATGTTTTTGGTCTGTGGGAGGAAACCAGAGTACCTGGAGAAAACCCATGCAGAACGGAGAAAACACGTAAACTCCACCCAGAAAGGTCTCTGGCCAGAATTTGAACTGGCAACATGCTCACTGAGAGGCAACAGCACTACCAACAGCCACCATGCTGCCCACAACACATACCATGCAAGACATTACATGAGAACAGCTTCTACCCTGAATCTGTTAGACTCATAAATCCCTAACCAGGATTATCATTGTGAGAAAAAAATCACTGTAATGCCACTTTGATTGGTGATATGTGCTATTGATCTCATGCTGCTGATCTCATGCTGCTGATTATTTCATGCTGCTGTATCAATTTGTACCCATTTGTACCCATCTGCTCACACAGACATGTTCGTGCTGATGTTGTTATGCCGTATTGTTTTGCATTTTGGGCAGCACGGTGGCGCAACTGGTAGAGCTGCTGCCTCTCAGTGAGCAGGTCCTTGGTTCAAACCCCGGTCCAGGGCCCTTTCTGGGTGGAGTTTGCATGTTCTCTCCGTGCATGCGTGGGTTTTCTCCGGGTACTCCGGTTTCCTCCCACAGTCCAAAAACATGCATGTTAGGCTGATTGGTAACTCTAAAAAAATTGTCCCTAGGTGTGAGTGAGAGAGTGAATGTTTGTTTGTCTCGTTTGTCTCTATGTGGCCCTGTGATGGACTTGCGACCCGTCCAGGGTGTACCCCGCCCCTCGCACAGTGATTGCTGGACATGGGCACCCCACGTGACCCAAAATGGAATAAGCGGGTAAAGAAAATGGATGGATGGATGGATGTTTTGCATTTTTTTCATTCAACCTTTATTTAGACAGATAAGTCACATTGAGCCTAGAAGACTCATTTACAAGTGAGATCTGTTTAGACAGACAAAAAGTAGTGAAACTGGACACATGTAGGAATTGGAGGTGAAAAAATTCCTATCAGACTTTTTTTTCCTGCCTGAGAAGAAAAAACTCTGATATAAAAACACCTCGCACAAACAAGCACATAGTGACATAGACATTCTGCAGAGGGGGGAGATCACGAGAGCGGTGAGCATGTTCATAGATGCTCTCGAGGGCACTGTAAGAGTTCTGATAAGGATGTAATAATCAGCCAGTGTCCTCCGGTGAGATCCGTAAACATTCTCGAGGTATCCAACATTTTTCAGTCAGGTCATCTGGACAGTTTCTTTTTTTTTTGTGCTGAAATGTTTCACCTTCCATCCGGAAGGCTTCATCAGTCAAGGAAATACACAACACAAAACTGATTCTTCACCAAAACAGCTTACTCCAAAGTAGAACAAACTTGTTATGTTGGTGCTAAGACTATCCAGATGACCTGACTAAAAAATATTGGATTATATACCTGGATTATTGAGCATGGACATTGTTGTTTTGAACCAATTTGACATGACTGTTGACGAGGGAGAGGGCCGGCCACGGAGGTGGGGGCGTGCCAAACAGACCATCTTAGCACTAACATAACTAGTTTGTTCTACTTTGGAGTAAGCTGTTGGGGGAAGAATAAATTTTGTGTTGTGCATTTCCTTGACTGATGAAACCTTCTGGATGGAAGGTGAAACATTGCAGCACAACAAGAAAAAAAAAAGAAACTGTCCAGATGACCTGACTGAAAATTGTTGGATTGTATACCTGGATTATTGAGCATGGACTTTGTTATTCTCGAGGTATGTCAAGGAATGGCCAAGGATAATGTCTATGAGAATCCAAGAGTCCTGAATTGATGACACAAAGTTTATTCATCTGGTTTACATCTGGTTATCATTTGGAAATTCCTCAGGGAGGAGGTGGTGAGCATCAGATCACATGTTCTCCAGGCAAATTCAGATAAGATGGCCTTCAAGACCAACCAAGGGAGCCAAATTCACATAAACACGCAGTTGTTTTGGGGGCAGGCAGAACTTAATGACATCTACCTTGAGTCTGTGTTGGTCCAATCGGTTCCGAAATGTCCAAATTACATGGCCACACCTATGGAACATGCCTGAGTAAAATCCCTGAGATCTGATCCATTCAGCCCAAGGCATTTGAATCTGAGTACCAAGGCACAAACCAAGCCATCATAAAGGCAAGCAGCGTGATCGGGTCCAAATTTGCTGCCGACGACTTCCTTGATTGATTGATAAAACCAGCAACCAGCTGAATCCAAAAAGCAGGAACCAGTTGTCGAAAATCCAATTAAATATGTGTCCTTAAAATCCACAAATGACAGCAGAGATAGACACATCATCAAGTCTTCCAGTCGATGAGATATCCAGCTGCGTGCGTACCAAGAAGGCAAATCGGCTCGCCTAAAGCCTGTCTTCTCTTCGAAGAAAGGTTGTAAATTGAGTTGAGGGACCAAATGATCAAAACAAGTCCATAATTATGGTTCGGAAGATGCAAGAGAGGCTCAGAAGCAGTTTCACAGACAGACAGAGCAGCAAAGCAAAGCGGAGAGGGAGGGGAGAAGCGTCCGATCTCGGCAAGAGCAAGTGTTGAAGTTGTATTGTTAGTGTTTAGTGTATATCTTAGATTTTAGCTTACCGTTTGGTGTTCGTTTAGCGTGTGTCAATGTATATGTTAGATCCTTATTTACTGTTTCTTTTTACACTTTATATTTTTGTTATTGTTTGATTAACTGGGACCCTGTGTACATAATTTTGTCCCACCTCATGTACCACATGTGGTGAAATGGCAATAAACCTATCTGAACTTGAACTTGAGATTGTACATAATGTTATTTTTGGGGTTTCACCAAAATTACTATAACTCAATTTGTCAACATAAGATGGTTTTTGTCTGAAGCTCTAGGCAGCGGGCAATATGCATTCCTTCAACTAACTTTATATAAACTTTTTTTTTGTTTCAGCTGCTCCCTTCCTAAGGTGTTGTCACAAATGAAGGTGAATGCAGATGTGGCTGCTTCACATATCCCACCCAAACTTTGATGTTACAGTCTGGAAATTTGAACTGGTGACCCCTCGATTACAGGCTAACCTTCTCTAACCTCTGCACCACCATTCCATTTCACTGCAATGGAGTGGTGGTGCAACTGAAATTATTTCAGTTCACTGTCTATAAAAGTTATCTTTAAATGACAGTAAAAAAGTTTTGGTTTCACTAAAAGCTTCACAAAAAGCAGACCTCTTGTGGTGGAAACACTGAACACCTTCCCATTTTGTAGTTCTGTCACGTGCAGTCTTGCTGCTGATTTGTTTTGCTTGCACTTGTTTACTTTAGTGGGTCATTTTTGTTGTTTTGACACCACACGTGTCAGCATTAACATTTGTCTTGCTTCAGCTGACAGACAGTCCACCAAAACTGGCTGACAGGCAGAATGAGACACTGGAAGCAGTGCCCACAGGAATGTTGATGCGTCTATAAAAACAAAAAATAACAAAAGTACTCCACTTGATTCTTCTGTAGCTTGTACCAGACAGCCTGTAAACCACTAACAGCTATCTTGTATTCATTAGTGGGCCATTTTGTGTAGTCTCCAGCTGGCAGTTGGACTATACTTATAAATGTTGAGTGACAAGTCGATGACAAAGCCTTCATCACTGTCACGAGCACAGCAAGCATGAGTTGCAACACATCCCAATCCGCTCAGTGTGTTTTGTGCAGCCCAGATCTGTCTTAGCCGTCTCACAACTTCTGAGCTATGACTGGGTAGCAAATCCAGAGCCAGACATGATAAATATTCCATCTGCTGAGACCGTTTCCCTCCCCTGATCTCTTTCAGAATGAGCCATGAAAAGAGCAGCCTGTCTGCTGCCTGTCTCCATGCATGTATGTTTTCCTCAGTGTCTTGTCACTCCGTCTCTGTCTCCAAGTTTGTCACAGCATCTCTGCTCATGTGGGCTCTGTCTGTCCTCAGTCCCTCTGTTTGTTCTGTTGTCTTGTCTTTTTCAAGGTCTGTCTGTTTGCATTTCTGTAAACAAGCCTGCCTACTGTTCATATCCTAATGAAAAACTCTACATGATGCTTGTCTTCATACACTATAAGTGCATGCCACATGTCTTGTTTTGCTGATATGAGGATTTGGTGATACAAAAATGTGCATAGTATTTTAATTAATCCTTTGTGCCATAAAGAAAAAGTCCCCGACATTATATCCTGATGCATGCTCAATAATCCAGGTAGAAAAATCCAAAAAAGTTCAATCTGGTCCTCTGGACATTCAAAAAAAACAAAAACAAAACAAAGCAAAAAAATCTAGAAACGTTTCGTCTCTCATCCAAGAGACTTCCTCAGTCTGAGGTGCTGTTTTCAGCTCAGTCTCTTAAATAGCACCTTCTCAGAGTGGATCAACCAGTTTGCTGCTGACAACCAAAACCAGCTGATCACATGCTCAAGAAGGACCATCAGCCTAACAATGGATCATTAGCACACTGATGGCTGTTTACTACTCACAGAGGGCTGAGTGATACTAGCAATCACAGCATTGTAAGAGGGGGACAGTTGAACCCGGAGGCCTCCACCCCTGTTTAATGATGGACGATTTCTTTTCACAAAGATGGCCTCCTTTACTCCTCTCTCAAACCATCGTTCCTCTCTGTCCAGGATGTGAACATCTTCATCCCTGAAAGAGTGACCGCTGGCCTGGAGATGAGTGTAGACCGCAGAGTCCTGGCCTGATGATGTTGATCTTCTGTGCTGGGCCATCCTTTTGGCCAGTGGCTGTTTAGTTTCCCCGATGTAAGACTGATCACAGCCCTCCTGACACTGAACAACATACACAACATTACTCTGTTTGTGCCGGGGGACTGGATCTTTGGGATGAACCAGTGTTTGCCGTAATGTATTTTGGGGTTTAAAAGCCACTGGGACATTATGTTTAGAAAATAAATGTCTCAGTTTCTCTGATACCCCCTCAACATACGGAATGACCACTGGTCTGGGTCTGGGTTCCTCCTTTTCACCTGATGGCTGACTGGAGTCCTGTTTGGGTTTCTTCTCTGCTTTCAGGAAGGCCCAGTTAGGATATCCACATTGCTCTAGAGCCTGTTTTGTGTAGGATTTCTCCTTCTGCCTGGCTCCTGAGCTAGTGGGGACGCTGTCTGCTCTGTGATACAGAGTCCTGATGACTCCTAACTTGTGCTCCAAAGGGTGATGGGAGTCAAACTGCAAATACTGGTCTGTGTGGGTGGGTTTGCGGTACACCTCGGTTTGCAAATGTCCTCTATCAGAGACTGAGACCTCACAGTCCAAGAAAGCCAACTTGCCATTTTTTACATCTTCTTTTGTGAACTTGATGTATTTATCCACAGAGTTGATGTGGTCAGTAAAATGTTGGACTTCCTGAGATTTAATTTTAACCCAGGTGTCGTCAACATACCTGAACCAATGACTTGGTGGTGTCCCTGAAAAGGACGTCAAGGCTCTCTTTTCTACCTCCTCCATGTACAGGTTGGCAACAATAGGAGAAACTGGAGACCCCATAGCACACCCATGTTTCTGCCTATAATATTGCTCCCCATATGTGAAGTAGGTTGACTGCAGGCACAGTTTCAAGAGTTGACCCAGTTGTTCTGTGGAAAGCGTGGTCCTGCTGCTCAGAGTGGTGTCTGATTTTAATTTTAAACTGACCACCTCTACTGCATCATCAACAGGAATGCACGTAAAGAGTGATGTGACATCAAAAGAGACCATTGTTTCATCAGTCTCCATGATGACATCCCTCACCTTGTCCACAAAGTCCATGGTGTTCTGTATGTGGTGTTCTGAGCTGCCAACTAAAGGGATGAGTACAGACGCCAGATATTTGGAAACATTGTAAGTGACAGAGTTAATCATGCTAACGATTGGTCTTAAAGGTACACCTTGTTTGTGGATTTTAGGTAAACCATACAGACTAGGTGTGGCCTCCCCTGGGTACAGTCTGTGGTACCGACATTACTTCATCTTAACCTTTAATCACTGTGATAACTTACTATGCATAATCTTTTGATGAACACATGCATATTTATTAAGTTCCTACTCTCAGCTGTGCTGCTCTGACTTTTAAAATCTCCCCCTTTTTGAAGAATTTTGTTGTTGATTAAAGGTTTTACACTAATTTAGCTGATAAAACCCAAATGAAAGTTACTGTGGATAAAGAACAGTCAAATTGGTGTGGCTTCATGCTATTATCACATCTATTCTGTTTACATTACTAATTTGTTTGCATTTTAACTATTTGTGTACAGCTTTTCATTTACAGTTTGTTTGCTTTTTGGCATATTTTTGGGAACAAGCTCAGGCAGCCTATAGGAAAGTCTGCTGGAGGACTAAAACTCCCAGTTGGCTTTCCTGAAAAGAGTAACTCATTCTTATTATTTAACAGTAGTCTTATGCCCCTTTTCCATTAGTACCGGTACGGGCCGACTGGACCCTACTTGGCCCGGTTCTGAGGCTTTTCCATTAGTACCAGTACTTAGCATCTGTTACTATTTTCAGTACCCTTGGCTCTGTGGTTCTAACCCAAACGAAGAGGTACTAAAACGTGACGTCAGAACACTGTCGGTCACTGATTGGTCGGGGGCGGAGCCACTGGATCCTTCAAAAACGTTTCAAAACAATAAACAATGATCAAACAATGATCCGCCTTTTGCAATTTCTTGGACTGGAGCAGCGGCTGGACTCATTTGAAAGATTTTTAAAACAATACTGACAACATCTTGGTCTAATGCTGACATGCTGGCGTTTTTTGTGCTTGGTGGCCGATGACATAGTTCAGAGCAAGCTGGATGGAGCTCTGCTGGTGTACCCCGATCCTCCCCTCGGAGCGCCAGGCCGGGCAGGGCGTCATCTCCCCTGCTCCGAGTTCCGCTGGTCACCGCGGAAGATCCTTCTATGTGCCAACTCGGAGGCTCAGGTTCCGGATACCAGCCTTGTGTGCTCAGAGCTCCGCAGGTCACTGCGAAGCTGGAGATGGGGATGCGCAGAAGGTCATTGCGAGACCCCGGCCGCGCGTAATCATGAAGGCCGAATCCTGAACCCGCCCGGCAGTCAGGCGGACTGGACAGTCTGGGATGGACGGTGGAAGCAATTTTTAAATAAAATAATATTTTGTTATTATACAAAAAATGTTTAAAAAATTTGCTGAAGCGATTTAAAAATCACTATTATTTTTTTACATGTAAAATGTTTTTTAAAATCGCTTCCACCGTTCATCGCAGACCCGTCTCTGTCCACCTGTCTGCGCGGGTCGGGCCTTCATGATTACACGAGGATGGGGTCTGGCTACAGCCTCTGTCAGTCGCCAGCTGAGCTCAGAGCTGGGAAGATGAGCCTGCCCATCCTGTCTCCGGAGGAGAGGATCGTGTGAGACCAGCAGAGCTGGTCATTAAAAAAAAAAAATATATTTTTTTTTTAGCGTTGAAGATTAAAAAAATAATAAAATAAACGGTGCCAGCTTTATCATGAAATCCTGTTTTCACTTTAATGACTGTTAACTCAGCTGAAAATCATAAAAAGACACAAAACTATTGGATCTCTCAGGAATATTTCCCTCAAACATGTTTAAAGAAAAGAGACGACCTTCAGTTCAACTTTATTTTAACCCACAAATGTACAAATCACAAAACAAGAACTTTACAGCAAAGCTAAAAATAAAATGTATATATGTGAACAAGAAAGAAAACCACACATCTAAAATGAACATTAACAGTAGACACAATGAGTGCAAATACATCAAATGATGATGAAAACCTATAAAAATTTAAATGTAATGTTTTTGTAGAATCTGGTTCATCAGAGTTTTTAATTTATATACATATCTATCTATCTATCTATCTATCTATCTATCTATCTATCTATCTATCTATCTATCTATCTATC
>NC_056518.1:2116836-2122766 GCF_014905685.2 Nematolebias whitei
CCTGTACTGAAAACAGTTTCTGCGTCTCAGCGCCACCAGCTGGTGAGAGGTGGTGACATCAATTTGAACCCCGCCCACTGGAACCGGTACTGAAAGCATAATGGAAACACAACCTGTACCATACCGAGTAGAGTAGAGCCGTGCTGTACCGGTACTACAGGTACTAATGGAAAAGTGGCATTAAAGAGATGCTGTATTTCTCCAAACTGTAGCCACTGGGTGGGTGACCCTTAGTACTACTATTTTAAACCATCACCCTCTACACATGTCCAAACCATCTCAATCTGGCCTTTCTAACTTAATCTCCCAGTTCTTCAACCTGTGCTGTACCTCTGACGATCTCATACCTTATCTTATCCATTCTTGTCATGCCTAAGGAGAACCTCAACATCTTCACCTCTTCTACATTCAGCTCTTTCTCCTGTCTTTTTGTCAATGTCAACATCCCCTACCATACAACACAGCTGGTCACTTTTATTTGGCCTTTTCTGCCACCCTTTTTACTGCTTTAATAAAGTGACCCAATGGCATTGTTTCAATGTTAATAAGTGTAATGACAGTGTGACCTAGAGAGGTGTGATTGGGCAGATTGGGCTTTCTGTTCTGAATAATAACATTGCTCAGTTGTTGGACTTCTATGCTAGTCATAATTTGTCCATCACATCATTTTCAATCATAAGGGTGTCTATAAGTCCATGGCACCCGGACAACCTAGGTTTAAGATCAACATATATCAAGATGATAGACTTTGCGGTCATGTCATCTGAGTTGCAGCCATATGTTTTGAACACTCAAGTGAAAACACGAGTTAAATCATCAACTTTTTACCACCCGGTGATGAATTGGATCAGATAGTGAGAGTACATGCCAGATAGATTTAGTAGACCCAAACATGTAGTCAGGGTTTGCTCGGAATGCCTGGAAAATGAACCCCTTCAAAAAAAGGTTTGTAGGCTCAGTCATCCAGGAGATAACAAAAGAAGGTTAAATCATTTCATCTGAACCAGTTTCTTTAAGGGAGAAATGTTTCCCCTTCAGAAGGATTCCCAACTGGAGTGGTGGTTTCCCTATTCAATTGTAGGGCATCACTCTCTTTATTCTCCCAGGTAAGGTCTATTCAGGGG
Organism: Nematolebias whitei; assembly: GCF_014905685.2. Taxonomy (NCBI): domain Eukaryota; kingdom Metazoa; phylum Chordata; class Actinopteri; order Cyprinodontiformes; family Rivulidae; genus Nematolebias; species Nematolebias whitei. The sequence goes on from NC_056518.1 coordinate 2,117,961, forward strand.
TGCTGTACAAGCAAGTCCGATTGATGGATGAACCTCAGATTCAGTAAAAAAAATGCAAGTTACATCCTGGCTGTGGAACACTGGACAAACTCTTTACCTTTCCTAGGGTCCTCAAAGGGGCGTGAGAGTTTGTCCAACCAGTCTACATGTCTTATCCAAGTTTTGTGTACTTTTAGAAGGCATTCCACTGTCCTCTTTGAGATAAACTGTGGGAGCTGCTCTGTATGAGATTGGGGGTTAGTTGCCATGGGACATTCAATCCCTATATAAGCAGTGTAAGAGTTTGGTTAGTATGCCAGCAGTAAGTCAGACCACCTCAGGGTGGGAGTTGAACTCTGCTCGGGCTGCCTGTTGTCAAAGATTATTTCCTAACTTTTATAAACAAAATTTATCAGTGCAACAAGGGGACAGATGTTTGGTGGCCTCAGGATTTCATTTCTGCCATTTATGGAAAATCTGGTACTTTGGGCATCATCGTGCCATATGCTCTCACTGGAGCAGTTTGCTGCTAAGGGCAAAACAGCCTTAAGGTAGATCAGTTTCAACAAGGCCCCGAATACATCTGTGTTTAAAGTAATGCTAAAAATACATAGGTAAACTTGGAAATGCCTCAGGGCAGAATGGTGGCTCTGTTGGTAGAGCTGTTTCCTCTCAGCGAGAAGGTTGCCGGTTCAAATCCTGGCCCCGGACCTTTTTGGGTAGAGTTTGCATGTTCTCTTCCTTCATGTGTGGGTTTTCTCCGGGTGCTCCAGTTTCCTCCCATATACCAAAAACATGCATGTTAGGCTTATTGGAAACTGTAAATTGTCCCTAGGTTGTTTGAATGGTTGTTTGTCTCATTTGTCTCTATATGTCCCTGTCATGGACTGGAGATCTGTCCAGGGTGGTTCCCGCCCCTTGCATAGTGATAGCTGGACATGGGCACCAGTAAGCCCACAACCCGAAAAGGAGGAAGCAGGTAAAGATAATGGATGGATAGATGGATGGATGGATGGATGGATGGATGGATGGATGGATGGATGGATGGATGGATGGATGGAAATGCTTCAGCCTCAGAAGTGTACCACCAGCAGATCTGCATCCCCTGATTCACTTCATTCGATGACAATCTCAGTTTCTCACACACCGTCACTCCTCTTTGCGCATATGAGACTAATATTTTTATGCACTTATTTACGAGCATCATTGACCCATATTTCAATAAATTTCTCATTTTCCTGCATCTAGACATAATTTTTGATTGTGCAGAGGAGAGTTAAACATGCAAGACATATATGCATCTATTTGCATATTTAAATGGGGGGGGGGGGGTGTCAAGGGAGTTGTCTTATGTTTGCTCTGTTCCACCTTTGTTGGATTGTATGAAGGAAAGGCGCACGGAAACATGTGCACTTTTCCTTTTCCAATTTGGTCTATACACCAACCTTCAGTAGTAAAGCTGTGCACTTTTTGATACTGTTGTCATCCTAATGTAATCCTGTGATCGTAAATTGTAAAATTCAGTTAAGTTTATTTATTTATTTAGCAACAAATCTCAACGGAATCTCTCACAGGATCACTGAAAAAAACCATTCACATACATAAAAAAGCCAATTAGTAAAAGTTATCTATCTAAGGAAGGAAGCCAGGAGACTGTGTTGAATCTTCACTTCATCACAGTCTCCTATCCTGAGCAAACACAAAGGAGACAGTGTAAAGGAAAAACTTACTTTTGACGGGAAGAACCCTCCAGCAGAACCAGGCTCAGGACAAGGAGCCATCTGCTTGGACCAGCTGTGTCTGAGAGGACAGGAGGTAGAAACTGACAAACACAGAATGGCAGCAGTACTTTCTATTAGGGCTGGGTACCTTTCTAAAAAAAATCGGTATCGGTACCGGTGTCGGTACCTTCACTTCAGTGTCGGTTCCTGGACGGTTCTTTTTTCGGAACCAATTTTGTAATTACTATTAATTTGAACAAGAATAAAATTACATTACACATTACAGTACAAATTGTGAGTTTTATTTTTTAACTTTGGTATTTTTCTATTCCAAGCAGTTTTCTTACATTAAAACAAACAAATAATTTCCAGTTCAAAAAACCAGTTACAAACCAGTGACACGTCAGTGTCTAATGCTCACTGCTTCACACTGAGGACCTTTTCACTGAACAGTTTTTCTTCAGAAACATCAACATGTCTGTTTTCTCTGGACACAAACCAGCTGCTCCTGGCTGATGGTGTCTCCAGCAGTAGAACATGTTCACTCTGAGGCTGTAGATGATGCTTGTTGCACACACAGATACCTGGTTACCAGTTTGACATATTGTCCCTCACATTCCACCAGCAGGTCACTGGATTCACTGAGGTAGGGATGATGCAGACATCTGCACCTCTGTGTCTCTGCCTGAATCTTCTCTGTGGTTCTCTGGGGTTTAGGGCTCTGATCATCTCCCTAATTGACATGAGAACAAAACATCAACAATAACATGGTTGTGTTGTTATTGATCAAAAAACATTATCTAGGCTGAGAGATAAAAGTTTAACTGTCAACAACATCCTTTAAAGTTTAATTGACCTCCACCGTGCAGCTCCACTGTAGAAAAAGCAGCAAATTTTTAACAACAAAGTCTGACTGTCCTGTGGCCCTCACCTCACTTTTCTTTTGTCCTCACATCTGGGTCAGAACCTCCTGTGAGGAGAACATGAACATAAACAGTGAACATTAGTGACCTGTTTAAGCAGCTGACTGGATGGATGAGCAGTTTTACAAGCTAAGATTTATGTTACTGTCAATCTTTATTTAGCTTCTGCGTTTAGCTAGCCACGTAGATAAAATAAATTTACACACTAATATGTTAAAGTTAGAGTTACATGGATCATAGTTTATTTCACTGCGATGTACGTGTTAAGCTGCAGTTACGCTAACAAACGTAACTCACCAGCTGAAGCACACAGAGCCGTCCTTGGAGTTCTTTGATGAAGAGTCCGGTCGTGTAGATAATGAATCAGGACGTTCAGGCTCTACTCACAGGCTGACTTTAATGCTGAGAGGAGGAGGAGGAGGAGGAGGAGGAGGAGGGGGAGGAGGAGGAGGAGGGGGAGGCTGCTGAACTCCTCTCTCCTCGCAGAAAAACACGGAGCAACTTTCTGCAGCGCGTGTTGTCGAAGCTGTTCGACAACACGCGCTGCACACGTGAACCCGTCTGTGGGCGTCACCAGCACCATAGACATACATTACAGTATACATAGATTAGGTACGGCAGCTCTATACAGCTCTAGGTGTAATCTGGGTGTAGTCTGTTTGTCATATGTCTGCTGTTTTACCAGCCTGCATGCTGAAACCATGTGACACGTTACAGCCAATACCGAAACTTGACACCGAAAGAAGAGTGACGTTTCAATACATACACCGACTGGTGCAGTTCGGTCGGTGCCATAAAAGAACCTCGGTTCGGTACTCAGTCCTACTTTCTATAGGAGGAAAGAAAAAAACACATTAGGATAGAAATAATTACAAATACAAACAGGTAGAGTAGAGTAAGTGAAGACAGCAGCAGAGTGAAGAAATGTGGTCAGTTTGTCCTCCAACAATCTAAGCCTATATCAGCATAACTAAGGGATAGCTCATGAAACCCAAGCCGACTCTAACTATAGGATTTATCAAAAAGTAAAGACTTAAGCCTAATCTTCAATGTAGACAAGGTGTCAGCCTCACTGACATAAACTGGAAAATCTAAATTATCCTTAGGTGTGAGTGAGAGAGTGAATGGTTGTTTGTCTCATTTGTCTCTATGTGTCCCTGTGATGGACTGCGACCTGTCCAGGGTGTCCCCCACCCCTCGTACAGTGATTGCTGGACATGGACACCGGCGACCCCCGTGACCCAAAATGGAAGAAGCGGGTAAAAGATAATGGATGGATGAATGTTTCTAATTTTAGTGACATTACGCAGGTGGAGGAAAGAGGTTCTGGTAATGTTTGTAATGTAGGGGTTAAAAGACATATTCTGATCAAAAATAACAACAAGATTTGTTTTATTAAACCCTAGAAAAGAGAGAGAATTGTCTTTTTCCCATCACTGTATATATAATCGAAGATAAAAAAATAAATCAACACATCCCACCTAACATTACAGCCTGCAGTAGCTCCTTGTTTCAATGTCATATTCTGTGTCCATGACACATGTGACAGCTGACAAGACAATTTTATGTTAAAGCCACTGTCATTACATAAGGCTGTTTGGAGGACAGTACGCAGCTTGTTGTCTACCTTGCTACAGTTAAACAAAAGCATCAGACAATTTTTACTTCAGTTTTTTTATTTGATTTTTTTAATCCCAAAGGTTCTCGAAACTTCAACATTGCATTTTATAGTTTAAAGATAAGGCAGCTGTATTGGCCTGGTCATTGAGTACATTCTGTATCTGTCAAAACATCAAAGCAAATCACAAATCACAAGCTTTGTTATTATGATAAAACTGCTTGGATTAGGCAGTTTTCTCTGTTTCTGTCTCCCCTCTGTTCCTTTTTTCTTGTGCTTGATTACAGAAACAATCTCTGATGTGTGAGGTCAGGTCTCAGCTGCTATTTATTATTCACCAGCTCAGTAAATACTTGACAGAGGGTTCCACTTGATGCCAGAGGGATGCACGATGAAGCACAATTATCATATTCCTTTTGCTGAGAATCGTGAAAATTCAACACAACCGGTTTGTCTTTGTTTTAACTACAGTATTTCAACAAAACATTGAACTGGAGAAAGCTAGGCACTGTAGCATCCAGTGGCAGCTGGTGGAGTTTTCTCGGGGGGGGGGGGGGGGGGGGGG
>NC_056518.1:2122866-2125228 GCF_014905685.2 Nematolebias whitei
AAAAAAAAAAAAGAAACCATCCAGATGACCTGACTGAGCATTGCTGAATTTTTACCTGGATTATTGAGCATGAACTTTGGTGTTTTGAACCACTCTGGCATGACTGTCTCAGAGGAGTTGATGGGGGAGAGGGTGGGCCCCAGAGGCCATCTTAGCACCAACAAACTGTTTTTTTCCCCACTATGGAGTATGCTGTTTGTGCATGTATGCAGTTTTGTTTGGTGGCTTCTCAGATTGAGGAAGTCCTTTGGATGAAGGACGGCTGGGCGGCTGTGGCTGAGTGGTTAGAGCAGTCGTCCTCCAATGCGAGAGTTGAGGGTTCGAATCCACCAGCAGTCACATGCTGAAGTGTCCCTGGGCAAGACAATGAACCCCTCATAGCCTCTGATGTGTGTCCCATCAGTGTATGAATGTGATCTAAAAGCACTGATTAGTCTCTTTAGAATGATTTGTTCAATTAGCTTTGTAGAGATCTAGTATAGAGCTGTATGAATGGGTAAATGAGGCACAGATTGTAGTGTAACGCACTTTGAGTATCTTGAAATAAGATAGAAAGGCGTTATATAAGTACAGTCCATTTACCATGCCTAAATAAGGGTGAGAGTAGACTTGAAATTTTCTTAAAAACTCAGATGGGAAGCCATCTTGTCCAGGGGATTTCCCATTTTGCATATAATTGATTGAGGAGTTAATCTCAGCTGCAGAGAACTTCCACTTTAGGTCCTCAGCGAAAACAGGAGCCACTGAAGAAAACTCAAGATTTTCAAAAAGTCCTCCATGTCCGATACGCCAGCTGATGACTCGGTTGCGTAAAATGACTGATAAAATTTACTAACACATGTATTAATTTCAGCGTTATCATGGCATGCAGCTCCCTGTTCATTAATTATTGCTTTAATTGTATGGTTGACTGACCATCGCAGTAACTGATGTGCAAGCAGGCGCCCAGCTTTTTCACCGTGTTCATAATAACCCTGTCTAGATTTAGAAATGAAATGCTCTGCCTGCTGAGTTGACAGTTAAATTCAGTTTGAAGTAATAAACCTTTTTTCATTAGGTCCTGTGAGGGGGAGTGCCTATATTCTCTGTCTAATTGTATTATCTCATCCGTTTTCTGTTTTAGCTGCGCCGAACCCTTCTGTTTTTTGTTTACACAGTAGGAAATTATTTGACCCCTCAGATAGGCCTTTAATGCCTCCCAGACAGTACAAAGTGGCATTCCTGGTGTTCGGTTAACTTTGAAGAAAATTTCAATTTCAGATGTAAGAAACTTGGAAGAGTCTTCCTCGGACAATAGTAAGGGGTTGAATCTCCAAGGCCAAAATACTGATTTTGTGACCGGGATGTACAATTTCATAATCAGTGGACTGTGGCCCAAGGTGACCATAACGTCATAATCACATTCCTCCACCAAAGGCAGAATGTGTTTATCAAGAAAAAAAATTGATTTGAGAGTATGTCTTATGTACTGGGGAAAATGAGTATGATCTTGAAGTAGGGTTACGGAAGCACCACACATCAGCCACACCATATATTTCAAGGAATTAATTGATTAGTTGAGCGGATTTACTCAGAGTAGTTTCCCCATCAACTATGGTCAAGAGATGAGAGCACACAATTTGTCTCACCACCAATTATAAGATCATGTGTTGACATATTTGGTACGTTTGAAAGGAGGTTACTAAAAAATGTAGAGTCATCCCAGGTAGGAGCATATACCAAAACCAAGATCACTGGCAGCGTGTACAGTTCCCCCACCACTACAACACACCACCCAGCATTATCAGCATGCACACTCGAGGCTGTAAATTGTACCTGTTTACCAACTATAATAATGTTGTGGTGTTGCAAGATTGAATTAGTGGAAAAATAAGCAGACACGTGAATCAGCTTCATTTCTCCTTTTATAACTTTCAGTTTCGTTCTTCCTTCACCCTGCATACAGCATCTTTTAACATACAGTCTCAGAGCACCCACTGGTGTCCTTTTTTATAAAATAGCAATTAAATTCAATTCGATTTCATTTCAATAGCACAACACAACAAATAGTTACCCCTTTTGATTTGGATTGGAAATTAGACTGAAACTCCTGACCAGACCATTTTTGAACAAATGTTCAACTAGCTACAGAATGCACATGGGACTCCTGTGAAAAGGTGATATCAGTATTCACTTGTTTTAGGTATGACATAATTTTTCGGAATTTTACTGGACCATAAACAGATGTTACATTCCAGCTTACACATTTAACTTGGCAGCCACCAGAGTGGACAACATTCTTAACGTTGGTCATAACTGAACAATCAAAAAATAAATTACGTACATAACATCAGCAGCCAATCCCTCGTAACAAAAAAAAAAA
>NC_056518.1:2125328-2126513 GCF_014905685.2 Nematolebias whitei
CTGCTGATCTGTTTCATGTTGCTGCTGATCTGTTTCATGTTGCTGTGTTCATTCGTGCTCATCTGTTCACACAGACTCATGTCCGTGCTGTTGTTCAGCGTATTGTGTTTATTGTTTTTATGCTATTAGTGCTTATCATATTTTTAGTTGATGTTTTTCTTAGTTCATATCTTAGATCTTATTACAGTTTTTCTTTTATATTTTATTGTTGGATGTAACTGGGACCCTGTGAACATAATTTTGATCCACCACATGTACCACATGTGGTGCGAATGACAATAAAGAATATCTGTACAATACTTTCTGATTCATATATCCACTGTTATTATATTATTTTCATTATTTTTAAATCAATTTATTTTTCATTTTCTTATTTGATCAGTTTATTATTATTAATATATCTATTATAGCTGTTAGCTGCACCTTTCTTTGTTCATGCATTTATTCAAAAACAGTATGTAGCTTGAATTAACCACCTGTTTCTTCTTTCTAGTGAAGAGAAAGAGAAAAGAGTCCAGTAAAGAAAAGTCTTATTTCATCACTGAATGAACATGAAGAACTGAAGCGGACACAGCAGGAACAACACTTGTGTCTTCTTCTGGATGAAGCCCGTGAGACGAGGGACACACAGATACACAATCATTAGTTGGACGCAGTAGTTTTTATTTTTATACATTTTTCACTTCTTACTTTTCCTATTAAACTATTTTTTTCTTAAGTGGTGTCCTTGAACATTAAATTTCCTAAACAAATTTTACAATGTTAAGTGCAGATAGTGTTTGTTTAAATTCATACTGGAAGTTGAGAAGAATTTCCAATTGCATTTGATCTTTAATGGATCGTAAGAAAAGATTACCAGAATCTGCTCAACTGTTATTATGTTATAATTTTTTGTTCTAGGATGAAGTGAGACAAAAACAGTCAAAAATTCAAAAAAGACAGTTATCATTTAGCAGTTATGGTTTATCAGTTATCGTCCGTACAACTGTGGCCCGAGAGATTCAGCTGAAAGTCCTGGTGCACCTTTTATTTGAACCTGCAGAGATTTGAACAGCAGATCTGAAGCCAACAGGCAGGAGTTCACCTGAACTGACCACTCCTGCTGTGTTTTATGGTCTCCTCCTTCACCATCCGTCCGTCCATCCATCCATCCATCCATCCATCCATCCATCCATCCATCCATCC
>NC_056518.1:2126523-2147989 GCF_014905685.2 Nematolebias whitei
ATCCATCCATCCATCCATCCATCCATCCATCCATCCATCCATCCATCATCTTCTGCTTCAGGGTTGTGGGAGCAGCATCTTCACCAGGGAGGCACAGACATCAACAACCACCTCTTCAGCTCTTCTAGGACCCCATGGTGTTCACAGACCAACTATTTATTAAGTAATATCCTGATGCTGCTCAATAATCCAGGTAGAAAAATCTAAAAAGTCAAGTCTGGTCCTCTGTACATGATGAGGAAGGAGCCGTCATCACACTAGCAGAATCGAGGGAGGATCCTGACTGTCTGAAATGGAAATTCCGTGAAATTTGCAACCCCAGATGCAATAGAACGATGGAGCGGCAAAAATTTCATTCAAGAAATCAAAGACGGTGAGAGCATTGAATATTTTATCAGCGATTTGAAAATAAAAGCTAAGACCTGCAGTTTTGGTGAGCTTACTGATGAACTGATCTGCGACAGAATAGTTTGTGGCATCTCAAGAGACTCTCTCAGAAAGTCCTTATTAAGAGACAGTGATTTAACTCTAGTAAAGGCCGTTTCAATTTGCCGCATTCACGAAATGACAGAGATAGGGAGCAAAACTTTAGCTAGCAAAGCTAACACCGTTGATGCTGTAAAATACTCCCCCGGCAAACGGCAACAACGACCTCAGCCCCAGCCACATATTATAACTGACTGAAATAATTGTGGAGGCTCTCACATTGCAAAAAGAGAAAAATGCCCAGCATTTGGACAGCAGTGCCATAAGTGCAGGAAGCTGCCTCCTGCTCCTGGATAGATGCACTGGAGCCTCCCTCTCCTGGTGGATCTCGGAGAATGGGGGAGCCTATTGGGGTCAGTGGGGGAGCTGGCCCCCTGGGAGGGCATTGCCACCTCAGTTGATCCTCCCCATCCCGACGTCTTCCTCCACCCACCCCATCACACCACCACTCAAGCAGGGCCTTAGGGTTCAGGTGCACTACTGAGCTGCAGGGAGGATCCTCCATCTCCATGTTTCATGGAGACCTGGGCCCCAATTTTATCAAACAACCTAGACACTTGCATATAACATTCTCACGACACATGCATATATAGGGTCTGGAGTGGGCACATGGTGGCATATAGGGGGTGGGATGTGTAATCATTCTCACCTCTGGGACCTGTGCCCACTCTCATATGTAGCATGTAGACATTTAGGGTTCTGGGGGGTGATTGGGGGTGGGGCTGGTGCTCTGGTTCTCCCTGGATTGTTTGGATCCTTTGATCGGGGTTCCTAGTTCTGATGGACAGCTCTTTGGCTAGGGTGGCTGCCAGGTTCTGGCGCGAGGTCAGCTGTAGTTGTGTGTGTGTGGTCGCTGGTAGTGCGTGGTGGCGGTCGGGGGCGTGGCTTCACTTCGACGGAGTGCTGGCAGGTCGGCCTGATGTGACATTCACAGTGCGGGGTGCTGTGTGTGGAGGGGGGTGCATGGGTGGCATGCCGGGGCTTCTCCAGGCCTGTGATGTGGGGCTTTAGGGATGCATTGGTGCACTGGGCCGGACTTCCTCGACTGCTGCTCCCTGCTGCTCTGGCCCCTGGCCTGGGGCTGGCTTGCGGTCACTGTTGGGCAGGTGGGGCGCATGGACGGCCTAACAGAGGCTCTGTCGGGCTGTCTTTGTGTGCCTGTTTGTCTCAGGTTGGGTTTTGGGTGGCCCCCCTCTCTTGGACCAGTTTTGCCCCCCCATTTGGTGGGTCGTGCTCCCCTCCAGTGGTGGGCTCCCCTGCTGCCGGTGCATTGGCGGCTCTCAGCAGCTGGGGCTGGGTGGTGGGGTGTGTGTGTGGGCCCGCCCTGGTGGCTGCCTGCAGGGGCCTGGGTGCCCTGGCTCTGTCGGGCCTCTGTTGGGGGATGGTATGACCTCGGGACTCGGGGTTTGGTGTCCATGGCCGGACCCACTCTGGAGGGGCGGGTTGCCGGCGGGGCCTGTTCACTCGTCGCTACAGCCTCCTGGGGGTTTCTGCATTGTAGTTGCTGGGGATCGCCCAGGGCTTCTCTTTGCTTCTCTCTCTGCGGGGTGCGGGTTTCCCTGTTGGGGGACTACAGGAGTTCCGGGCTTGGGGGCCGCTGTGTGTCTGTGGTTCCGGTCTTCCCTGTGTTACCTTCATGTCCTGTGGGGATGGGTTTATGGGTCCCCACATCCACTATTGAACATTTTTATGGAGAAACCTTTTAGTGATAAGCATGCTCACACAGGTGTTTAGATTCAGGTGTTTATCAGATACACACTCAGTTGGGTTGTGGTGGCCATCAAATATATATTGTATTACCATGTACTGTATAAAATACTTTCTAATGATGTTATAACTATCATTATATAAGTTGTTTTGTTTTTATGGTTTCTTGGTTTTGTCGAGGGGGGGTCTCTTTCTGCAGGTCTAGAGGCAAACTTCAATGATGTTTATTTGTGTTCTCTTTATCCCTCGCTCTCTCCTCTATTCCTATCTCCTTCTTTACATTTTAACTCTTCTCTCACTTTTCTGCTTTGTTATCTTCTTTGTTTTCCGTCCCCGTGTCCATTACATCTGAAACAAACCCAAAGCTTATTCTAATAAAATTTAATTTATATATCAAGTGGAGCATTAAAGCCAGCCATAATGCTCTGCTTGTGAAAGTAAATCTGTTGGGCATCACTTTGATACTCAGACAATAATTCTAAGTGTCACAATGTGTCACAATGCCGGACAGGACAAGGGAAAAAAAAAAATACTCCCCCGGCAAACGGCAACAATGACCTCAGCCCCAGCCACATATTATAACTGACTGAAATAATTGTGGAAGCTCTCACATTGCAAAAAGAGAAAAATGCCCAGCATTTGGATAGCAGTGCCATAAGTGCAGGAAACTGAATCATTACAAAAACTGATGCAAAGGCAAACCTCCAAATCCTGCCAAAAGGACATACCCTTGTACAACCATTACTTGGTTTTCAAGCTTCTTCACCACTTGCTCTCGACAAGATTGGATACTTCCCTCCCTCCCTCTCCGCTTTGCTTTGCTGCTCTGTCTGTCTGTGAAATTGCTGTTAGACTCTCTTGCATTTCTTCCGAACCATAATTATGAACTGTTTTGACCAGTTGGTCCCTCAACTCAATTTACAACATTTCTTCGAAGAGAAGACAGGTTTTAGGCGAGCTGATTTGCCCTGTTGGCACGCACGCAGTTGGATATCTCATCGACTTGGAAGACTTGATGATGTGTCTATCTCTGCTGCCATCTGTGGATTTTAAGGACGCATATTTAATTGGATTTTCGATAACTGGTTCCTCCTATTTTGGATTCGGCTGGCTGGTTTTATTTACAATCAAGGAAGTCGCCGGCAGCAAATTTGGACCCGATCATGCTGCTTGCCTTTTTGATGGCTTGGTTCCTGTCTCGTGTACCCAGACGCAAATGCTTTGGGCTGAATGGATCAGATCTTGGAGGTTTTACTAAGTCACGTTCCATCGGTGTGGCCATGTAATTTTGGACATTTCGGAACCGAGTTGACCAACACAGACTCAAGGTAGATGTCATTAAGCTCTGCCTGTCCCCAAAACAACTGTGTGTTTATCTAAATTTTTGTTCCCTTGGCTGGTCTTGAAGGCCATCTTATCTGAATTCGCCTGGAGAAAATGTGATCTGATGCTCACCACCCCCTCCCTGAGGAATTTCCAACTGATAACCAGACAAACCAGCTGAATAAACTTTGTGTCATCATTTCAGGACTCTTGGATTCTCATAGATGTTATCCTTGGCCATTCCTCGACATACCTCGTAAATGTTTATGGATCTCACCGGAGGACATTGACTGATTACAGTGACCTCGAGAGCATCTATAAGCATTGTTGACCACTCTCGTCTCCTATTACAGAAAGTCTACGTAAATATGTGCTTGTTTGAGCGAGGTGTTTTTTTTTTAATATTAGAGGGTTTTTTTCTCAGGCAAGAAAAAAAACATCTGATAGGAATTTTTTTCGCCTCCAACTCCTACATGTGTCCAGTTAACCACTGTTTTTGTCTGTCCAAACAGGTCTCACTTGTAAATGAGTCTTTGAGGCTCAATGTGATTTATCTGTTTAAATAAAGGTTGAATGAAAAGCATGCACAGACATGGAAATCGTCCGACTAAGCCCTGAAGTTCATCAAGTTGATACAGAGAGTGACAATACCTTCAAAAATAAGGTAATCTCACAATACAACGATTTATTCAGTGATGAACTGGGAGAACTTCCCATAACATACTCCATGACATTAAAGCCAGATGTAAAACCTGTTGTGAGACCAGCACACTGCATCCCTTTGGCAATGCAAGACATAGTTAAAGCTGAACTCAAACGGTTGGAAAACATAGGCGTAATAACACAAGTCACAGAGCCCACTGACTGCGTTTCCTCACTGGAGGTGGCGCACAAAAAGGACAAACAAGAAATCAGGCTTTGCATAAACCCCAAAGACCTGAATATGGCCTTACAATGCCCTCATCATCCCATGAGGAGCGTTGAAGAAATAACTGCAAAGATGTCAGGAACAATCGTGTTTTCTGTGCTGGATGCAAAAAAATCATTCTGGCATGTGCGCCTTGACAAGAAATCATCACTGCTGACTACATTTAGCACCCCTTTTGGTCGATACAGATTTCTGTGGATGCCTTTTGGAATTAACTCTGCCATCGAAGTTTTCCAGCGATCCATGGAACAGCTGTTTACTGGGCTTCCCCGTTCGTCATTGTGGATGACATCATTATCAGTAGTCACGACCTGGCCGACCATGACACGAACCTCAGCAAAGTGCTGTAGCGTGCCAGACAAGTTAACCTGAGACTAAATCCACACAAATGCAAGTTTCGGTTGAGTGAAGTGCACTATGCCGGTCACATTTTTAAAAGAGAACGTCTCAAGACTGATCCTGCAAAGACCACAGCCATCACCAACATGCCCGTACATTACGGCAAAGACTGGTTCATCCCAAAGATCCAGTCCCCCGGCACAAACAGAGTAATGTTGTGTATGCTGTTCAGTGTCAGGAGGGCTGTGATCAGTCTTACATCGGGGAAACAAAACAGCCAATGGTCAAAAGGATGGCCCAGCACAGAAGATCAACATCATCAGGCCAGGACTCTGTGGTCTACACTCATCTCCAGGCCAGCGGTCACTCTTTCAGGGATGAAGATGTGCACATCCTGGATAGAGAGGAACAATGGTTTGAGAGAGGAGTAAAGGAGGCCATCTTTGTGAAAAGAAACCGTCCATCGTTAAACAGGGGTGGAGGCCTACATGTTCAATTGTCCCCCTCTTAGAATGCTGTGATTGCTAGTATCACTCAGCCCTCTGTGAATAGTAAACAGCCATCAGTGTGCTAATGATCCATTATTAGGCTGATGGTCCTTCTTGAGCATGTGATCAGCTGGTTTTGGTTGTCAGCAGCAAAACTGGTTGATCCACTTTGAGAAAGTACTATTTAAGAGACTGAGCTGAATACAGCACCTCAGACTGAGGAAGTCTCTCAGATGAGAGACGAAACGTTTCTACATTTTTTTGTTGTTTTGCTTTGTTTTGTTTTTTTGAATGTCCAGAGGACCAGATTTAACTTTTTTAGATTTTTCTACCTGGATTATTGAGCATGCATCAGGAAACAGATGTACCTTGCAGACACACTATCAAGGGCTCCAAACCCTTACACTCTGCAGAGTCCGGCTGAAGATGAAACCTTCAACGTCATGGCGGTGAGCTACATTTCCACAGCCCGACTGCAGGAACTCAGGGAACACACGGCGACTGACAAAGTGCTTAAACCACTAGCCGTTGTCATACAGAAAGGATGGCCAAACAAAGGGAAGCAACTAGAGCCTGCTCTACGTCCATTTTTTCCCTACAGAGATGAACTAATTGTAGAAAATGGCATCATAATGAAAGGCCAGAAAGCTGTTATTCTACAATCTCTGCACAAAAGCTACAACAATATTGTACATAAAGGACACCCAGGTGTTGAAGCAACAAAACGGCATGCAAGAGGTATTTTCTACTGGCCCACGTTATCCAACAACATTGCAAGAGAGATCCTGTTGTGTACTGTCTGCAATAGCACCAAACCCCACCAGCAAAAGGAACCTCTATACCTTCACCCAATTCCGGATCTTCCATGGTCAGTAGTTGAGGCAGATATTTTCGAATGGCATGGTAAACACTACCAAGTCTTAGTCGATTCCTATTCTGGATGGTTCGAGGTCGACCTTCTTCGTGACATGACAACTTCCAGTGTGATCTCAAAGCTCAAAAGACATTTCTCTGTTCATGGTTCCCCCCACACAGTTCTCACCAACAATGACACACAGTACACCAGTCTGCATTTCAAACAGTTCACACAGCAATGGGACTTTGTACACATCACCAGCAGCCCTGGATACCCACAATCTAATGGACTTGCTGAACGAGCAGTTTGCAGTGCAAAGCAACTAATGGAGAAATCACACAGAGATGGAACTGATGTTTTCCTCAACCTCCTTAACATCAGGAATATTCCCCGTGACTCTACATTGGGCTCTCCTGCTGAACGCCTGCTGTCAAGACAAATGCGTGCAGCTAAACCTGTGAGCAACACACTTCTAGCTCCATCCCCTCAGAACACACAGCTTATCAGCGCCCAACTACACAACAAACGACTCACACTGAAGCATCACTACGACAGGACCAGCCATGATCTCCCAGGTTTGAAAGAGGGACAGGTGGTACGGCTACAGACCTCCAGAGGTTACAACAAACTTGCCACTGTGAAGGAGAAAAGCAGCAAGCCACGTTCTTACATCATGCATTTCGATGGCAAGGACTACAGGAGAAATCAACGACACATCTTGCCTACCGCTGAACAACCTCCACAACAGCAACACACACACAATACAGCTTTGATTACCAGTAACTCTCTTCCAACAGTTACTACACCTCCCACTGTTGATATTTTCTGGGTTGTTAATATAAAAGTTTGATATGTTTACACAAATTACAGTTTACTCTAAAATGATAATTAAAGTGTTTGCCTGCAGTTTTAGCTCTGAGTCTCAGAAAGGATCAGTACTTTGTGGAAATGAAAAACATTAATACCAGTTTATTTTGATCATCAATTTTATCATTACTCTTATTAGTCATTTACTTTATATCACACTCTGTTAAAGCTTATCTAAAACTGTAGCAGCTGTACCTCTCCAACATCAGTGTGAAATCTTTTAACTTCCGTTTCTCAAACCCAGCTCCAGAACCAGTCACTGACCACAAACGTACTGTCTGTTTTTACTCTGATGTAGTGAACTAGGCCTCCGACAACAATCTGTCTCTGAAGACCTGCAGGGGACAGGAACTGCTATTTCATTGATTTGAATCCAGAAATACAAATTAGCTCATTGTTAGACTATTTAATTGTATCCTGAATTAATCAATTGAAAGAACACTCTTCTTTTTTACATTATCATTACTATTTTAGAATATCTTGATAATCAAAGTGGGCAGCACGGTGGCGCAAATGGTAGAGCTGCTGCCTCTCAGCGAACAGGTCCCTGGTTCAAACCCCAGTCCAGGGGCCTTCTGGGTGGACTTTGCATGTTTTCTCCGTGCATGCGCGGGTTTTCTCCGGGCACTCCGGTTTCCTCCCACAGACCAAAAACATGCATGTTAGGCTGATTGGTAACTCTAAATTGTCCCTAGGTGTGAGTGAGAGAGTGAATGGTTGTTTGTCTCGTTTGTCTCTATGTGTCCCTGTGATGGACTTGTGACCCGTCCAGGGCGTACCCCGCCCCTCGCACAGTGATTGCTGGACATGGGCACCAGCGACCCCCGTGACCCAAAATGGAATAAACGGGTAAAGATAATGGATGTATGGATGGATGGATAATCAAAGTGTGTTTAGTTCATACCATTTCTGAATGTTGAAGTGAACCACTCATTTTAAATCAACTGTGAAACAGTATTAATGATTTTTAAACCTCATTAGACTTAGAAATCATTTTAAATGTCTATTTACAAAGTAATTGTGCATTTTGATCTTCTGTCTGAATGAGGAGTAGTGATGTCGGTCAGAAGTCAGGGATGTCGGTCAACAGTCAGAAAGCAAGTTATTAGAACGAAGTGTCTTGTTTTTAAACCTAGCAGACAGTAAATAACTTCGACTGGCATCTGCGTTTGTCTCACTTCGCCATAACATTCCTCTGTCTGTACTAATCGTGCGTAAACATTCCTGCTGTCTTTTTGACGTTTAATAACCCTCTGACATCACTGAAACACCACCCCTGCTGGTTGTTTCAACCAATCAGGAAGTACCAAGTGACCAGAAGTGAGGACTCTTTAAAAAGTCAACACTTCCTGGAACTATTCAGTCTTTGACCGGAGTCTTCCTAGAGTCTTTCACCGGAGTCTTCCACTTCTGAGTGGAACTTCGGACTCAGCCTTCTTCAGTCTTCCTGGAGTCTTACTCAGTTTTCCTGAGTCTTTCTTGGGACTATGGAGTCTTCCTGAGAGTTCCTAAGGAACTTTCAGATTTAATCAATAGCTGATGGATTTGACCATGAGACGAGGGTCCGTCCATCCCAGCTGGAGTCACAGCGCCTCGCTGTGTACTCACCCGGGCGTAACGCCCTACAACTTCGAAGGAAGCTTATTCGGTTGGACGGAGTAAACCACATGACTTCTGTTGATGACCAGCCACTCTGACCGGAGATGCTGAAAGGTAGCGTGCATAGGGACGTCTATACTGGAGCTGTCCATCCACTGCAAAGGTAAAGAGACGTCACAAGTTGTTATGCACTAAGTGTACCGGGGGTTTGAGCTGGTGTTGAAAGAAGCGGGCTAATTCTGGTCAACAAACATACATCTTTCCTTCATCCATCTTCCTTTTAAACTTATGTATTCTTTCCCTTAAACTTTTCTATTTTGCCAGTAATCTAGATGCCTTCAGTAATGTTCTATTGTCTTGTAAGTAAAGCGTGCCAAGTTTTTATTAATCAGAAACAGATCAGCAAATCAATGTGTACATGTTTTGATGTTAAATTTTCATTCTGTTAAATAAATGACTGCATTTATTCTGATGGGTCAAAGAAAAATGGCGTCTCATGTCGCTGATTAAACAATCCTCACCGTTATCTCGGTCACATGGCATTAATTTAATTTGAAAAAGAAATAATCCGTTGTATTTAAATAATTAATATTCTTTGTGCTTGAACTAGCTTTAAGAATAATTAATTAGTAGTGAAGCTATAGCAAAGCTGTGTCCCTACATTCACTATATATTTGGTGGCCCGAAAGGTTTCTAAAGAGATATAATTATGTTTGACCCGAGACCTGTGTTGTTGTGAAATAACGCGTCATGTTGGCATAAAAAAGTCAGAGTTTTGACCTTGGTACGGACATGATTTACGGCTGTGGTGTTCAGAAAGCTGCAAAATGGCGTCAGTGTGTGCATTTTAAAGCTGAAATTGTCAATCTGTTTGTGTAACTAAGCTGTATGCAGTGGGAATAACGCATCCATTCTGTTTGAAACTCTAGCATGAACAGGGGGTTCTGCGTGTCTGATCCGGTTCTGTTTACTGGACTCGATCGAGTCGTGTTTTTAAATATGATACGTTGTCTGAAGCTGAGCGCCTCCTCAGAGCTGCTCCGATGCTGATTCGTTACGTTTTACAGTAAATTTGTGCAATTTTTGAAGCTTTAATGGGCAATAATTTGACCGGACTGTTGATGCTAACTGCTAGCTTAAAGCGAGTACACACAAGCTGTGATTGGTTGAGAACCGCTGTTTGGGTTGTTCTGATTCTGTTCTTTTTAGGACTTTGTGGTTACTGTAGACATTTTATTCCAAACTATGCTGAAATGGAGACTCCTCTACGTGCCGTTTGTCATGAAAAAGGCCTCTAAATTGACATGGTCTAATGAGGCTCTGCAGGCCTTCGAAGCACTGAAAAAACAACTGCATCAAGCCCCAACTCTTGGAATTCCAGATCCTACACGCCCTTTTATTCAGGCTGTGGATGAGAGCGGTGGCTGTATGACTTCTGTTTTGCTCCAAAAACATGGTGACAGATTGAAACCAGTTGCCTATTTTTCTGCTAAATTGGACTCAGTAGCAGCCTTTTAGTTTGCGTGCTGTGGCAGCTGCTGATAAGGTGGTCCTAGCTAGTTGTGATATTGTGGGATATTCTGATCTGACCCTCCTCGTTCCCCACGCTGTCACACAAATTTTAAATTAACAAAAAACTGCACATCTCTCAACAGCACGTTGGTTAAAGTACCACACAACTCTGTTGGACATGCCCAACATAACCATACAACATTGTAATGTTCTAAACCCAGCCACATTCTTGCCAACAACTGAAGATGGAACCCCACATGACTGTATGGCTGAGTTGGAAATTGTTTGCACCCCCAGGCCTGATTTGCAACAACACCCTCTGGACAGTCCAGATTGGGATCTGTTTGTTGATGGCTCTGCATCACATGACCCAGTTACAGGCCAGATAAGAAGTGGTTATGCTGTTGTAACACACACACACAGTTGAAGCTGCTCCTGTGCCATCATGTTCTACACAGGCCTGTGAATTGATTGCTCTCACACGTGCTTGTGTTTCGTCTGAAGGGAAAAAAGTAAATATTTACATTGACAGCAGGTACGCATTTGGTGTTGTTGATTTTGGAGCTCTGTGGAAACAGACGGTTCCTGCGCTCAGATGGACAACCCATTTTGAATCATAAATTGGTGTCTGACCTCTTGACCTCTATCACCTTACCAACACAAATTGCTGTCATAAAATGTGCCGCACACACTCCCAACACTGACTCTGTCTCGAGAGGAAATGCTCTGGCTGATGAAGCTGCTAAAGCTGCAGCCTGCACACTTCTCACACAACCTCTCACTCTGACTCAGACACACACACAACCCGGTGTACCATTCTCTGTTTTTGACATGCAAAGGTTTGTTCCTGCCAGTAAAAAAGCTGAATGGAAAAAAACACGGCTGTGTTTTTTCTGAAAACATCTGGATTGCCCCAAATGGTAATCCATGCTTACCAAAACATTTTTTCCCCTCTTGTGCTGTTTTGACGCATTCTTTGGATCATGTGTCAAAGGGAGGGATGTTGAGAAATTAATGCTGATTGGTTTACTGTAAATTTTTCAAAAACAGCAGCCCAACATTGTGACTCCTGCCTCGTGTGTGTCACTCACAATGTTTCAAAAACAACAAAAACAACAGCTCCAGGAGCTCACAAAACCGTTACAGCACCATTTCAACATTTGATGATTGACTTTATTGAACGAACACCAGTTCAAAACAAAAAATACTGTCTGGTCATAGTGGACATGTTTTCCAAATGGGTTGAAGCTTTCCCCACAAAACATGCCACAGCCAGCATAGTTGCAAAAATTCTGTTGCAAGAAGTGGTGTCAAGGTGGGGTATCCCACAAAGAATTTCTAGTGACAACGGTCCACATTTTGTTAATCAGATACTTGAAGAAGTGTCCACCGCACTGAACTTTGACCTGACTAAACATTGCGCATACCACCCACAAAGTGGAAGTGTAGTAGAAAGAGAGAATGGAACATTGAAAAACAAACTGACAAAAATCTGTGACGAGACAAAACTCAACTGGGTTACATGTTTACCCATTGCACTGATGTACATGAGCATACGCAGAAGGGCTAAACATAGCCTTAGCTGTTTTGAAATTTTATTTGCAGCTCCACTCAACCTGGGAGTGGGACCTGTGACCAGCCCAACTAATGACCTGAAACTGTGATCATAACATGCTTGCCTATTTCATTGAATTGACTAACCATTTAAAATCTCTCAGGTCTCAGGTCCAAGGAGGGCTTCCCAGTCTAGCTCAAGAACAACTGCATGACATAACCCCTGGAGACTTTGTTATGATTAAATCTTTCAGGAGAAAAAGGTGGAAATCCCCCAGATGGACAAAACCGTTCCAGGTGCTGTTAACAACCCACATAGCTGTCAAGGTGGTTGAGCGAGCTACCTGGATCCACACATCCCACTGTAAGCTGTTCAGATGGACCAATCCACCATCAGAGGGCGGACAAGAAGAAGCCAAATCCTCATAAGTTCACTTAGTGCCATCGAGCAGCTGACACAGCAGCTTATTTTAGACTTTGAGTCTAAACAAGCTAGGGCAGCTCACTTGCTAGGTTCCTCCCAAACCTAGGCGAGGCAGCTCACTCACTGGGTCTCAAACCCAGGTGAGGTGGCTCCCCCCCCCCCCCCCCCCCAGGTTACCAAACCAGCCCCTGTTTCGCTGCACCTCATCCATTGATCCATAAGGAACTCTCTACCCTCCATCAAAAACTCTCTGCCCCTCTACACCCTACCAACTGCCCCCATAAAGAACTCTCCACTCTTCATCAGACTTTTTACAGGCTCTCCCCCCAGGAAAAGACACTGCAAAAATGGGCCTACTATAACATCCATGGAAAACCACCCTAGCACTGGGCCTACGGCATCGTATGGAAAGCCGTTGACAGACAGACTGGGGAGATCGTGGCAGTGAAGAAAATCTTTGATGCTTTCAGAAACAGAACAGATGCCCAGCGAACATACAGAGAAATCATGTTGTTGTTATTATGTTTTTGCTTTTCACAATTTTGTCATTTTATTTTTATGATTTCTTTTACTTTTGCTTGCTCTCATTACAGCGATCTATCCCCCACAAAAACAGCCTTAGAAAATTTCTAACAGATGTTTATGATAGCCATATATTAAACCATACTGTGTATGCCACATGCGCCTTGATGTTCCTTTTATCAGTGTCTGATGTTCTGTCTGTAAATACTTGTTTTATTGTAGTTGTTCCTGATGGGAACAAAAGGGAGGAATTGTTGATATTTTCTGGGTTGTTAATATAAAAGTTTGATTTGTTTACACAAATTACAGTTTACTTTAAAACATAGGCGCCGCAACCATTATATGTGAAGGGGACAAGTCCCCCCCCACATTAAAAAATGTTCATTTGGACCCCCCCCCCCACTTTTACTATGAAACATTAGTTCAGGCGGCGCAGTTTCTCTTTCTTCGTGAACAAATCCTTTCCACTTGATTAATAGGAGAATATTCAATCTAATAAAACTCCACTCCAGGTTTTCCTGGTTACCTCCAGGTTATCTCCACCTCTACACACAGAGCAGAAACTGTGCAAGCAGCCGCTGCTGAGTCTCCTGCTTTGGTAGAAAACGCGCACAGGTGCAGGCGATGGAGACACCTCTGTGTTGCTCACTTGCCAGTTTAGCAGCTTAGTGTGGGCAGTTGTTGACCAGGGGGTTGATCATCAACATATATTCATGTTAGGAAGATGCTTGAGTGCAGCGCTACGTCTATAGCATGTTCTCTTAGCAGTAACTGTGACGCTGTAAGACGCTGCAGGTAAAAGAGACTCTGCAGGTGTAAGAGACGCTGTGTATTCAGCTGCATTAAAGTTGAAATGTCTTTAAAACCCCACACCTTATTGTCGTCAAGCTTCATGAGAAACATCATTTAGATGAGTAGTGTTGAACACAAGTAAAAATGTCTAGTGGTGATGTTTTTTATTTCTCTATAAACACAAATAGTGCAGATCTGACGCTCTGTATTAAAGTGTATTAAAGTTAAAATATCTCTAAAACCCACAGCTGAATTTACACAAACTTGGTGAGAAATATGCTTTAAATGTGTGGAAGTAAAGCAAATCTAGGTGAAATGTTGCTTTTTTTGTACATTAGTGCACATTCCTTTTGCGCGTGCGCACACCTACACACATTGTTGTGTTCCCCCACATTACGGATGCTTCTGACGCCCTTGCTTTAAAATGATAATTAAAGTGTTTGCCTGCAGTTTTAGCTCTGAGTCTCAGAAAGGATCAGTACTTTGTGGAAATGAAAAACATTAATACCAGTTTATTTTGTTCATCAATTTTATCATCACTCTTATTAGTCATTTACTTTATATCACACTCTGTTAAAGCTTATCTAAAACTGTAGCAGCTGTACCTCTCCAACATCAGTGTGAAACCGTCTAACTTCCGTTTCTCAAACCCAGCTCCAGAACCAGTCACTGACCACAAACGTACTGTCTGTTTTTACTCTGATAAGATTGCAAATGAGCACCTGTTGTATCAAAACATGTTACGTGTGAAGGTGTATAAATGAGACTGTATTGCTCATGATTTTGGAGAACACACAAGAACTCTTGGGCTGCATTTTCGTTTTCATGTGTTCTCCCTTCTGCAGAAGAGAAATAAACCTTTCTACATGTATTTTAACAAAGTTCTCAGTCTGCTAAGTGTTATTGAACAACAAAGTTTGATAAAACTCCACACCGCAGCACATGTGCTGCCATCAGAGACTGCAGACCCACAGATATCATCTTCTCCAAAGAGACATGTTCCAGAACAGTCTGCTAGTCACAGCAAAGCCTTTTATGTCACATGCTCAGGCCAAGTGTGCAGACCAAACCCCAAGTTTATGGACTAAATGTGCTGGTATTACAATGTTATTTGTTTTATAGCACTAAAAGTAAGTTGTATGTGTAGATGCCAACATGTTGCATATGTTCATGACCATTACCTTATCTATTTTCTCATACAGGGCCTGATGCATACTGTTTGTGAATTGTTTTGATAATGAGGATAACAGTTATTTAAACAATTGGTGCTTAATTGTGTTTGGGGACAACAACAAAAAATTGTAATAAAAAAAAATTATAATCATCTTGTTTACATAGAAACATCATCTAAGGGAAAAGGATGTAGATCATTTGAGAAATCATTATTTTGTCCTACAGCGCTTGCCGTACACGTAGGTGCACTTGTAACGTCCTGCTAGTGTGCTGTTCACTGTTAGCTGTTAGTCGCAGTTCTCTTCATTAAAGATTCATGTTTGTCTCCCAGTTGTCTTTCTTCCTTTTATTACAATGCTACCATAGAGAAGGCATTTACAGTTTGTCTACAGCCACCGTAGCTCTGACGGCCACAGACATGCATTTATTTCTGATTGGAAACAAAACTCGCCTCCGATCAAGGATCTCTTTTGGAAATTGATCGTTCACACTGAAGTCCGTCCCATGCAGCTCTCTGCCCCAACCTCTGACCTGCTCTTTTTGTTTAAAGTGCTCAAATTTAGCAATAATTGGCCGAGGTTGCTTGTTATCGGGCTTCTTACATCCGAGTCGGTGAACACGATGGAATGTGATGTTTTTTACTGTCTCACTTGGGAGTTTCAGCTGACGTTGGATAAACTCACAAATCGTAACTTCAGCGTCCTCCTCTGCTCGTTCTGGGATCCCAGAGAAGACAAGATTGTCCCACATGCTCCGAGCTTGAATGTCCAGGATGGATTCTTTCATTTTCCTGTTTTCTCCAGACAGCTTTGTCATCTTCTCAGTGAGTTCTTTGACGTTACCCCTCAGAGTTTGGTTCTCAGCAGCGAGCAAAGCCACCTGAGCTTGGCTGAACTCCAGAGACTCACTCAGTGCTTGGAACTCCTTGTGGAGAACCTCCACCAGGGCCAGCCGGGCATCTAAGCTGGTTAGCTTCTTGTTTATACAGCCTAGGACATCAGTGAAGCTTTTCTCTGGAGATGTGGACGTGCTGGTTGAGCTCTCAGAACGCGTGCGTTTAGGAGTTGGTGTGGCCGTGGATGCGGTGTTTTTTTGTGGTTTGCCCATCACGATGTTGTTAAAACACTCATCAACGTAACTCTCCAGACTGTCCAAGGTTTCCTCATCCAGTTTGGTTTATTGAAACAACATGCAGAGGTTAGTATTAACAATATATTTTTTATATTTGATTGTAATATATTGGCTTGTTTTACCTGAGTCAAATCATTTTTGTTTAGCAGTATCCTGACATGTTACTTATGCAGCACACCTTTCATGTGATCTCAGCAGCTCATCACCATAGAAAAAAAGCTGAGACTCTAACAAAGAAGAAGTCTTCAGTCCAACATTAGGAGTCCAGTGTAGGGGTCAAATATTAGCAGACGTACATCCTCTATCATAGCACTAAGCTAACACACAATACAGATGTAGATTCGTTTTTAAGTCTTCAGTTGATACAAAATGTTGCTGCCAGATTTTTAATGAGAGTTGATAGGAGAAATCATATCTTTCCAGTTTTAGCTTATCTCCACTAGCTCCCTGTCAAATTCAGAACATAATTCAAACTCTTACATGCAAAGTTCTCAACAACCAAGCTCTGTATATTTCAGACCTTACTCTTCCAAATTTTCTTAACAGAGCACTTCGCTGTCAGACTGCAGGCATACTTGTGGTTACTAGGGTTTCCAAATGCAGAATGGGAGGAAGATCTGTCAGCTGTTAGGCTCCTCTCTTGTGGAACCAACTTCCAGTTTCTGTCCATAAAACTGACACATTGTCCAGTTTTAAGACTGGGCTTAAGAATTTCCTTTTTGATAAATCCTTTAGTTAGGGTTGGATTGTTATGTTGCCATAGACTTCGATTACTGGAGGACAAATTGACCTCATTTTTAAAAATAAATGGTTAAAAATGAATACAGATACTGTATATAGTTTGCATTTGAAATTATTTATATCTTAACTTGTGATTCTCAACCTGCCATTGTTCATCTGTTTCTCCTTCCTGTCCTCTCAAACCCAGCCAGTCAAAGCAAATGGCCACTTGTTCTGAGCCAGGTTCTGCTGGAGGTTACTTATTCATGAGGGAGCTTTTCCTTTCCACTGTTGCCTTTATTCTTGCTCAGGATGGGAGTCTGCAGTGAAGTTAAGACTCAAAGCAGTCTGCTCCTCAGATAAATAATGTTATTAACTTGCTTTTTATGTATATGAATGTTTCTGTGCAGTGCCCTGTGGTGACTTCTGTTGTGACTTGGCACTATATAAATAAACTGAATTTAATTTAATTGAATAGCGTTGTGGGTTCATCTTCCACCCTCTGCCCACTTTCATTGTGCACAGAAACTCTTGTCTCTGCCCCTCAAGCAGGGAAGATTCATGACAGACCAGGTAGACCCAAACGTGTCGTGAGGGTTTGCTGGGAACACCTGGCAGAAGAACCCATTAGAGAGATCTTCAACTCACACTTCTGGAAGAGTTTTAACTGCATCCCAGCTGAGGTGGGAGACATTGAGTCTGAGTGGGCCATGTTCTGAGCCTCGCTTGTTGAGGTAGCTGCCTTGAGCTGTGGCCGCAAGGTTGTTGGTGCTTCTCGCAGTGGCCAGCCACGAACTTGGTGGTGGACACCCCGGGTTAGGGAGACTATCAAGCTGAAGAAGTAGTTCTATCAGGCCTTGTTGGCCAGTGGGGCTCTGGAGGCAGCTGAGGAGTACCAGAGGGCCAAGCGGTATGCAGCCCTGGCTGTTGCTGAGATAAAAGCTCGGATGTGGGAGGACTTTGGTGAAACCTTGTATAGGCTCTTGGTTGGCTCCTAGGAGATTCTGGCAAACCATCAGGTGGCTGAGGAGGGGAAAGCAGCAATTTACTAACACTGTGTTTAGTGAAGGTGGGGTGCTGTGGACCTCAACCAGTGATGTCGTCGAGAGGTGGAAGGAATACTTCTCGGACATTCTCAATCCCAGTAGCACATATTCCATGGAGGAAGTTGAGTTGGGGGACTTTGGGGTTGATCCATCCATAACCGTGGCTGAGGTTGCCAAGGTAGTTAAAAAGCTCTGAGGCGGCAGGGCTCCGGGAGTGGATGAGAGTCACACTGATTTCCTTAAGGCTCTGGATGTTGTGGGGCTGTCTTGGCTGACATGCCGTTGCAACATCGCATGGACATCGGGGGAAGTGCCACTGGATTGGCAGACTGGGGTGATGGTTCCCCTCTTCAAAAAGGGGGACCAGAGGGTGTGCTCCAATTATAGGGGCATCACTCTCTTTAGCCTCCCTGGTAAGGTCTATTCAGGGGTACTGGAGAAGCGAGTCTGATCGTTGGTCGAACCTCAGATCCAGGAGGAACAATGTGGGTTCTGTCCTAGCCGTGGAACTCTGGATCAGCTCTTTACCCTCACTAGGGTCTTTCAGGGGTCATGGAAGTTTGCCCATCCAGTCCACATGTGTTTTGTGGACTTGGAGAAGGCATTTGACCATGTTCCTTGGGGTACACTGTGGGGGGTACTCCGTGAGTATGGCATTGGAGACCTGTTGTTACGGGCTGTTCAGTCCCTATATAGAGTTTGGTTCACATTGCCGGCAGTAAGTCGGACCCCTTCAGGGTGGGAATTGGACTCTGCCAGGGCTACCCGTTGTCACCGATTCAGTTCATAACTTTTATGGACAGAGTTTCTCTGTGTGGCCAGCTGGCAGAGGATTTCCATTTCAGTGGCTTCAGGATTCCATCTCTGCTCTTTGCAGATGATGTGGTCCTGTTGGCGTCATCGTGCCGTCATCTTTAGCTCTCACTGGAGCAGTTTGCAGCCGAGTGTGAAGCGGCTGGGATGAGAATCAGCACCTCCAAATCTGAGGCCATGGTCCTCAACTGGAAAGGGGTGGATTTCTCTCTTCATGTCGAGGGTGAGGTTCTGTCTCAATTGGAGGAGTTCAAGTACCTCAGGGTTTTGGTCACAAGTGAGGGAAGAATGGAGCGTGAGATTGACAGACGGATTGGTGCAGCATCTGCAGTATTGCAGGCTCTGTACCAGTCCATTGTGGTGAAGAGAGAGCTGAGCTGTAAGGCAAAGCTCTCTGTTTACTGGTCGGTCTACATTCCTATGCACACCTATGGTCATGAGCTCTGGGTAGTGACTGAAAAAATGAGATTGCGAATACAGGCGGTTGAAATTAGTTTTCTCCACAGGGTAGCTGGACTCTCCCTTAGAGATATGGTGAGAAGTTCAGTTTTCCAGGAGAGACTCGGAGTAGAACCGCTACTCCTTCATGTTGATAGGAGCCAGTTGAGGTGGTTTGGGCATCTGGTAAGGATGCCCCATGGGCACCTCCCTAGGGAGGTGCTTCGGGCATGTCCAACTTGGAGGAGACCCCGGGGAAGACCCAGGACACGCTGGACAGACTATGTCTCTCAGTTGGTCTGGGAACGCCTTGGATTCCTCCCAGAAGAGCTGGAAGAGGTGGCTGTGGAAAGAGATATCTGGGCCTCCCTGCTCAAGCTACTGCCTCCGCGACCTGATTTCAGAATAAGCAGAAGAAAATGGATGGATGGACTGTTAAACTTTTAATTTTTAATTGTCATTCATCCAAATCATGAATACTTGTCTCCTAAAGAAAACAACATTTCTGGCTCATTTACTATTCAATGGAAGCATTTTCGTGGATGATACAATCTGACTTTGACATGATAACTTTCTCAGGAAATGTCCCCTAATAAACGTGGAAATTTGATAGGATGACCTTTTTTTTTTTTTTGTACTAAATTCACAAGGGAAATCACAGTAGTGTTGGTATTTCTCAGAACTATCCTTTGTTCAACAACAGTGTTATTTTGATCAACAGACTCTAGGAACAGTACAACAGCATTATTCTTTCTAGACACTGCTTTCACACTTTCAAATCCAACCACTTCTGCTACACTAGGGCACACTCTTTAACTGAATAATACATGCCCACTGGTATTTTAACACCTTGCCAACGAGAAAGACTCTTAAAACCTTTGGACCTATAGTACCTTCTGTCCATCACGCTCAGCTAGATGCTGCCAAACAGAACAGCAAAACCCACCTGTGAAATTGTGCCAGAAGTAAAATAAAAAAAGAGAAGCTATCGAATCAGCACCTCAAACCTTTTTAGTAAACTCACTTTCGTTCTCTTCTTCGCTCATGCAACAGAAGCTCACACATACACACAAGAAAAAAAGAAAGAGAAAAAGCAATAAAGTAGGCCTCTAACACATTAAACTAGCTCAGGTCCTTTCACTTTAGAAAGAGTGTTCAATTAGACCGCCAAGCCATGCACTAATTACCCTGAAGGCCTCAAGATATAAAGTGTAAATACTTACTCAGCATGTTTGTTTAAAATTTTGTCTGCTTTTTCTAATTGGAAAATTGCATATTTTTTTTAATGTAGGCAGATCAGCTAATGAAAGTGCAATAGTTGAAAGCAAAGGCACAGCCAAGCTGAAAGGTCCAAGTGTGGTTCATCTGCTGACTGCATTAGCAGGTGGTGAAAATAGATGGAATCTAATTTTATGCAGGAGGTCCGGTAGTGAAGTGGAGAAGGGCTGATTGAGATGAAAGACTCTCCCTTGCCTTTGAGGGCTGGCTGATTATGATTGGTGGAAGATCAGAGAAAGTGACAGAAAATAAAATAGATGGATGGAGGCATAGATGAGTACATAAACTGGCCTGCCTAGTTAGCTGTGCAGACACTAGACGGATGGTGTGTGGGAATGAATATAGCTCAGTGGTCACGCTTTTTACATAAAGTAGCTTTATGCTTTTTTTTTACTTTAGGAGATGATAAAAAGACAGTTCAAGCAGAGAATGAGATGTATGATCAGTCAGGTGCTTTACTGTCGATAAACTGTTTTCATGACCAAATGTGAAAAAAACCCACACAGCCATAGGCTGTGCAGACGTATGCAGCAACATTCCCTGGAACATAGAACAGAGCTATTCCCACAGTTATTTTCTAATATTGTGATTTTTTTTGCCCTTGAAAATGTAATTACACCTTTTAAAATGGCATGTGATACTTTAATCCAGTCCGGAGTACCTACTGCTGCTTTCAAGAGTTTAATAAAAAGCATTGAATCAACAAAACAACTTAAAAATCACCGTTAACTCCTCACCTAACCCCAACACTAAAGGCTGGCTCTGATGCACAGAAAACATGTCAGTTGAATTTTTCCTTTTCAAATTGCACATGAGGCTTTGCTTTTAAAATATTTAAGAGTACTGTATCAATTTTATTAAATAAAAATTATAATGTTTTTACACTTTGGATAAAATCCACCATAACGCATAAAATGAAGAATCCCACAGTAAAATTAAAAAGGAAAAAAATATGCCAGTGTTTCCAAAGCCATATTTTTTCTGATGAACTTAGACATAGATTTTCTTGAGAATACCATAAAGTTTAAAAATCAACTCGAGAAAGCTGAACTTATTTTTTTACACAAAAAATATGATAAATCTCATAAACGTTTATTGTTGGTACAAATGTGGAAATCATTGCTTCAAAGAGTAAAACCCTGACAACATAAAGCTGTCTTGTCAAATCCAATTGCCCTACCTTCTTTTATATGACATGAAAGGGAATATGTCATGTGAATAAATAATTTGCAACAGAAATAGTTAATTTTGCAAAAAATGTAAATAAACAATTCAAATAAATATTCTTGAGATGGATTAGGGAAAAAAAATCTACTTCTGTGTGACACTTACACAGTATGTGACTTATTTGAGATTCATTTACTAACCTTTGTATAAGAATTACTGTTAAAAGTACTTCTAAAGGTGTGACAATTATGTGACATTGCATTTACATACATTATATATATATATATATATATATATATATAT
>NC_056518.1:2152989-2153743 GCF_014905685.2 Nematolebias whitei
GAGGGACCAGAGGAAGGGACACGAGGGACCAGAGGAAGGGACACGAGTGACCAGAGAAAGGGACACGAGGGACCAGAGAAAAGGACACGAGGGACCAGAGGAAGGGACACGAGGGACCAGAGGAAGGGACACGAGGGACCAGAGAAAGGGACACGAGGGACCAGAGAAAGGGACACGAGGGACCAGAGAAAGGGACACGAGGAACCAGAGAAAGGGACACGAGGAACCAGAGAAAAAACACGAGGGATCACAAGGGATTTGGACGGTCAAGGGATCGTCCCAAAGAGTCATTGTTCCAGCGGGTGGCCGGGAGGCTGTCCATCAAACCGGGCCAGGTCAGGGGGACGGCCGGGAGGCCGTCCAAAACACAGAACCGAAGGGAACGCGGCTTGCGTTAAGGAGACCTGGGGAGCTGCGGCTTGCGTTAAGGAGACCTGGGGAGCTGCGGCTTGCGTTAAGGAGACCTGGGGAGCTGCGGCTTGCATTAAGGAGACCTGGGGAGCTGCGGCTTGCGTTAAGAAGACCTGGAGAGCTGCAGCATGCGACGGAGAGACCTGGAGAGCTGCAGCATGCGACGGAGAGACCTGGAGAGCTGCAGCGGGTGGCGTGGAAGCCTGGAGAGCTGCAGCGGGCGGCGTGGAAGCCTGGAGAGCTGCAGCGGGCGGCGTGGAAGCCTGGAGAGATGCAGCGGGCGGCGTGGAAGCCTGGAGAGCTGCAGCGGGCGGCGTGGAAGCCTGGAGAGCTGCAGCGGGCG
>NC_056518.1:2153753-2153962 GCF_014905685.2 Nematolebias whitei
CAGCGGGCGGCGTGGAAGCCTGGAGAGCTGCAGCGGGCGGCGTGGAAACCTGGAGAGCTGCAGCGGGAGGCGTGGAAGCCTGGAGAGCTGCAGCGGGCGGCGTGGGAGCCTGGAGAGCTGCAGCAGACGGCGTGGGAGCCTGGGGAGTTGCTGCTGCAGACAACGGAGAGGCCAGGGGAGTTGCTGCTGCTGACGACGGAGAGGCCAGG
>NC_056518.1:2153972-2182753 GCF_014905685.2 Nematolebias whitei
ACGACGGAGAGGCCAGGGGAGTTGCTGCTGCTGACGACGGAGAGGCCTGTGGCTCTGCATCAGACGACAGAGAGGCCTGTGGCTCTGCAGCAGACGACGGAGAGGCCTGTGGCTCGGCAGCACACGACGGAGAGGCCTGTGGCTCGGCAGCAGACGACGGAGAGGCCTGTGGCTCTGCAGCAGACGACATGTAGGACCATGGAGGCGAGTCCTCAATGGTAGTGGAGAGCGCCGACCCCTCTGGAGACTTGGAGAGCGCCGACCCCTCTGGAGACTTGGAGAGCTGAGGAGCGTCTGCCGGGACCCCCTCGGAATAGGAGAGATGAGGAGCGTCTGCCGGGACCCCCTCGGAATTAGAGAGCTGAGGAGCGTCTGCCGGGACCCCCTCGGAATTGGAGAGCTGAGGAGCGTCCGCTGGGACCCCCTCGGAATAGGAGAGATGAGGAGCGTCTGCCGGGACCCCCTCGGAATAGGAGAGATGAGGACCCACCACAGGGATGGCTGAAACAGGAGTCTTTAGAGTCTGTAACTCAGTTAATAAAAAATCATATTCGGGGAGCAAAGAAAGACCAGGGATAGAAAGTAAAAAATCCTCCATCTGGGACAAAACGAAATCAAAGGAGGACGGGTTTCTTTTAGCTGAATTAAATAGTTCAAGAAGGGTCTGATTAACAAGAAAAATATCTTCAGGGGAAAATGAATGAAAAAAGGGAATGTCTGTATGAGTGGGTGTGGTGACGGGTGCCGCCCCCACCGGAAACCTGGAAGGTGAGGCAGTGGAACACGGCCCCACGGAGTCACAATGTATACGCTCCGGAGGTACGGCCAGGCTGGGTCGAACAGCCGCGGCGCGGAGTGGCGGTGAGAGGCCGGATTCCGCCCCCACCAGGAACCTGGAAGGTGAGGCGACGGAACCCGCCCCTGTAACGTCAACCGGACCGGACGCACCGAACCGAACAGGAGTGGACCGGAGCTCCCGCGGGACACTGGATCTCGCCCCCACCGGAAACCTGGGAGGTGAGGCGGCGGACCCCGCTCCTACAAAAACACCGGAACCAGCTCCAAAGTTCTGCTCGGCCGACGAGACCGGGCCGGTCGCCGCAGACTGCCTCCGGAACCGTCTTCTGCCACTACGGCGGCGGTGGGACGGTGGAAGGACAGGGACGGAGTGGAGCTCGTCCATCATGGCACGAGGAGGGAAAAAGAAAAAAGGTGAGTGTTGCCGAGAGAGAACCCTGCCCTGCTGGGTTCTGTTCTGGTCGGGTCGTACTGTCAGGGTTTGTGGTCAGGAGCGAACCCAGAGTTCAGACTCAACTCGGCAGAAATACAAAAATAGGATTTTAATGATAAATAAAAGTACAAAATAATCAAGCTGACGGTGCAGCAAAACTTACATGAACATATGAAGGAGGCACGGGAAACTCAGGAGACACGAGAGACACGGGGAACTCGAGGAACCAGGAAGACTCAGGGAAAGACTCAGAGACCCAACGAAGAGTACCCAATGAAGACGACCCGACGAAGAACAAGACAGAACGGACGGCTTAAATACAGGGACAAGACGAGACGTGATAACAAACAGCTGAGATGAGACACAGGTGGCACTAATAGAACTAATGAGGGAGTACAAGGGAAACAGACACAAACCGGGCCACAGAAAAGTACCATCCTTACAGAATCAAGTTCAGACTTCTTAAATAAAGGTTTAATTACAGCAACCTTAAAGCTCTGTGGTACATAACCATCCATTAATGACAAATTAAGTAGATCCAAAATGTGGACATTAATTAGGGGAAATAACTCTTTAAACAGTCTGATTAGGATGGGATCTAGCAGGCATGTGGATGGTTTGAAAGAGGTTATTGTTTTTGACAATTCAGAGCTCAACAGGACAAAAACTGTCCAAACATAAATCAGGCTCCAGTGAAATTTTTAAAGTTCCTTCATTTGACAGGGGACTAGAGATAGTAGAAGGAAGGATGGTTTGAATTTTTTTCTAATTGAAATAATTTTATTTATAAAGAATCTCATGAAGTCATCACTAATAGTTGTAGGGATACATGGTTCAACAGAAATGGGACTTTTAATTAGTCTAGCAATAGTACTAAACAGAAACCTAGGGTTATTTTTAGTCTCCTCTATTAAGGATGAGTAATATAAAGTTCTAGCGTTACGGAGAGCTTTTTTATATGTTAGCAGACTATCTTTCCAAGTTAAATAAAATTCTTCAACATTAGTAGAGCGCCATTTTCTCTCCTGGTTTCTAGATGCTGCTTTAAAGTACGTAACTCAGAATTGAACCAAGGAGCCAGTTTCCTCTGATTGATTACTTTCTTTTTCATTGGAGCGAGTTTTGAGTTTGGTACAGGCATGGCTCATGCTTGTGGTGTTCAGAGAGCTGAAATTAAAGTCAATAAGTTTGTGTTAAAGCTGGAGAGTGTACATCTGTGTGTGTAACGTGTAACTACGCTGATGCTGTGGAAAAAAATGCTTTATTCTGTTTTAAACTGTAGCAGTAAGGGGGTTCTGTCTGACCCGGTTCTGTTCACTGGACTCGTTGAACGAGTGGTGTTTTAAATGGATAAAACGCTGTTTTAAAGCTGAGCGCCGACTCAGACCACTGTTAAATGCTGATCCGTTACATTTTTAACAGTAAATTGTGCATTTTGGAGGTTTAATGGGCGATTGTTGACTGGATTTTTCAGGCTAACTGCTAGCTGGAAGCTAGTATTCACGAGCTGTGATTGGTTGAAAACCGCTGTTTGGGTCGCTCTGATTCGCTGAGAAACTGGTGATGTATCGGTGCGTCCACTCCCTCTGATGTCAGATTGTAAAGCCCACCCCGTTGCTCACGTGTCTGTAAAGTCACGTGACCCCAGAAATGTATCTCGGTTCAACCGAGCTCTCGTCTGTGTTTAAAATCGCTAAATGAAGCCTGCCACTGTTCCCAAAACTCATGTTTTCATGCAGATAGACGTGCTTGTTAAAGCGACGCCACATTTAAGCTTTAAATCCGTTCAGAAAGTGCTGATTTGACCGTGTTCGACCGTGTGCTACATCTAGCTAACGGCTAACAACCAGATGTCAACAGAACGATCCACAGGAAGTTGTCATAGACTTCTGCTGGTAAAAATAAGCTTACACCGCCACCTGCTGTTGAAAGAGGAGTATAACAGTTTTCCTGAAAGGAGGCTGCTCACTGCCTTTCATTTCATTTTTTTGTTAATCCAGCCTGGTTTATGAGTTACTGTTTCAATAGCGAATTTCTGGTAAATTAAACTGCTTGAAAAGCATTTGAAAACTAAAGTTGCTGTAAGACTTCTTAGAAAAATTGCAGGTTTATTTAATTTTAAGTGATTTAGAGTAAATGAACACTGAAATAGCCTGGCTCTTGTATCTGTTACAAAATAAGCACATTAAGTAACTAGCTAAGAAAGCATTTACTT
Source organism: Nematolebias whitei (assembly GCF_014905685.2). Lineage (NCBI taxonomy): Eukaryota > Metazoa > Chordata > Actinopteri > Cyprinodontiformes > Rivulidae > Nematolebias > Nematolebias whitei. The sequence goes on from NC_056518.1 coordinate 2,157,419, forward strand.
AGAATATTCATGCATTGGGGTAAAACCTACAAATAGGTGCCCATTCATTTGAAGAAGTTGGCTTATAACAGTACTGTTGAGTGAACCCAGAGCTAAAATAGTGTGTGAAACTCACTTAAATACAAATATTTACCCGTTAAAAACTCTAAAGTTGGCAACTGTTTCACCAGATAAGTGCTGAACAGTGAATAACCATGGCAGATGTGACAGAAAAGAATATTGATCCTTGTGAGATGAAGGACTGGTTGGAGAAAGCGTTAACGCTGCTCACAGAATCCTTACATCCATATGGTGAACAGGTGGACAGCATGAAATCAACAGAGTTATTGGACGAGCTGAAGGAAGTTGCAGAAAGTGTCACTTCTACAGCCAGAACAGAGTCAAGCTATGACCAGCTGGCTAGATTGGCGCTCTTGTTGAAAGCAACATTCTATGCTGTGGTAAACAAGGCTGACAACCTTGCAATAAGGTTAAACAGCGAAACAGAGGAGTACCTCAAACTTGAGGCACAGTCTCGAGTCTCATCAGGAGACCCATGCGAATGAGTTACAACATGAGAGGGAGCTCTCACAAGCTCAGCTGTCATTACAAGCTCATTCATATGAGGAGAAGCTGAGGGAGGGACAGATTAAGTGCCAAACACTGTTTTCAGACTATGATGCGCTACAACAACAGTTGTAGCTCACATCTAAAGCTCTGAACGAGTGCAGATTGGAAAAGGAGGAGTAAGTTCAACAAGGCGTGCGTTTGCAAAGTGAATGTCATACATCACAGGAACGCTTAAAAGCCTGTGAGGCTAAACTAGCCGCTGCAACATGAGATTTCTGACATGGGGCAAGGTTGTCTGGAACTCAAAGATGAACAAGGTCAGAGTCCAGGTCACCTACCACCACCTCAGAAGGATTTTGCTGTACCTCCTGCTCTTAATCCACTTCCGTCACCTCCACATGTGTCCAGCGACACACCTCCACGTGCCATTTTGGTTCCTACGATACCGATAATACAGCCTTTGCTCCCAATTTTGGATTTATACAAAATTGTGAAATATGTCCACCGCTTTGAATCAGGGCCGTTGGGTTCAACTGACACTAAGGCCTATCTGAACAACCTTGACTTCCAATTAAGAAGCTATCCCAACGCTACGGTTGAGGATAAAGTAGGTTTGATCAGGCTCACTTCATCCAGGACGGTGTTTTCCTTCATAGAGCGTCAACCTGATGCTACAAGAAAGGATTACCGCCTGTTATGCGCTGCTCTTATGAAAGAGTATTCCCCTTGCACGGGACCTGGCGGTTATCCAGCCGCCGACAAGGTCATGCAAGGCAAGAATGAGCACCCCAGGGCATATTATTCCAGGATTTTGCAGGCTTATTTTGGTTACAGGAACGAGGCCAACATGAAGGAAGAGGAACCGTTTAAGTACGTGTTCAGCAAAAATCTCCACCCTGACATAAGGATGTCAGTGCAAATGATGGCTAATTTCAAAGAGAAATCCATCAGTGAGATAAAAAGTTGTGCTATGAATGTCTTTGAAGCACGTTCACAGGCCGAAACACCCTTTGAGGTGTACCCAGGTGAGAGGATTCCTGCCCAGTCATTAGAATTGGAAGGGACGAGAGCTTCGACTCCCCCTCTCAAAAAAGGTGAGAGGAAACGAGGTTTCCCAGCAGCCAAACCACAACAGGTGAGTGCCCCCTGGTCCAGACGAGATCATAAATGGTTTCCCAAGAAACCAGAGGATGAACGATCGTACCAGAAGGGGGGCGAACGCCCTAAGGGTAAAAAGTATGGCACCAAAAGTGACCCATACAACCAGGGATCCCACCGGGAACCCCAAAGGGGGGGTACTGTTTACCCACCACGTCGGGCTGAACAGCCTGAGACGAAAAAGAAACAGTAGCATGTCCAGAAAAAGAACCGCAGTCCTCTGAGCTTGGACGAGACAGACAGGGTGCGTCGGTTGTTGGACTTGTTGGAAGGTGTTGCCACGGACAAACGACCTAACGCTTTGTTTGGCAATATCATTGCTGATAAGTCAGAGCACACAGACAACACTTTTACTGCTGTCACAGACAGTCACCATGACGCTGTTGTTGTAAACTCTGACACTCCCTCACCTGAAATAGGGGGGGTACAATCACACGTCACCGACGGTGACCCATCACAAACTGAAACATCAGAAACAGCAATGGCTGTGCTAACGGTTCAGTCCAAAAAGGGTGACACAAACAACAACGCTGCCGCTGCCATGGACAGCCACCAGGACCTTGTTGTTACAAACAATGAGAGCCCCTCAACACACGGTGAGCGGGTGATCTCATACATCAATGATGGATGCCCGTCAAGAGCCGAACTCCCAGGAGCAGCAGCAACTGCACCAACGGTTCGGAAAAACCAGGATTACACAGGTAAAGGTAGACGTGAGAAGAAACGTCGGCCAAAACCTACAAGGTTCCTGTGTAACCTGCTCAGAAAGGGGGTCGCTAAAAAAGCTTACCTGTCAATCACACTTGCAGGGGTCGTCACACATGAAGCCCTACTGGATGGTGGAGCCGACATAACTATTATGTCAGCTAAACTGTTCGAGGAGCTCAGGACTGCCACTAACGGTGTTCACAGGGACATACCTCTCATAGAATGTGCTATAGGGCTGCAGGGCCTCGCAGAGATGAGGACAACCCTGACAGCTAGAGCTATGGTTCACATGCAGGTTGGCAAGATGACATTATACCACCCGGTATATGTGTCTATGGTTGACTCATTCCCATTTTTGGTCGGCCAGGATTTTATAAATCGCTTTGACGCGATTATAGATTATGGTACACAGACGATGTGGGCTAGAGTGAGCAAACCCCTGCCAATACTCATGCCTCCTGAGACAGTCACCGACTGCCCAACAGCAGGCACTGCAGAAGGCACCGAGGACCTCTCGACAGAGAACACAGTCCCGGTAAGTTATCCTTCAAAAGCATGTGAAACCAAAAACACCCAACCGGTGAACCCGACTCTGACTGAATTACACAGCCTCCTCTGCGAGCTGAAACAGTCATGGCCCACCAGATACTACCTACTATTGGTAGTTCGAGGTGTAGAGATCCAAGGATCCCACGCAAAAGATGCTGTACTGTCGTCGGGGACAGATAAACCAGCTATCAAGGCTGAAGGCATCTACAACTCCAACGTGGGTCTCCAATCTTCATTCAGTGGTCGCCTCTGCAGTTCAACCGAGGGAACTCTTCTGCATGCTGATCAATCAACACCTCCAATCGTTGTGGATTTATCGTTATAGATTACATGACTTTTTCCAATGGATTACAGATTTGTTTCCAAGGGGTTACAGCATTACTATAATGGAATTACCAACAACATTATGGAATTACAAATAACATTACGCAATTACCAACAACATTATGGAATTACTAACAACATTGTGGAATTACCTAAACCGTTGTGGGATTACTTTCTTTGACTTTTGTTTTCCTCTTGCTGGATTACATCAAGCTCAAGGACATTCGGAGGCGTAAGTTCATGTTGGAATTCATCCCCATGGACAGGCGATGATTTCCAAAGGGGGGACTGTAGTGGACTAGGCCTCGGACCAAAACCTGCCTCTGAAGATCTTCATGGGACAGGAACTGTTATTTCATTGATTTGAATCCAGAAATACAAATTAGCTCATCCAGAGACTGTCTAATTGTATCCTGGACTAATCACTTGAAAGAACACTCTCTTTTTTATATTATCATTACTATTTTACAATATCTTGATAATCAAAAGTGTGTTTAGTTCACACCATTTTTAAATGTTGAAGTGAACCACTCATTTTAAATCAACTGTGAAACAGTATTAATGATTATTTAATCCTCATTTAAATTAAAAATCAAGTTAAATGTCTATTTTACAAAGTAATTATGCATTTTGATCTTCTGTCTGAAATGAGAAGGAGTGATGTCGGTCAAAAGTCGGAGACAGTCAAAAACAAGTTGTTAGAATGGGCTGTCGTGTTTTTAAAACTCTCAGACAGTAAATAAGAGAACTGGCACCTGCAGTGTTTCTCACTTTGTCAAAACATTTCTCTGTCTGTTCCTAAAACATTCTTGCTGTTTTCTTGACTTGTAAAAACCCTTTGACATCACTAGAACCACACCCCTGTTGGTTGCTTCAACCAATCAGGACTTAATAAAAGTGACCGGAAGCAGAACTCTTTAAAAGTCGACACTTCCTGAAACTATTAGTCTTCTGAGTCTTCTGAACCTTCTGAGTCTTCTGAGTCTTCTGGAGTAATGTCTTCTAGAGTCTTCTGAGGTTCGGGGAGAGTTCTAGCTGTTCTGGAGTTCTGGAGTTTTCCACTGCTGAGTGGAACTTCTGACTCAGTTTTCCAGTCTGATGGAGTCATCCATCTCTGCTGTGATCACGGCGCCTCGCTGTGACTATCACCAGGCGAATGCCCTACAACTTCTGAGGAAGTTTGTTCTGTAGAACGGAGTACCTCACGACTTTTGCCGAGTCGCAGCCGCCCTGAGGAGACACTGAAAGGTAGCGTGCCAGGGACCTCTAGACCGTAGCGGACCCATCCTCTGCCAAGGTAAAGAGTCGTCACGAGCTTCACTACAAGTGTACCGCGGGCGAACTGCGTTTGGAAGGAGCGTGTTGTTCTGGTCTACAGACATACATCTTCCTTCAACATCTTCCTTTACACTCCTCCATATTTCCCAACTTTAAAACTCTTCTATCTTGCCAGTAATTAATCTAGAAGCCTTCAGAAATGTCTGTTGTTTTTATTATGTAAAACGTGCCAAGTTTTATTAATCAGAACCAGATCAGTGTAATCAAGTGTACAATGTTTTGATGTTAAATTTTGATTCTGTTAATAAATGACCACATTTATTTTGATGGGTCAAAGAAAATTAATGTCTCATGTCACTGATTAAACCATCTACGCACAGTACCTCTGTCACATATAATGTAATTAGCTCGAAAAAGAGAGAACCTGTTATTTTAAATATGACTGTAGTGAAGCTCTGAAGCTAACCTGGCCCATAGAACACTACAATGATCAACTAGATGATCTAAGTCACTGTTCTCTGATGCATTACTCTGTAAGACAGAGGAAAACATTGATGGAAGAGATCGTTTAAATTTGGTTACAGCATTTTCTGAGAAGCACCTGCTGAGATGAAATTTACTCTCAGTGACTGTGTAGTCATTTAATGTAAACTCAAAGGTTATTAAAAAATGGTCGGACAGAACAGGATTTTGAGGAACTATTACCAAGTCCTTAATCTCTATACCATAGGTCAGAACTAAATCAAGAGTGTGATGATAAGAATGAGTAGATGTGTGGACATTTTGGGCAAAACCAAATGAGTCTATTAAATTATTAAAGGCTATGCTTAAGCTATCACTTTCAACATCCACATGAATATTGAAATCACCCATTATGATGATTTTATCAGTATTTAATAGTAAGTCAGTTAATAATTCTGAGAATTCAGACAAAAACCGAGAGTAAGCGCCTGGTGGACAATATATAACAACTAGTAAAAGTGGCTTTTCTGATTTCCATTTTGGATGGGAAAGACTGAGGGACAGCGATTCAAAAGAATCATAACTAATAACTGGTTTGGCATTAATCAATAATCCTGACTGAAAAATAGAAGCTACTCCTCCACCTCAGCCAGTTGTTCTATCCATCCATCCATTATCTTTTATCCGCTTCTTCTATTTTCGGTCACGGAGGTCGCCAGTGCCCATGTCCAGCAATCACTGTGTGAGGAGCCGGGTACACCCTGGATGGTGCGCAAGTGTAGTGAACTAAGCCTCAGGTCAAAATCTGGCCTTGAGGGCCTGCCTGGAACAAGAACTGTATTTCATTGATTTGAGTCCAGAAACACAAGATTAAGTTCATCCAGAGACTTTCTAAGTGTCCTGCACTGATCAATTGAAAGAACACTCTCTTTTTTATTATCATTACTATTTTACAAATGTTTGATAATCAAAGTGTGTTTAGTTCAAACCATTTTTAAATGTTGAAGTGAACTAATCATTTTTAATCAACTGTGAAACAGTATTAGTGATTTTTAATCCTCATTCAAAGTAGAAATCACGTTAAGGTCTGTTACAGAGTAATTATGCATTTTCTGATTTTCTGTCTTTGAATGAGCAAGTGTAAGTTGGTCCAAGGTTGGAGCCAAACGCAAAACAAGTTGTTGGAACGAACTGTCATGTTTTTAAATCCTCTCAGACGTAAATAAGAGGCTGGCACCTGTGTTCTCCCAACTCGCCTAAATATTCCTCTCGTCTGTCTTTAAAACATTTTCAATCTGTTCCATAACATTCTTGCTGTTTTTCTGACTTCTAGTGACCTCTTACGTCACAAAAACACACCCCTGTCTGGTCGAAACGACCAATCAGGAACCTCCCAAATGAACCGGAAATAGAACTCTTTAAATGTCGGTACTTCCTAGTTCAAACCAGTCGCTTCAGGTTCCAGCTTCAAGCGCCAGCTCCAGTCGAGTGCGGTGGGAGAGAAGTTCAGTTCTGGGAGCAGAACCGAACCGAGAAGTTGTTGTGAAATAAAAATTGTGTTCCTTGTTGAATCTGACTCCCACTTCTTGTTTTACTTTGAAATTGACCCACTTCCTGTTTTACTTTGAAGAGGCTCCCAAAGATTGATTTCTCTGTTGAAGTCTGTTCCGGTTTACATCATGTGACACGATGTCTCACACTTCTGATTGGTTTCAAACTGGCCAATCCCATGACAGCAGGCTTGAGAGCGCGATGAAAAGTTAGTTTTTATGTGTGAAGAAACGCCCTGTTTTGAGACAAAGAAAAGTGCAGTTTCTCCTCGAAGCGGCAGCCAGACGGAGCAGAGACGGTCGACTTCAGATTCCTCCTTAACAAGGTTGTATCGTATAGTTTAAATGGATGCGCATCCAATTAATTATATGTTAAAATAATGACTGCATTTAACTAATCCACTGTTTATGCTTGTGAATCTGTGACTTTCTTTGCTTATTAAATATTCGTAAACTTGAAGGTGCGTTTGTCGTATTCTGAGTGCGTGTCTTGACTCCTCCTGCAGGGGAACGGTAACAGCAGAGCTCGGGTGGAGAAATAAGAGAAAAAACACAACAAAGTGCTGGAGAAAACAGGAAAATCCCGACATGATCCGCAGTTCTTCCGAGTCTTGTGGGGATTATGACATCTTCCACCTCTGAGTGGAACTTCTGACGGACTCCACTCATGTGAGTCCACCAAGAGGTGAACTTGTGTCGAACAAGTACCGTCACTACTTCGGACGATTCACAGCTGTTCCTACGGAGACGCTGAAAGGGTGCGTTAAATGGAACTTCGTACCAGTGGAGACATCTCCCCCAGGTAAAGAGTTGATTTATACCACCTAAGTGTACCGGGGAAGAAGCTGGGAACTCACCGGAGAGTGCCGTTCTGATGCCGACACACACATTTCCCTCATCCCTCCTTTCTCTCAACTTAAACTTCAATTTCCATCTTTAAATTCTTCTATCCTGCTAGAAATCATTCCAGATATTTTCAGAAATGTCTGTTGTGAAGCAAGGTTTTCAACCATCGCCGTATGGTCTTCTAATTGTACAGCTTGCTAAATTAGTCATGTTGTTATTTTTCAATTTGCCAAATTAATGTAAATGTGTGATGTGTTTAAATCATTTTTAAATAAATGACCCACTGTCGTTGGTGAGTCAAAGATAAACACGTTTCCGTCCACATTTAATTAAATTCAATGCACGTTATTATTCAGTCCAGAAAAATGAAAGAATCCGTTTAATTTATGAATATATCACAGAATATGTTCATCTACACAAGTCCATCACAGGGCCACATAGAGACAAACAAGACAAACAACCATTCACTCTCTCACTCACACCTAGGGGCAATTTAGAGTTACAACTCAGTCTAACATGCATGTTTTTGGTCTGTGTGAGGAAACAGGAGAACCCGGAGAAAACCCACGCATGCACAGAGAGAACATGCAAACTCCACCCAGGCCCCTGGACCGGGGTTTGAACCAAGGACCTGCTCATTGAGATGCAGCAGCTATACCAGTTGCGCCACCGTGCTGCCCCAGTTCTTCCAGGAACATGAAAATTTAAATAATTAACAAGAGTGAATTCCTTTATACTAACAAAATCAATCAATGTGATGATCACTTATCATTTCATTAACTAACAGGGATTTAGAGGAAAGAGATCTGATGTTCAATAATCCACATTTAGTGGTTTTATTATATTGTTCTGGTAAAGTAAATGTGTTTATTTTAATCAGAGTTTTATAGTTTATATTTTTAGAGCTGATTTTTGGTTTATTTAATTTGAGCTGTGGGCGAGTTGACACTGTTTCAATGGGGGTGTGGGTGGGTAACAGAGGAGAAACAGCAGAGAGGGGTGGAGGACTACAACTCTGCTTCCTGGACTGGACCCTGGGTTGTCAATAATTTGGGGGATAAACAAAATCAGCCATATTTCTAGATGAAGAGCGGCTCCATCCAAAGAGGGATGGATGCCATCTCTCCACATCAGACCAGGTTTTCCCCAGAAAGAACTCCAGTTATCTATGTAGCCCACGTCGTTGTCAGAACACCACCTGGACACCCAGCAAATAAACGACGACATATGGCTAAACATGTCATCGCTGGTCAGGTTGGGGAGGGGGCCAGAGAAAACTACGGAGTCCGACATGGTTTTAGCAAAGTCACACACCAAAGCAACATTAATTTTAGTGACCTCCGATTTGCGTAACCGGGTATCATTATCACCGACGTGAATAACAATCTTACTGTGTTTAGCCTTAGCCTTAGTCAGCAGTTTCAGATAAAATTTTATGTTGCCCACTCTGGCCCCTGGAATGCATTTAACTATGGCCGCTGGAGTCCCTAAAGCCACGTTTCGGACTATGGAGCTTCCAATAACCAGGGTCTGCTTCTCAGCGGGTGTGTCACTGAGCGAGGAAAATCGATAAGAAACGTGAACAGGTCGGTGGTGAACTGGGGGCTTAGCCTTAGCACTACGCTTGCTCTGGATTGTCACCCAGCCGGCCTGGGGTCCCGGCTGCTCGGGGTCTGCTGGAGGACCATTAACGGTAGCTAGCTTCTGTGGTTCCGCGCTGTCTAAGGGGACCTGGCTAGCTACTGTTTTTTCTCCAGCACGGAGCCGAGCTTCCAGTTCAGACAGCCTCTCCTCCAAAGCTACCAAAATATTACATTTGTTACATGTATCATTACCACTAAAGGAGGCAGAAAAGTAGCTAAACATCTGACACACGGAGCATGTGAAAACTGGGAGAGAAGCAGAAGCAATGCTAAGTTATCGCTGGAAAGTGCTAGCAGATTCCAAAACACCAATAAAAACAGAGAAGTGTTGAAAGATGAAAGGTGTTTCAAGCACTATCCAACAGTAGAAAAACAACTATACTCAGGGTGTTTGTGAACTAGAATGAAAAACTGTGCAAAAGACAGATAAATCCGGAAAACAAGTGAGGACTCGAGCAAACAATTTACTCGAGCTACCAACAGACAAACAGGAAGATACACAATACATCTCACCACGAACGTGCAACATCACCAGCTCCTGCAACTGTTTGCTTGGATCTGGCAACTCAAATCTCCGTCCCTAAAAGTCCAAATTCAACAGGCATTTTTATTTTGATTATTTATTAAAAATACAACAAGAGGAGGCGTTGCCCAGTCTGTGGAGTGGATATTATGGATGCAGCAGACGCACTAGCTCACGCGCATGCTCCTGCCCAGCAGAGATGTGAATGGCATGTCCCATGGGGATGAAGTGTCTTCATCAATATGGCAAGCCAAGTGGCTCATTAATAGCCAGACATGTAGTAAAAGTGACTATTAATGGACCACTTGGGTTGCCATACCTTATGCACAGCAGCGTCTCCACATAGCTCTGAGAGCGCATAAATGCTGATGTGAACTCATGCATATGTTTCAGACATAATAAATAAAAAAGCTTAGCTACAGTAAAAAAATATACGAGAGAAATGTTTGATGTGTATTAATAACAATACTCATGTATCACAACAACAACAACACTAATTTGTCAAAAATAACAGTGATCAAAATGTTGAAAAGACAGTTCAATTTACTTTCATAAAATAAATGGATGGATGGATGGATGGATGGATTGTCCTTCGTTGGACAACAGAGAAGGTAGTTGTAATTGAGATTGGAGCATCAGGAGAACAACGCAGGAATTAATTCATTGGAGAAGAGTTCGACTCAGAAACATAAAGTGCATGTCTGTGTGTGTGGTGGGGGAAGGACGCTTGACAGAATCGAAGCTGCTCTATTCACATACAACCTGTTGTTCTCTAAAATAGTAATTGAATCAAGTGTTTACAAACATAGGTAAACAACCCGTTAGGCTACACCAAATGCAGGAAACAGCATCTACTTTATTCAAATATTTAAGGGGGAGGAGGACTCACAACCCCCCCCCACACACACACACATCCCCCTTACCCACCTTTTGCATTCCGGCATCAATTATTTCAAGTAGGTATCTCTACAGACAAATTTGGAAGGTGTATCTGGACGGTCACATCTGATTGTACGATAAAAAACAAGGCGTTACTGGAACAAAACAAAAAAACGGTTTGGTTGTTGAATAATGTGAAAATAGTTTAAATCAATTTGTAAATACAAAACAAAAAAACAAAAAAAAAAGTAACCAAAATAATAAAATTTAATTAAAATTAAAGCACTCACTGCAGAGGAGTGATTGTCAGTTTCTGTAAGATTTCTGGAGAACACAAAGTTTGTTTTCTCAGTCATCCAGGTATATAACAACAAAAAAGGTTGAATCATGTCATCTGGACTTCGTTTTTTTTGTTAAAAAGAAACGTTTCGCCCCTCATCCAAGAGGCTTCGTCAGTCTGAGGCCTAGCCATCTGGTATTACCCAGAAGCCACCCTGACTCTTGTGTTTCAAGCCTGCCTCAGATACCCCTGAAGTCTGGCCTTTTCACTAATGGTTTCAAAAACACAAAGTTTGTTTTCTGGAGAAGGTATATCTGATTACTGGTTTACTTCCTCAGCTGTCTCAGATTTTAAGGGTCAATCCTACTCCATGTTTCAGCTCCTTTCATAGCTCAGGTCTCATAGAAGAGCACTTCTAAACAGTAAATTTTGTTTTTTACTTTTGTTTTGGGCCATTATCTCATCACAGGACTCATGATATTTAATTGAGACCAGATTTTTGACAAATGGGAGCAGGTTTTGCTTCAGATGCTTCATATTTCATTGTACCCAGACCACACTCAAGTCAATCTGTGTCAGGTGCAGCTACAACCCAAGAACAAAAGATAATTTTCTTGTGTTTGACAGCAGATATAACGCTGCTTCTTAGAAACCTTCAGTTTTAAAAAAAGAGGTGACGTAACTTACCTAAAGAGCAGCAAATACATCTAGCCAGTCAGTGTTTGCCATCTACAAATGCCTATTAAATCCAGTTAGTCCATCAATATTTGCCGTCCACATACGCCTATGGTCCAGAAACCCCCACTTTTGGTCTACAAAGAACCGCTTCTCGATCAGTTCACAAATAAAGCCCTGGCTAAGGCTAAGCCCCCAGTTCACCACTGACCCGTTCATGTTTCAAATAGATTTTCCTTGGGCAGTGACACACCCGCTGAAAAGCAGACACTGGTTATTGGCAGCTGTATAGACCAAAACATGGCTTTAGGGACTCCAGCGACCATAGTTAAATGCATTCCGGGGGCCAAAGTGAATGACATTGAATCTTATCTGAAACTGCTGACTAAGGCTAAGGTTAAATACAGTAAGACTGTTGTTCACGTCGGTGGTAATGACACCCGGTTACGCCAATCGGAGGTCACTAAAATTAATGTTGCTTCGGTGTGTGACTTTGCTAAAACCATGTTGGACTCCGTAGTTTTCTCTGGCCCCCTCCCCAACCTGACCAGCGATGACATGTTTAGCCGTATGTTGTTCAAATGGCCAGGTGGTGTTCTGATAACAACATCGGCTACGTAAATGACTGGAGTGCTTTTTGGAGACAACCTGGTCTGATGCAGAGAGATGGTATCCATCCCACTTTGGGTGGAGCTGCTCTACTTTCTAGAAATTTGGCTGATTTTGTTTATCCCCCAAATTATTGACAACCCAGGGTCCAGTCCAGGAAGCAGAGTTGTAGTCCTCCACACCTCTCTGCAGCTTCTCCTCTGTTACCCACCCACACCCACATTGAAACAGTGTCAACTCGTCCACGGCTCAAATTAAATAAACCAAAAATCAGCTCTAAAAATATAAACCATAAAAATCTGATTAAAATTAACACAGTTACTTTACCAGAGCAAAATCATAAAATCATTAAATGTGGATTATTGATCATCAGATCTCTTTCCTCTAAATCCCTGTTAGTTAATGAACTGATAACTGATCATCATATTGATTTATTGTGTCTGACAGAAACTTGGCTACAACAGGAGGATTTTGTTGGTATAAATGAATCCACTCCTGTTAATTATTTAAATGTTCATGTTCCTAGAACAACTGGCCGAGGTGGAGGAGTAGCTTCTATTTTTCAGTCAGGATTATTGATTAATGCCAAACCAGTTATTAGTTATGATTCTTTTGAATCACTGTCCCTCAGTCTTTCTCATCCAAAATGGAAATCAGAAAAGCTACTTTTACTAGTTGTTCTACTGTATATTGTCCACCAGGTGCTTACTCTCAGTTTTTGTCTGAATTCTCAGTTTTTATCTGACGTATTACTGAATACTGACAAAGCCATAATAATGGGTGATTTCAATATTCATGTAGATGCTGAAAGTGATAGCTTATGCATAGCCTTTAAAAATTTAATAGAGTCAATTGATTTGACCCAAAACGTCCGCACATCTACTCGTTCTCATAATCACACTCGACCTGGTTCTGACTTATGGTATAGAGATTAAGAACTTGGTAAAAGTTCCTCAAAATCCTGTTCTGTCTGACCATTTTTTAATAACCTTTCAGTTTACATTAAATGACTACACAGTCACAGAGTAAATTTCATCTCAGCAGGTGTTTATCTGAAAACGCTGTAACCAAATTTAAACAAACTTTTTCATCAATGTTTTACTATATCTTGCTGAGATAGAAGAAAACTGATCTCTGATAGACATCAGAGAGCAGTGATTTAGATGATCTTGTTGATAATTTTACAACTTCTATTCAAACTTCCCTTGATAAAATTGCTCTGCTGAAAAAGAAAGTAATGAATCAGAGGAAACTGACTACTTGGTTCAATTCTGAGTTAAGTACTTTAAAGCAGCATCTAGAAAGCTGGAGAGAAAATGGCGCTCTACTAACATGGAATAATTTTATTTAACTTGGAAAGATAGTCTGCTAACATACAGTATAAGAAAGCTCTCCATAAAGCTAGAACTTTATATTATTCATCTTTAATAGATGAGAATAAAAATAACCTTAGTTTTCTGTTCACAACTATAGCTCGACTATCTAAAAAGTTAAGTAAGGTCCTCTGGATGTTCAAAAAACAAACAAAAAATAATTGTAGAAATGTTTTATCTTTCATCCGAAAGACTTTTTCAGTCTGAGGTGCTATATTCAGATCAGTCTTATAAATAGCACCTTCTCATAGTGGATCAACCAGTTTGTTGTTGACATTCAAAACTAGTTGCTCACATGGTCAAGGAGGACCATCATCCTAACAATGGACTGTTAGGATGATGACACTGGTGGCTGCTTGTTATTCACAGAGGGCTGAGTGATATTAGCAATAACAGCATTGTAAGAGGGGGACAGTTGAACACGGATGCCTCCACCCCTGTTTAATGATGGATGGTTTCTCTTCACAAACATGGCCTCCTTCACTCCTCTCTCAAACCATCGTTCCTCTCTAACAAGGATGTGAACATCTTCATCCCTGAACGAGTGACCGCTGGCCTGGAGATGAATGTAGACCCCAAAGTCATGGCCTGATGATGTTGCTCTTCTGTGTTGGCCCTAAATGCTCTAAAACTGAACAGAATGTCATGATTTCCCTCTCTGTGCCTCCAGTGTTTTCAGCCACCTGCTAGTGTTATTGGCCATACCCACTTTTGCACTTTGCATGGAGAACAACTGACCAACTGTTCAGCTGCAGGAGGAAGTTTATCCTGCAGAGTGGGCTACACAGAGGTGCAGTAGGAAACTTTTTCTGTAGCTGTGGGCTGCACAAACGTGCAGCAGGTGCTAAATAATTTAAAATAATTTATTTTAAATAAAAAATTCCATGCTGATCATGCAGCTCATTCATCAGTCAGCCAATTTTGTGGCATGTCCAATCTTACTTTAAAAACCGCAAAAGAGCGAGTCCGCATAAAACAAACTGTGAAGCAGCAAGGGACTACTGCATATGATTCCATTAGGTAAAGTTATTAAACAGCATGGGATAAATTTCCATTGTTATGCTGATGCTACACAGTTATATTTGACCATGAAACCCAATGAATTCAGTCACTTACTTAAGTTACAATCATGTCTTGAAGACATAAAAACTTGGATGACCCTTCATTTTCTGCTTTTAAACTCAGACAAGACTGAGGTTGTGGTTTTTGGACCTGAGCATCTTAGGAATAAATTTAGTATTCTTTCACTTTCTCTGGAGGACATTGATTTGTCCTACAGTTCTAAAGTAAAAAACATTGATAATTTTTTTGATCAGGATATGTCTTTTAACTGCCATATTAAAACTGGTAAATGGACTGTACTTATATAGCGCCTTTCTATCTGATCAAGACACTCAAAGCGCTTTACACTACAATCTGTGCCTCATTGACCCATTCATACAGCACTCTACTAGATCTCTACAAAGCTAATTGAACAAATCATTCTAAAGAGTATAATCAGAGCTTTATCACATTCATACACTGATGGGACACACATCGGAGGTAATGAGGGGTTCAGTGTCTTGCCCAGGGACACATGGGCATGTAACTGCTGGAGGATTCGAACCCCCAACTCTTGCATTGGAGGACGACTGCTTTAACCACTCAGCCACAGCTTCCCATGTATGAACTCCTTTGTCATTAATTAAAGTACAAATGATTTCTTAGGAGACTGAAGTGTTCTTTTGTTTCAGCTGGAGGACTATTTTGAACTATTGACACAGTGACAACACATGGGTGATACATGGATTCCTTTGTACGTTCCTTTGCAGCAAATAGATTCATGTTTTGAGATGGCCAAGTTGTGACTCAGTTGTGCTTCTGTTTGGATTAACCCTGAGGTCAGAGTCAGGGAAATCTGACAATTTACACTCCTGCCTAAGAGGATCCAGACATCGTCCCATTTATAATCAAAGTTTGCACTAATCTCAGTTTGCCAATAAAATATAGACTGACCTTTACATCAAACTACAAACAACAACTTATCCAGGTCAAGTCCCTTTAAAAGCCCCTGCACTGTGCTCAATTAAAAGCAGTGACATAATGATAAATAACATAAAAGGGCAAACTGGCCCACACTCAGTTCACTGCTCGGTGCTCCTTGCCCATGGAAAGAATGTTGGCATAACAATGGGAATAGAGCGGATTAAATACAAACACACACACAAAAGGAAAGCCCTGGAAATGATCACCTTGATAATAGTATTAGCTTTGCATGTGGGATTTTAATAATTTACAAACCCTGCAGAGCACCTGAGCTCCTTTAAACAGACTTCAATGAGCCCCTCTAATTGGAGTAGTTTAGCTGACCAATGTAGCTTTTTCCAGCCAATAGCCCTGAAGGAATAAGACAAAAGAAATGCACCAAAGAGAAAGAAGAAGCAGCGGCGGGTAGGCTGATACTGAGAAAAGAGCTGAACCCCTACTTGTTCAACAGCTCTTCATATAATAACAGATAGTCTATTATAAGATATGAAGAGCTGTTGGCTCTTCACACAAAAGGAAAGCTCTTTGTCTGTTATATATGGGGCCGAGATGGTGTAGGGGCAGGGCAGCCGACTAGGGACCCAAAGGTCCCGGGTTTGATCCCCGGTCATTGCACATCTCATGGTGTCTCTGAGCAGGATACATTATTTTGCTCGCCGGGCGCCCTCCACAGCTGCCCACTGCTCCACCTAGTGGTGGATGGGTTAAATGCAGAGAGCCAATTTCACCATTGCATGGGAACATACATTGAAGACAATACATACACATTATATAATAAGATATACTGTAAGGCTCCAAGTTTGGTATGGATTCAGTACAACAGGAGGAAAAAAAACAGTAAAACAAACAGAAAACAAAAAAAAAGTTTTCTTCTTTGTTTTTAATAGGCCATACCTCTTCCAGAAGCATCCATCCGTTATCATTTACAGTGGTCCCTCGCTACTTCACGGTTCGTTTTTCGCAGATTTGCTATATCACAGTTTTTCAAAATAAGATTGTACAAGACACAATTGGCTGATTGATGGATGAGCCATGGGTTGTTTATTTGAAATAAAATACTTTAAATGATTTTGCACCATGTGTGCAGCCCACAATGCAGGGAGAAGCTGCCTCCTGCAGCCGAGCAGCTGATTCCCTTCTCTGCCACACACACACACACACACAAACACACGCACGCACGCACGCACGCACGCACGCACGCACGCACGCACACACACACACACACATTTCTCCTGCTGCAGCTTTGTGAAGGTTATCCCTTTGCTGTCCACATGCACTGGACTTTTGTCTTCCAACTTAAAATTCAAAGTATGTCACATCGAAAAATCATCATAATCACAAAATATAAAAATGTTCAAAGTTATTTTTTTGATCCTTTTAGAACTTCTATGTTCAGTTGTTGAAGTGTAATTGATCAAGAAGTAGATTTATGCTCCGTGCTGCAGAGCTGAAACTGTGTGACATCCCTTTGATGTCCTGCTGCACTTCTCTCCTCTACAATTTAAATTCAAAGACTATAATAATTTAAACAAACAATCCATGCTGCATGGATTGTTTGTTTAAAACGTTACAGTATTTAAATTTAAATTGTTTATTTAAGGAGGGAGATTGGGAGTAACAGGTGATGAGTGTGATTGCAGCCTGGCACATGTCATGACAAAGTTTACTGAACTTGAACTGAACTTGAACTTAGACTCCTGTATCCCTACTTCATGGTTTTTCACTTATCGCGGGTGGTGTGATCCCAAACACCCGCAATAAATAAGGGACCACTTTACCCACATTTTCTTTTTCGGGGCACAGGGTCACTGGTGCCCATATCCAGCAATCACTGTAAGAGAGTCAGGGGAAACTCTGGACAGGTCTCCAGTCCATCACAAGGACAAATAGAGACAAACAAGAGAAACAACTTTTCACTCTCTCACTCACACCTGGGGACAATTTAGAGTCACCAATCAGCCTAACATGCATATTTTTGGTCTGTGGGAGGAAACTGTAGTACCTGGAGAAAACCCACAGATGCACGGAGAGAACATGCAAACTCCCGCCAGAAAGGTCTCTGGCCAGGATTTGAACCGGCGACCTTCTCGCTTCTCACAACAGTTCTACAAACTGAGCCACGTCTGACCCTCTTCCAGAAGTAGATGCAGAAAAATAAACCACCTTGTTCTCATGGTAGGATTTGTCATCGGATAACTTTACAATAAAATTGAACATGAAAATGTCAGTATATTGTCTTTTGTCTATTCTCGTTTTATCTCGGTACAGTGATAACAAAGCTTATTCTGTGTCTGATTCTTTTTCACCTAATCTTAAATATAAACAAAGTTTTCTAACTCCAGAAAGGTATTTATTTGGGGTTAAGAACATTTAACTAACTAACTAACTAACTAACCAACTAACTAACTAACTAACTTGATGGTGGGATTATATCTGGAGACCCTCTTTTCTTCCTATAGTCCGAGGCATGTTTGCCAATGTGTAAATGACCTTAGGAGGGAGTGTGTGCATTCAGTGTTGTTTAGCTCGTGGCTCTGCGTTAGTCCTGTGATGGACAAGTAGCCCATACAGGGTATCATGCTTTTCATGTGGTGACAACTAGGACAGACTCAAGGTCCTTTGTAACCTTGAACAGAATAAACCAAGTATAGAAAACAGATAAACATTTGCAATATTGTGCAATAACACACAAATGAGCATTTCTAGGGCAATGGGAGATTCAACGTCTTATCCAAGGACACTTTAACACATGGGACTGGGGATCAAAATGCTAACTTCTTGGTTAGAGGACAACCATTAAACCAATTGAGTTATGGCAACCTAAATGTAACCTGACAGGGATTTTGCAGACGAAAGCCTTTGCTGTGTTCTAAAAAAGTTAAATCTGGTCCTCTGGACATTCAAAAAACAAAACAAAGCAAAACAACAACAACAAAAAAATGTAGAAACATTTCGTCTTTCATCCGAAAGACTTCCTAAGTCTGAGGTGCTGTATTCAGCTCAGTCTCTTAAATAGCACCTTCTCAGAGTGGATCAACCAGTTTGCTGCTGACAACCAAAACCAGCTGATCACATGCTCAAGAAGGACCATCAGCCTAACAATGGATCATTAGCACACTGATGGCTGTTTACTATTCACAGGGGGCTGAGTGATACTCAGATTTAACTTTTTTAGATTTTTCGACCTGGATTATTGAGCATGCATCAGGATACTTTGCTGTGTTAGCATTGTTATGGAACCACAGCTGAACAATAAGGAAGACAGTGACTCAGGAGATAGAAGGGAAGTGGAAGGGAAGTCTGAGATTGTCACCATTGTATGTTCCCATACAATGAGGAAATTAGTTTTTTGCATTTAACCCATCACATGTGAGATACACCCAGGTGGAGCAGTGGGCAGCTATGTAAGTGCCCGGAGAGCAATTGGGGATTAGGTGTCTTGCTCAGAGATGCCACGATATGTGGGAATGGCTGGTAGTCATACCATGACTTTCAGGTCTCAAGTTGAATAGTTGTCTGACAAATATAGTTATCTGGAGTATCTGGATGTGTGAAATCCTTATTTATGTCTTGAAATGTACTATGTCCTGGAAGAAAACTGAGTAGTTTCAGACAATTCATGGTTTAAAAACTAAAACAAAATTCCTGAATAATTACTGGACTCTGTGTAAGGATGGTGCCCTCTTGTGGTCATCCTGTGCCTGCACTCCCTGGTGTCTCATCTTTGTAATTATTATTATCTGTGTCACCTGCATGTCCTGTCCAGGTGTTTGTGGTTTTGTTAGTCTCTGTATATAAGTCAGTTATGTGTTATTCGTTGTCTGGGCATCGTCTGGTGAATTGTCCTGAATCCCTTGTGTTTCCTCCTATGCTTTTGGTTAACATGAGTTCAGCTGCCAAGTCAGCTCTTTGTTTTTGATTATTAAAGTGTTCGTATTTTACCACCTTCTCTCCTAGCCCTGCCTGTACCATTGGGTTTTACTCAAGAGAACATCCATTACGACACTCTGACAGTGTGTGTTTCTATTTGTCAAATTTTCTTTTTATCTATTGGAAAAGGGTGGATTGCTCTCTTCAGGTTGAGGGTGAGGTTCTGACTCAAATGGAGGAGTTCAGGTATCTCAGGGTTGTGCTCATGAGTGAGGGAAGAATGGAGCATGAGATTGACAAACGGATTGGTGCAGTGTCTGCAGTATTGCGGACTCTGTGCCGGTTCGTTGTGGTGAAGATGAAGCTGAGCTGTAAGGCAAAGCTCTCTGTTTACCAGTCGGTCTACATTCCAACCCTCACCTATGGTCACAAACTCTGGGTAGTGACTGAAAAAAAGAGATTACAGGTGGATGAAATGAGTTTCCTCCGCAGGTTAGCTGGCCTCTCCCTTAGAGATAGAGTGAGAAGTTCAATTATCTGGGAGTGACTCAGAGTAGAACCACTGCTCCTCCACATTGAGAGGAGCCAGTTGAGGTGGTTCAGGCATCTAGCAAAAATGCTTGCTGCACACCTCTCTAGGGAGGTGCTTTGGGCATGTCCAACTGGTAGGAGACCCCAGGAAAGACCCAGTATAAGCTGGAGAGACTACATCTCTCAGATGGCCTGGGAACACCTTGGAGTCCTCCTAGAAGAGCTGGAAGAGATGGCTGTGAAAAAAAAATTCTGTGAAAAGAGATGTCTGGACCTCCCTGCTCAAGATGCTGCCCCCGCGACCAGGCTTTGGAACAAGCAAAAGATAATGGATGAATCGATCAAGCCATCTTGTGACTAAGTAGACTGCTAGTATTGAACCAGTTTTACACATTAAGCAATATTGGGTGTGGTAATAACTAAGCATCATCCCAACATTTGCTCCAAGCACTACACACTGAGTAACATTTTACTGGTCTTACTGGTAATTTTATTGGTTTACCACTTACTGGTCCCAAGTTAGCTGCTCTACCACTGCTCTACAGACAAAGCTCTAAATTGTCCCTGGGTGTGAGTGAGAGTGTGACTGATGTTCTGTCTCTGTGTCCCTGTAGAGACCTGGAGACCAGTCCTAGGTGTTCCCTCCCTTTCACACAGTGACTGCTGGAGAAAGGCTCCAGCTCCCGCAACCCCGATAAGACAAGTGGGTAAAACAAATTGACGGATGTTAGTAAAATAGGGTAGAAATTATATTGACTTTACTCATTTGTATTTTATAGAATCAAAATTAGTTCTTGATACACGTTTCATTATTGATTGCTGTCATTGTTGGCTGGCCTATTTGTTTATTGCACCCCAAAGGCGAGGGAGAGTGATACTGTAATTATTTTCCTGTCTCTGTGCTCTCTGTGTGTATGAATGTGGGGTTTGTTTTGTCTGCTAGTTAAACATCTACCAAAACACTTGACAGATTTCATTACAACTTTTAGCAAGTAATCATTGAATGTTCTGTGCATCAGATGAATGTTACGATCAATGTTGATGTCAGTTTGGTTTTCTATTTTGTGATTATTTTACTCCTTGTCTCTACGTTTGTCTCTGTTCCTCCTCTATTCTCTGTCTCCCCCTTCAGCCTCCTTCTGTTTAAAACATTAGCATGCAAGGCAGCCGCAGCATGCATTCCTTAATGGGATGCCACTTTTGTTAGATAAGTTGTGTTAATCAGAATATTAAAATTGTAGGATTGTAGCTTACAGCTGATGGATGAACTACTTGTCAATGGACACAGGGACAAGTAAGTGGATCTCCATGAAGCTCAAAGTGAGTATAAGACCATCAGCAAGCAATAAGCTTGATGAGAAGGTGACAACTGTTGGTTAAGAAATATTAAATGACCATCAAGCACTTTTATTCTGAAGCTATACATAAGACCTTGCCTCACGGGGTGAAGATGATCATGTGAAAAATGAAAAATCAGCCCGTACCTACACAAAAAGAACTACAAAATGAGTAAAAGGCAGTTGGGCACACAGTTACCAAAGAACATCATTGACAACACACCACACCATATTATAATGAAATGTTACACCCCACCGCAAATGTCATTGCATGTGAGTAATTCTTTAACACACACCAGGTTTTCTGGTCACACTCTATTGTTTAAAAAGCACCTGTATGGGAGGGTAATCAATGAAACAAAAAAGTATGACCATATCACAGCCAACATATGGCAACATGAGAGGCTTCCCAACACAACCGTACCACACCATGGGTGGAATATGTCTGAACTTCTAATGAGTTAGCAACACAAAGAAATACATAGAAACCATATAATCCAGTACAGACCCGGAGTGAAAACAGATGTAAACGCCAATGCCCTGTCACCATGTGGTGCAGTCTGAATTTCACTTGGGGGGGGACCCACTAAACTGGCTGTCATAATGTAAAGTTTGCAGACGATACAGCAGTGATTGGATGCATCACAATCATGATGAGTCCAGCCATGGAACACCATGGTGGAACACCTGGAGAGCTGGTGCAGGAAGAACAACCTTCACATCAATGTGAAGAAGACAAAGGAGATGATCGTGGATTTCAGAAGGAGTACCCCCCCCCCCCACACACACACACACACACACACACACACACACTGAAACATAGGAGGATCTGCAGTTGAAATAGGCTCCAGCTACAAGTACTTGGGTGTGCAACTGAATGACAACTTCAGCTGGGGCAACAACACCACCAGCCTGATGAAGAAAGCTCATCAACGAGGAGACTCAAGATGGAACGATCATGTAGGCTGTGTTTTGGAAAATTCCCATCAGGTCTGATGGAAAACTAATTTTTATAACTGCACTCTCGTTACCTTTGGGCTGGATTCAGTTTCCGAGACTGATATTGCAGCAGTACTTTGAGCTGAACTTTACTGAACGTAGTATAATAAAAGAATAAACAAAGTTTATAAAAAGAAAATAAATTTAAAACAAAAGCAAAAACAAACAAACAAAAAAAAACAATAATAGTAAAGTATATTTACACGTTCAAAGGCGTGAGTACAAGTATAAACTTATTGTTACACTTACCCCTCTTACATCTATAGCAACGTCCAATAATTTACTATTCATGGTAACTTGGTTTTAACGTTCTTTTTAGTTAGTATTTTATATTTCCATATCTATAACTGGTACAATGCATTCATATTTGCATGACATTATGATCAAGCATCTATATTTTTTTAACATGTTAAAATTATTTCTAGATCAATATACCATAACACAGTAATAACTGATAAATTCATTAATTGTTAACAACATTGATAATAGCAGCAATAACACATAATTTCCATATTGATATGCAGTGATGACCATCTTCTTAAATGAAGTTTTAAACTGTTTAATGTTTGAACATTTCTTGATTTCCATGCTTAAACCATTCCACAGCTTCACCCCATGCACTGATATACAAAAGCTTTTTCTTGTGGTTCTAAATTTTAACGTTTTAAATTCACCTTTTTCCCTTAAATTATAAAGTCCTTCCTGTTTTTAGAAAAGCTTTTAAATGTTTCCTGGTAAGAAATTAGTTTTTGCTTTAAACAAGATAACAGCTGTTTGTAATTCCACCATGTCAAAAAAATTTAGCAGCTTAGATTTTATGAATAGTGCGTTTGTATGATCCAAATAACCGACCTTATTGATTACTCTTATTGCTCGTTTTTGCAATGTTATTAATGACTGTAGTGAAGTTCTGTAGTTGTTGCCCCATAACTCTGCACAATAACTCAAATGAGGTAGGACTATGGAACAGTAAAGAATGTGGAGAGCTGTTTCCTCCAGGACATGTTTGGCTTTGTTTAAAATAAATAGACTTTTTGACTGTTTGCTTTGTATATATCTAATATGAGGTTGCCATACTTTTTTAGCATCGACAATGACTCCAGGAAATCTTTAATCATTTACTCTTTCAATGTTTACACCATATATCTTTTTTTTTATTTCTTTATTTAAACTATTATTCTCAAATAGCATTATTTTTGTTTTGGTCAGATTTAAGGACAACTTACTCTCGTCAATCCATAATTTCAGTTTGTTCATAGTTTTAATTACATCGTCAAGCAACTGCTCCATATCACCTCCAATAAAAAAGATATTTGTGTTCATCTGAAAATAAAACAATTTTAATATTTTGAGTTATATAGCATAGGTCATTTATGTAAATATTGAATAATTTAGGCCCCAACATTGAACCCTGAGGAACCCCACAAGCAATGTCCAAACAATCAGAAACAACATTTTCCATCTGTACATATTGTTTTCTGTTTTCCAAGTAACCTTTGACCCAACTTAATACAGTCCCTCGAATCCCATAGCTTTCCAGTTTATGAATTAATAAATCATGATTTATTGTATGAAATGCATTTTTTAATTAAGAAATAGTCCTGCACAAAGCTTCTTATTATCAATTGCAGATGTAATTCTATAGAATCCAGTATGGCTAATGTTATTGATCGTTGTGATCTGAATCCGTATTGACTTTCACTGATCAGTTTATACTTTTCCATGAATGATTCCAGCTGTTTATTAAACAATTTCTCTAATATTTTTGACAATTGTGGCAGCAAACAAACCAGTCTGTAACTGGTAAAGTGATGTTTGTTCCCAGTTTTGTATAATTGGAATTACTTTAGCTATTTTCATCATATCTGGAAATAAGGTGTTGTTGAAAGACAAGTCACTGATGTAAGTTAAGGGTAGTGAAATCCCTTTAACTACCTGCTTCACTAATTCCCTGTCAGTTCCATGTGACTTGGTTGACCTTTTGTTTTGCATTTTTTAACAACATTAAGTAATTATTTTTCTGTTACAGGATGGAGAAACATACATACCTAGTATTTTGATTTATTTTTCTGCCCATATTCTGAGCTGTATTTGGTAATTCTGGGATAATTTTGGATAACTCAGGTCGTAGAGTTACAAACAATATATTGAGGTTATTAACAATTTGATTCTTATCATAATTTTCAATTCCCTCACTGAGGAAATATTTTGGATACTCAATCTTATCTGTGCTTTTTTTTAACACATCACGTACAGAGGGAAGGATAGTGTTTTTGTCGACTCCATAAAAGTGATGGAGTACATCAAAGGAAATATTGTTCCCGCTGCCAGCAGTGGTGATGGAAACATATAAAAAATAATCCAAATAAACCTCAAGACTGGCCTTTTTTTTAATCAACAACTTTTATTAAACCTGTTCTGGACTCAAATCGTTGGCTGTGATCCTCTGGTGGTGGTATGTATGACATTTTATCTGCATTAGAGGGCAAGTGCACAGTGTTCATGCTTTGAAATTATTACTGTAACTTTTAGAATATAGTGCACCCTGTTTGATACGAGCGTTTTTTCTCTTTCTTTTTTTCTTCTTCTTTTTCTCTAGTGACTCTGCGGCAGGGGTGTCAAACTCACTTACAACAGGGGCCAAAATGAAAACCTTTTCAAACTGAGGGCTGGTTTCAGAATCTACATTAACCCAACATCTTTTCTAGGCTGCAGGTTCCTCAACAAGAGTTTGATTGGTCTCATTTGACATTCTCTGTTGCACTTTTGACATAATAATCAAAGATTACTGAAAAAAAAAGTGATAAAAGTATTTTACATTTAAAATAACATCTTGGGGGCCAGAAGAGATGTCAACGAGGGCCACATTTGGCCCCCGGACCTTGAGTTTAACACATATGCTCTACAGTGTTAATGCTCTGATTTGATAGTCGTACAAATTTAATACTTGGGGTACCAGTTGTAATGTTTTTGTAATTGTTGTTTACTTTTGTGTTTTTTTAATTACTATTATATTACATGTGGGCGGACGGGAGCCCAGATGGTTGGATTGCGTTCTCTAGGTAAGCACTATGTGTGGGTTTTCAGTTGATAGAGTTTTTTGTTCTCTCCATGTTCGGGAAAGAGACAGGGGTGAGTTCATAACAGATCAGTCGGTTTTTTTTTTT
>NC_056518.1:2187753-2199832 GCF_014905685.2 Nematolebias whitei
GACCCGTCCAGGGTGTACCCCGCCCCTCGCACAGTGATTGCTGGACATGGGCACCAGCGACCCAAAATGGAATAAGTGGGTAAAGATAATGGATGGATAGATGGATCGGAAGTAAAAAACATGTGGATCGGTGCATCCCTAATTGTAATAGTCTTTTTATTTGTTTTAATAAAACCTCCCTGGGTCGCCTACAGTCTGTCCAGAATGCAGCAGCAAGGCTGCTGACTAAAACTGTCAGAAGAGCGCACATAACTCCTGTTCTTGCCTCCCTGCACTGGCTTTCTGTGCACTTGAGGATTAACTATAAATTTTGGTTTTAACTTTCAAGGCTATCCATGGCCAGGCTCCTAAATACATTATTGATCTTTTGGATCATTTAACTCCATCTAGGACTCTGAGGTCTTCGAGTCAAATGTTATTGTCTGTACCCCAAACCCATTTCAAAACCCGTTGAGAACGCTCTTGTCAGGCAGTGACTCTGAGGCTCTGGAATGCCCTCCCACTGTCCCTATGCTGCACAGACTCTTAAGAAACCACTAAAGACATTCCAAAAAAGTTCAATCTGGTCCTCTGGACATTCAAAAAAACAAAAAACAAAACAAAGCAAAAAATATAGAAACGTAGAGATGAATACAGCACCTCAGACTGAGGAAGTCTCTCGGATGAGAGACAAAACGTTTCTATATTTTTTTGCTTTGTTTTTTTTTTTTTTTTTTTTTTAATGTCCAGAGGACCAGATTGAACTTTTTTGGATTTTTCTACCTGGATTATTGAGCATGCATCAGGAAACTAAAGACATTTTTATTCAGACAGACTTTTACTTAATCTTGTTTTTTGTTTGTTTGTTGTGTTTTAAATTGTGTTGCCTTTGTGAAGCACTTTATGATTCATATGTCTGTGAAAGGTGCTATAAAAATAAAGTTTTACTTTCTTACTTAAAATCCCCTCTGACTGCAAAGCATCAGGGCTGCAGCCTAGCTCTGCAGTTGAGGTTGCCGATTGGTCATTTACTGACATGCCTACTTGATTGATTGACAGGTCACATCACGGATCCGACTCGTTAAAAAAAAAAAAAAACAAGAGCTGGTGCCAGCCTTGGGTCGTGGCAGGGCTGCCTAGTAGCAGTAGTAGTGATGTTCTGTGTTTATATGTTGATTTTCAGAAAGTTCTAAAATTATTTTAAAAAACAGGGGATGCCGGCCCTGCAGCCCACACATCAGACTGGCCCACCAGAAAATATACAGACCCTCCCGATTACCCACTTCGGGCCTACGAATATGAATGGTTTTGAAAGTTACCTCACTCCATACGTGAGCACCAAACCTTAAGGCATGATGGAAAAGACACTCTCCATTCAAAGGTTCATAGAAGAATTTAGCCAATAGGAGATTCCTGCCTTCAGCTCCAGCAGGACCTGATGGGCATACACCAAATAAGCATGTGAGTGATGAGACCTGGGCCAGGTGGTGAAAAATTATTTTCGTCAATTCTACTTTAGTGTACACTTCAGACTCAGATGGACATCAAAAAATCAGTGGGAAAAACACCCACACATGCTTTATAGGTAAATCCTTAAGGACATGACCAGGCAGCCTGGTGTGTTAAAAAAATATCCACACACATTGACAGGAAGGGGATCATTCCCCACACATGGAATATCAGAGTCAGAGATTCTTTATTGTCATTCGCACCTCATGTGGTACATGTGGTGGAGCGAAATTATGTACACAGGGTCCCAGTTACATCCAACAATAAAATGTATAAGAAAAACAGTAATAACATCTAAGATATGAACTAAGAAAAACATCAACTAAATATACACTAAGCACTAATAGCATAAAAACATTACGTCGAAAATCAGCACAAGCATGAACATGAATCTGTGTGAGCAGATGAGCACGCATGAACACATCAACATTGAAACAGATCAGCAGCAACATGAAACAGATCAGCAGCA
The DNA here is from genome assembly GCF_014905685.2 of Nematolebias whitei. Taxonomy (NCBI): domain Eukaryota; kingdom Metazoa; phylum Chordata; class Actinopteri; order Cyprinodontiformes; family Rivulidae; genus Nematolebias; species Nematolebias whitei. The sequence continues at coordinate 2,189,711 of NC_056518.1, forward strand.
ACATGATGCGATTTTTCACAGTGATTCTCCTGGTTAGAGAATCATGAGTCTAACAGCCTCAGGGTAGAAGCTGTTCCTTAGTCTAGTGGTTCTACACTTAGGGGCCGTTTACACGGCACGTATTTTGAGTGCATCCGCAGCTTTCTCTCTGCGGTTCTGCTGATCATCTACACGACACCAGTGGCCCCCCCTCTTTGAATCCGAAGGTTTCTGAACCCACCTTCCAGAGTGGAGGTTTTTCTCTGACCCCCCGCTGATAATGTAAGCATCTCCTGCTGAGGCTTTGTGTTAAACCACATGCACACACGCACGCGCGGACCAACGCTATATTTCTATCAACATGGTGGCGGATACACTGCTTTCTGAACTACGACTGATGGAATATATTTTTAATCTCGTAGTTAATCTACGTCAGATTCCAGGTGCTGTGACCGACATCTGTGTTGGAAGAGACACAGTCTGATCCAGTTCTAATATCGCTGTTTATAGAACGAGGCATGCGCACACGTTGTGCTGCACTAGAACATACTAAATGTGCTAAATAATAACAGTTTAATACTAATAAACAGTATTTATCTTAAGTTTGAGGTATATAATGAAGCTCTCTGGGCATTATGTAATTCAAATTATGTGATTAAAATGATGCTAAATTGCACGTTATTAAAGTTGAAAATGAAGACATCAGGTTTAATTTTTATTTTATTTATTTATTCAACACCACAAACTGTATGTCACACAAACACTGATAATTAAACTGAACACACTATTAAAAACACGTTAACTGTAAACTGCATTAATGAACTGGACTCTGCTCTGTTTTCATCCTGGAATCTGGTCCCATGTTGTTGATCTGGCTCGTTCAGGCTGTCACTCTTTTGATTAATGCAGCTTAAAATATTCAATGGATTGAATAAAAGAACTGATGGGAATTTTAAATAAATAGTTCATCCAACAGCTCTCTTCGACGTCCTCCTGCACAGCATCTGGGCCATGCCTCGTTCTGGTCTGCCTGCTGGAAGGACAGCTCCTTATTCTTTCAGAAAAAAATTCAAACTCAGTTGGTTGTTTTGTAATTGAAGTAAACACAAGCAAACATTATTAAAAAAACATTTGATTTCTCGGCAGTAAATCAGCTACTGATTATCACGGAGTAAAGTCCAAAATCACCGACTTAGTTCTGGTCCACTCAGCGACCGGTGCGGAGCTGTTAGATGAAGTGGTCCCGCTTGGCGTCAAATCTGTCGACTCTTATCCAAAATCTAGCTTTAACTTATTGTTAAGTTGTTGTTAGCTGAACTTTTAGCCCAGAGGAAAACATCATGCCGAGGCAGCACGCATGCGCATTAGGTGAAGGTACAAAATTCACAGCGCCATCTAATGACCCGGCATGGTAACTACAGCGGATTCGGGACGGCGGGGGGGATTCCTGAGGATGCATGTAAACACAAAATCCGACCGCGTCAACGTGAATCTTTTCCTCTAATTAACATATGAAAAAACCTACGTTTCCCCCCATCGTGTCCGTGTAAATAGGGCCTTAATGCTCCTTAACATTCCTGAGGGAAGCAGGGCAAAAAGTGTGTGCTGGGTGAGTGGGGTCCTTCATGATGCAGGTGTCCCTCTTCCTGCATCTGGAGGTGTAGATGTCTGTGATGGTGGGGAGACTGACTCCAACATCTTCTGTGCAGCCTTCACCACTCTCTGCAAAGCTTTTCTTTCTGCAGCTGTGCAGCCTCCATGCCACACGATGATGCTGGAGCACAGGATGCTCTCCACCTTGAATATGTAACGAAGTGGAGAAAATAGAAAGCATTACCAAGCTCCTTTTGTGTAGTGGTGGATTGATCCCTCAACTTTCATATTGTCATCCTTACTTCAAAAGGTAAGATCTTGCGTGGAGCTCCAGACTGAGTCATATTGATTATCATATTTTATTTCTTCCAATACCATATGCTTGCACTAACCATTATTTTCTTCTTATCCAGCTTGTTGAAGATGGTCTTGTACAGTTTCAATAGGTTGTCCTTAATATCTTTTGACATCTCACTTGTCTCCCTCATGGTGAAGAGGTATTAGAAGAAATTGATTCTGTTGACCGGTGCTTTATACACATATTGAGTTTATATCAGCATGTGTGTATAATAATTTGTATAATACTGTATGGGTCACACTCAGTTGTCCTACCTGTAATGATGGGGGGTTTTATAATCATTTTTTCATTCTTTGTAACTGAACAGGTTGAGGTGCTTAAGCGTCCATCCTTCCAAGGGCCGTAACAAAGACAAATGTCCTCAGAGACACTACGTCTCCTACCCCTCCTTTAAACCACCCTGACATCCTGACCAGCCCTGGATCCATATTCTCTGTGTTAATTAATCTTCTAATCTGAATCACCAGAGTTTGAGTACCCCTAAAAGATTTTGATCAAAGAGCTTCACTTTGCCTTATCAACGGAGACTGGTTGTCATGACAATAAACGAAGCTAACACCCAGTTGAAGATCTGATTCAAAGAAACCCTTTGTTTGTATCAGCAGGGTGCCAGAATCTAACTTGCGTTTAAAAAAAAAAAAAAAGGTGTTTACGTAATGGTGTCACTCTCTTTAACAAAAGCCATTGTATTACCTTCTGAGACTTTGAGGAAGGTTTTAATTACATTAAATGGGCAGTCGGCTACTCCCACTGTGAGGAGCCCTCTGATTGGTTAAAAGTTAAATGGTAAATGAACAGTACCTATATATAGTGCCTCTTTATCTTATCGAGATACTCAAAGCTCTTTACACTACAATCTGTGTCCTCATTTACTCATTCATACAGCACTCTACTAGATCTCTACAAAGCTAATTGAACAAATTATTCTAAAGAGACTAATCAGAGCTTTGAGATCACATTCATACACTGATGGGACACACATCAGAGACAATGAGGGGTTTAATATCTTGCCCAGGGACACTTCGGCAAGTGACTGCTAGTGGATTCGAATCCCCAACTCTTGCATTAGAGGACGACTGCTCTAACCACTCAGCCACAGTCGCCCTCCAAGTTAAGGGGGCAAATCTTCTGGGGTCAGGTAAACAGGACACCAGGAGTTGAGCGACGGCAGCTGAGAAGAGAGGTTGACTTCAGTTGCTGAGGTGAGTTGCTGAAACTCTCTGAGAAACAACTGCCATATGATGGAAGTAGTGTCTTGGTGAAGAGCTGGAGAGAAAGTCCTAAAATTCTCAAACACCCTAAGAATGCAGGCCTTGCTGGTCCCTACATGGACCTGGGGAAAACAACAGTTGCTTCAGCATGGAACTCCAACAAAGCCATCATATCCGATGTGGTAATGAGAACATGGACGCATGTTTCGGTAGGACCGAACGTCTTCCTTCTGATGAGAGAACCATGAAACAGTGCCAAATGACTTAGTTTAGACATAATTAATTCACAAATCTGTGATAAACTTACCTGAATTTTAATGTTGCAAGCTAAGAACGTTAGTCCAAATTGAATCTAAACTCCTTCTCAAAGTCTCCAGATTTACATCATTTACTTTCTAAAATAATACTATTGGTTGTTCATTCATATTCCATATTTGCCATAATTTTATTGTCATAATTCAAACTGAAAATAAACTTACAGAATTGTGTTTAAATTACCGTATTCTTCATGTTTTTCTTCGAGAGAGAGGAATTGAGTTCGCCACAAGAACTTGTGTATTATATATATATGTTTGAGGTGAGGCCAGTCCAGGTTACGTTAGCATAAATACCTGTTAAAGGGTGCCCGGACCAGAAGTCCTATATCTCTCCTCCTACATGTCTTAGAAATGTTTTTCATATTTTTTTATTACTTTATTTGAGCAATCTATCTAATTTGCATTAATAGCTAAATGTATAAAATGATATATGAAATGCTTTTCTGTATGTCATGGCACTTAAAGCCTGAATAAGAATGGCCAACATAAAAAAGACCATAAATGCTGTTATAAGTGGTGGCTGGCCAATAGAGGGCGCTAGGGTGCCACCACTCACCACATGATCTTGAATCCTAAATCTTGAATCCTACAAGCTGAAGAATGGCAGCTCCCCCGGCTTCTATGCAGTCCTATAACATCAAACTGACCCATTTTTCAAGCTGGACTAACAATTGGTCCCTATTCCAACCGAATTTGGTGTTCAGTGGACTCGGAGAGCCGTACAGGACTGTCCAAAAAATTATTTTGGTCCAGGATCGCCCGCTTCCACCCCACCGGTCACTCCGAGTGCAGCCAGCTGGCCAGGTGGCCCCTTGAGTGGGGGTGTTGCTGTCCAAAGGTCTGGCGTTTTGTTTCTCTCCGGACCCCAATCGAACTTTTCATACCATACCATTTTATTTATAGAGCACTTAAAACAGCTACAAGGTCAACCAAAGTGCTGTACAGACAGAACAATAGACAACACACGGAGCAATGTACAAAATGATGTAAATCAAAAATATAGACATATATCCATATGGACCTTTATAAAATAAAAATATTTTGAATTATATGTATATATATTTTTAGTTGTGTAAGATAAATATTTTATAGTTAATGATGAGTAAAGTTGTTTTGTTCAAAAACATTGTCAGATTGGGAACATATTTTCACCCTAAGGTACAAAAATCTTTGCCCATAAACTTGTTAAAAGTTGCACATGTGCACTATCAATACAAGAGAATAGGACCATTCTGGGTGCACCTCTCCTGCGCCCAGAGCTGAATGCAGGGTATGGATCGTGCTTCCGGAATAGATCATGGACAATCCTAACCAGGCTATGTGTAAGAGAGGCTAGGCTAGCTGCTGCAGGTAGGCTTTAAGCCATTGAAAGCCCTTTATCTAATGCCTATGTTTCCATTTCTGACTGATATGTCTCTTAATTTTTAGTTGTCTCTGTTTGTGAAAAAAAAAAACTTCAGCTGACTATGTATTCTAAAAATGGGAACTGGTGAGTTTTTTTTTTTTTTTCTGGAGCTAGCATGCTAGCGCTAGCCTCCAGTGTATTGTAATGGGCTCTGTGATGAATCTGTGCTATCGCTACATTTATTTGAATGTTCTTATAGAAAAAAATAATTATCAAACATTAATACTTTTCTATACTAAACTTCACTGATGGTATTGTTATACTATTTCTGAGCACCTGCATTTGTATTGATCTAAATAATGAAAAATAAGCCCTTTGCAATAATTAAACAGTTCCTAATGTTAACATTGAAGCATTTAAATGAAAGGTACATTGAAATGGTGAAATGCTATTGCTATATTGTGTGCTAAGGTGCAATATTAGGACCTTTAATATTAGGAATAATTAAGAGTATTCAAATAATGAGCTTGATTCTATTTATATTATGAACTTACACTGCCTGGCCAAAAAAAAAAAAAAAAAGTTGCCACCTGGATTTAACTAAGCAAATAGGTATGAGCCCCCTATTGGATCATTACAGCATGGGCAATTATATTTCAGCTGGTAACAAGTTATTTAACCCAGTGGTCCCCAACCACCGGGCCGCGGACCGGTACCAGGCCGTGGATCAATTTATACCGGGCCGCACAGAAAAAACAAACAAAAAAAAAACTTTTATTTTGAAGAATCAATGGATTCTCTCCACCACATCTGTCAATGAGTCACTCTTGACGCAGGTCAAGATACACAAGTGGTAAGTTTCCGTTTCTGTTAGACGCATGCACAGATTGGTTCTTCATTGCCCGTTCGGGTGGAGTTAGCTGTGTGGTCTGGAGCAGACAGAAGTACGGGAGGAGGCGCGCTGTCATGTCTGCGCATTTGAAGGATTACACTGCATATTTTTCAACCCATCTGACAAAGAGTGACTGTAAAACTATTAACTACATAAAACTACAATTTTAAACAAAGCTTCCTAATATCACATCAAAGCTGATTTTGTCTTGACCTTTTTTGAATTCACATCAGAGCTGTTCCTTCGCATTTCTGCTTCTGCTCTTAAAAAAATCTCCGCCCCTAAAAGTTCAAAGTCATGGGCAATTTTATTAAAAAACACAAATATAATTAAAGTTTTGCACTTTGCATAAGTTCCTGCGCTTTTGTGAACAATCTGATGTGTGAATCACTGCAGAGCAGGGAGGAGGATGACGAGGCTCAGCTGACCCCGGTGTGGGATCTACTAATTAAATGAGAAATGATCCTGCACGCTTACGTTTTTGCCAAGATGGCGCCGGTGTGTAGGGCTGCCCGTCTCTCGCTCTCTGCTTGTATTTTATTTTTGTTATTTTTACAATGGTTGGTGCAGTGTGCCGAATCATATTTTCAGTATGATCGTCGGGCACTTTTGGAGCTCCGTACTTTTGCTGAAATTCCCGCAGAGTTTTTGAACAGCGGCCAGCCCTCTCCCCCACCGGTCCTATCTGAGATTCCTGCGTTCCTTCTGCGTGACCCTGGCCTTTCTCCATGGAGGAAACGTCGCAGACGTCGTGGGAAGCGTGCAGGGATTTTGGTGAAACTGAGGCAAAGTGTGGATTATTCTAACAGGACTCGCTCTGGATCTGATCATCTCCTCTCTGACCCGTGGTGCTCCCGGGGCCCGGCTGCTGGCCAGCTGCCCGCGCGCTCAGTCCATGGAAACACCTGGAGTTGTTTACCTGTGCGCCGCACCAGCAGACCAGGAGGAGCTGTTCTTCATAACCTGCGCCCGCTGGCGCGCGCGTCTCCCTCCACGGCTGTGCCTGTGTTGGACAATATCAAGATGTGTTTAATCAACGCAAGGTCTGTTTCCAACAAGACGTTTATCCTCAATGACTTTTTTAAAGATGAGGAGTTGGATTTTCTGTTCGTCACAGAATCTTGGATTCCTGATGGTGAGTCCAGCGCCTTGGTGGAACTACTTCCTCCGGACTGTGTATGTTTCAATGCCCCGCGGCCATCAGGTCGGCGCGGGGGGGGGGATTATTAACAGTTTTTAAAGCAAACTTTGCATGTAAACAGTTGTCCATCCCGGTGTCCCGCGCCAGCTTTGAGCTGAGCGCCTTTGAACTTGGACACTCTCTTCCGGTCCTGTGTGCGCTCATCTACCGCCCACCTCGTTCTAAGGACTTCATAAATGAATTCTCTGACTTTTTGGCTGATATCACACAGAGATACACTCACTTTTTGCTTATTGGTGACTTTAATTTGCATGTGTGTTGTCAGGAGAAGCCCTTAGTGAAGGACTTTCTGGATTTATTGGACTCTTTTAATTTAACTCAGCAGGTGAGCGGCCCCACCCAAGAACATGGTCACACGCTGGACCTCGTTTTAACACGCGATGTCTCTGTTTCTAATTTGAAAATCGGTGACAATGTTTTTTCAGATCACATGCCTGTATTGTTTGACTTCACCCCCCCTTGTCATACTGCTAAGACGTGCGTTCCTGCACGTACGCGTTCCATTAACCATTTCACTGCTGCTCGTTTTAATGAAGGTTTTAATTCTGAGAGGATCGAACAGCTCTCGGTGTCTCTTACCACTGAGGAGCTAACCTCTCAGTTCAACTCTGCCTGTTTAAATGTTCTGGACCGTGTTGCTCCCCTTAAGACCAGAAAAACAAAACTTAAATCAGAGCCTTGGCTGAATGACGTCACGCGAGCCGTTAGGCGGCAGTGTCGCAAAGCTGAACGAAAGTGGAGGAAGGACAGGCTCCAGGTGTCTTTTCAAATGTTAAGGGAGAGTTGGCGTCACTATCAGAAAACCGTTAAAGTTGCCAAATGTAAATTCTTTTCTGATTTAATTGTCTCCAACCCCCGAGTTCTTTTCTCCACCCTGAACTCAGTTCTACACCTCAGTGAGCCTTCACCTCTGGAAGCCTCAACTGAGCTGTGTGAGAACTTCCTCCATTTCTTTTTAGAAAAAGTGGCAAACACCCGGGCACTCATTTCTCCACCAGCTCATGATCTGTCCATCCCTTCTCAGTGTGTGGCTGTGTTTGACCACTTTGAGCCCATCTCTCTGTCCTCTCTGGAGCAGGTAATGTGCAGCGTGAAACCATCTGGTTCCCCCTTTGATGTGGTCCCCCCTCGACTGCTAAAGGAAGTTTTTCCTACCCTGGGTCCTTTTATCCTTGCTATTCTGAATAGCAGTTTATCCTCAGGTGTGGTGCCAAAGACTTTTAAACATGCTGCTGTCCAGCCCCTCCTGAAAAAACCTAACCTTGACCCCTCAGTCATGTCCAACTTCCGGCCTGTCTCCAGACTCCCATTCACCTCTAAACTACTGGAAAAAATTGTGGAGTCTCAGTTGAAACAGTTTTTGGGGGATCTCGCTATCCTTGAGTTATTCCAATCTGGCTTCAAATCTCTCCATAGCACTGAAACTGCTCTACTGAAGGTTTTTAATGACATTTTCATTTCCACAGACGCAGGTGATTCTGTGCTGCTTGTCCTATTGGACCTTACATCTGCTTTTGACACCATCGACCACAACATCCTCATTTCTAGACTGGAGCAGTGGGTGGGCATCACAGGGTCAGCCATTAAATGGTTTGGGTCCTACCTCTCTGACAGAACCTTCTGTGTCAATATCAAAGATTTTAGTTCGGCATCGACCGCACTCCAGTGGGGGGTACCGCAGGGGTCCATCCTCGGTCCCCTTCTCTTTTCTTTATACCTGCTGCCACTAGGTGCTATCTTCCGCAAACACGACATACCCTTTCATTTCTATGCCGATGATTGCCAAATTTACTTCCCCCTGAGGCACAGAGGCACACGCTCTATTCAGCCTCTTCTTGACTGCCTGGCTGACATCCGGGACTGGATGGCTTTAAACTTCTTAAGCTTCAATGAGAAGAAGTCTGAAGTCATGCTGTTCCATCCCAGTGGCTCACTCATGAACCATGACATTGACCTTTTCTCTCTAGCCCCGCTAGAGAAACAAAAGGTGACTAATCTGGGGGTGATAATGGACCCGTCCTTAAAACTCAACAGTCACGTAAACATGATGGTCAAATCCTGTTTTTTTCAGCTGAGACGGCTGTCTAAGCTGAAGCCTATACTCTCCAAAAAGAACCTCGAGACAGTGATCCACGCCTTCATAACATCTAGGCTTGATTACTGCAATTCACTTCTGTTTGGAATCAGTCAGTCCTCCATTGCTCGTCTACAACTGGTCCAAAATGCTGCAGCCCGATTTTTAACTGGTACAGGCTATAGAGAGCACATCACGCCAGTTTTGGCCTCCCTGCACTGGCTACCCATTCACCTTCGGATCCATTTCAAAATTCTCATGTATGTTTTTAAATCACTGAACAGTTCCGCCCCATCCTATCTCACTGATCTTCTGCAGCCATATGTCCCACCGCGCTCTCTGAGGTCAGCAGACCAGATGCTTCTCTCAGTCCCAGAAACCCGTCGTAAGCTCAGAGGTGACAGGGCTTTCTCTGTTGCAGGTCCACGACTGTGGAATGAGTTGCCACTGAGTGTCCGGCAGGCTCCCACACTCTCAGTCTTTAAGTCTCGCTTGAAGACCCACTTCTATTCGCTTGCCTTTAACACGGTGTGATTTGTTTTGGTCCGGTCTGTTCTCTACTCTGTTGGCCATTTTAGTTAGCTTCTGCTGCTATTTGTATCTGTATTTCTATTTTATGTTTTCCTGTCTGCTGTGCATGTTTGGTTCTTTTGTACAGCACTTTGGTTGGCCTTGTTGCTGTTTTAAGTGCTATATAAATAAATTGGTATGGTATGGTATGGCTTATAAATCACACATAAAGTGATTAAAAGTAAATTTGAAATACAGGTGCTGGTCAAAAAATTAGAATATTGTGAAAATGTTGATTTACAAATTCCATTCAAAAAGTGAAACTTGTACTTTCATTCCTTACACACAGACTGATATATTTCAAATGTTTGTTTCTTTTAATGTTGATGTTTATAACTGACAATTAAGCAACTGACCAATCAGCAACCTCAATTTGGCCTGAAGTGAAAGCCTCTTACTGCAGAGCTGCAGCGGTTTTGCATTACGAACGCTTTGCAGTCATTTCAATAATGAGTTTACATCTTTAGTGTCATATTAATCTACTGTAATAAACCTTTGTAAAATACACCAGAATGCCTGAAATGGCATCTACTCTATCCAAAATTTTCCAAAATTTTCTGGGGTAGGACCCTCAGAACCCCC
>NC_056518.1:2199932-2200893 GCF_014905685.2 Nematolebias whitei
CCCGGTCCATGAAAATATAGTCGGACATTAAACCGGTCCATGGCGCAATAAAGGTTGGGGACCACTGATTTAACCCCAACTGGTGCAATGAGTTGCTTCTCATTTCTTCAACAACCGTGTGGAAAGCCTCATGGCGTGGTCGTGGAAAAGATGTCAGTCTGTTTGAGAAGGGTCAAATCATTGGCATCAAGCAGAGAAAATATCTAAGGAGATTGTAGAAACTACTAAAGTTGGGTTAAGAACTGTCCAACACATTATTAAAAACTGGAATGATAGAGGGGACCCATCGTCTTCGAGGAAGAAATGTGGTCGGAAAAAAATCATGAACAATCATGATCGTTGATCACTTCAACATCTGGTGAAATCACATGGAAGAAAAACAACAGCAGCACTCAGGGCTGTGTTTAATAGGGAAAGTAAGAGCATTTACACACGCACAATGTGAAGGAAACAAGAGATTGGGACTGAACAGCTGTAGCCTTAAGAAAACCACTAATCAGTGAGGCTAACTGGAAAAAAAAGGCTTCAATTTGCTAGGGAGAATAAAGATTGGACTCTGGAGCAATGGAAGAAGGTCATGTGGTCTGATGAGTCCAGATTTACCCTGTTCCAGAGTGATGGGGGCATCAGGGTAAGAAGAGAGGCAGGTGAAATGATGCCCCCATCACGCCTAGTGTCTACTGTACAAGCCTGTGGGGGCAGTGCTATGATCTGGGGTTGCTGCAGTTGGTCAGGTCTAGGTTCAGCAACAGTATGTGCTGAAAGAATGAGGTCTGCTGACTAACTGAATCTACTGAATGACCAGGTTATTCCATCAATGGATTTTTTTTTCTTCCCTGATGGCACGGGCATATTCCAAGATGACAGTGTCAGGATTCATCGGGCTCCAATTGTGAAAGAGTGGCTCTGGGAGCATGAGACATCATGTTCACACATGGACTGGCCACCAGAGTCCAGACCC
>NC_056518.1:2220893-2236452 GCF_014905685.2 Nematolebias whitei
AACCATCCATCCATCCATCCATCCATCCATCCATCCATCCATCCACTTATTTGTGCAACAAACAAAAGTTTCTAGTATTTCACATTTGCTACATTTTCCGTTGTATTAAATACATACAGTTCAATTCAGTTCAGTTTATTTATATAGCGCCAAGTCACAACAGGTCATCTCAGGGCATTGAACAGAAACATACAGAAAAAATAACCATCATACCGAGGTACAGTATGTCCCAAACTTTCAACCTAAAAGTTTTAGTTTGCTAAGGTGAAGGAGCCATCTTGAATCGAGGTAACTTCAAAAGTTAATCAGTTGTGGATGTAGGTTCAATGATTACTTTATGAGTGTTTCTTTAAAATATATCCTCTGGTCTATGAGATATATTGTCAACATACTGACAAACAACAAGACAGACTCCAACACTCAAAAACACTTTAAATACTGAGACAACAAGATCAGGGAGGGTAAGGAGCAGTACAGGCGGAAGCTGGAGAGCAAACTGACTCAAATTAAGACCAGAGAGATCTGGAATAGGGCTTTAACAGACTACTCGAGTAATCTACACATCGATTCCTAGGACACCTATTGAGGTTTTTAATTTTACGTTGAGTATTCGTGGTGATGTCATTACGCTGCCGTTACGTCATCGCGTCACGTCATCGTGTCACGTGTCACGTGATCTGCACTGGGTGCGGGCTACAACATGGATTCCTCCAAGCAGACGGATGGAGCAGAGCAGGCCCAGTCTTGGCAAACAGGTAGAAATACATCAATAGTCTGGAAATATTTCACTAAAGATGAATCTTCCTGTTCAACTACCATAAGGAAACAGAAAATGAATCAACTTCTTGACTGTTGGGAGCTCGTTGTGAACCGGTGTTACACCATATTTTGTGACCACCGTATATTGTGACCGTAGGGGGCAGTGTTGCATGCACTGTTGCAGGTCACGGAATATGGTGTAACACCGAGTCCAATCGACCGAACTAGAACCAGCTTCCTCTGACCTTGTTTCACAAACTAAAAGCAAAAAAAAAAAAATCTCGAAACCTATAAAAAAATCTATAAACATATTAATCTCTAAAATGTTGGTTACGTACTGTAACCCCAGATTCTATGAGTATAGGCGTAGCCCTTTAAGGTTGTCGCTGGTGGGTTTCATCCCGTTGCACGAAGCGTAACACTGAAAACTTTAGTCCACGTCCACCTGCTGTGTGGGCCTCACCCTGTCGTATAAATTACGGTGAGACCGGGTAATCGGCTCCCAAATAGCATTTTTATTTAGCCATTTAGGAACCAGTGAGGCACAAAGCTTAAGGGGCTACGCCTATACTCATATAATCTGGGGTTACAGTACGTAACCAACGTTCTATTTTGTATAGGCTTTGCCCTTTAATGCTGTCGCTGGTGGGTTAAAGACAAAGCAGGATGTAGTCTATGCCTCACTGTGTCCGTTCCGACAAAATATGAAGCGCCCGCTTGCACCAAAAAATATTTCATCACTCAGCCTTCTATGTGCGTGTGTGTATTTCTTGAATGCGGATAAGTCCAAAATGGGTCTCATTCCTCCGGTCCTCTTCGGAACCAGGAAGTAACGTGAGTAAAACCCTGTGTTTTCCTCTCCGTTGGGAACCCTAGAAATTACGTTTTTTTTATCATTAATTCCTACACTTCTGAGTGGAGGGACGAGATATGTTCTGGAGATGACCATCAAGTCCATCACAGGGCCACATAGAGACGAACGAGACAAACAACTGTTCACTCTCTCACTCACACCTAGGGACAATTTAGAGTTACTAATCAGCCTAACATGCATGTTTTTGGTCTGTGGGAGGAAACCGGAGTACCCGGAGAAAACCCACGCATGCACAGAGAGAACATGCAAACTCCACCCAGAAGGCCCCTGGACCGGGGTTTGAACCAAGGACCTGTTCGCTGAGAGGCAGCAGCTACCAGTTGCGCCACCGTGCTGCCAGGTATACAATCCAACATTTTTCAGTCAGGTCATCTGGACAGTTTTTTTTTTTTTTGTGCTGAAACGTTTCACCTTCAGTCTGGAAGGTTTCATCAGTCAAGGAAACACACAACAAGACTGATTCTTCCCCCAACAGCTTACTCCAATGGAGGAGGGGGCATACCAAAGAGACCATATTATCACAAGCAAAACTGTTGCCTCATCAGGGCACTGGCTGGTCTTCCTATGTGGCATTTGCAGTGGGGGTGCTGTGTGTGTGGGGGGGTGCGTAGGTGGCGTGCTGGGGCATCTCCGGGCCTATGGTGCGGAGCTCTTGATGTGGGAGCCGGCCCTCCTTGGCTGCAGCTCCCTGCTGCTCTGCCCCTTGGGCTGGAGCTGGCCTGTGGTCGCTGTCAGGTAGATGGTGCATGCGGTCGGCCCGACAGAGATTCTGTCGGGCTATCTGTGTGTGCCTGTTTGTTGCTAAGGTTGGGTTTTTGGTGGTCCCCCCTCTCTTGGATCAATTTGGGCCCCACGTTTGGTGTAGGGCCCACTCCCCCCGGTCGTGCCCCCCTTTGGTGGGGGACCCCCTTGCCGCCGGTGCATTGGTGGCTCTCGGCGTCTGGGCTGGGTGGTGGGGTGTACGTCGGTCCGCCCTGGTTGCTGCCTGGCGGGGCCTGGGTGCCCTGGCTCTGTCAGGGCTCTGCTGGGGGGTGGTATGGCCTCGGGGCTTGGGGCTCGGTGTCCATGGCCGGATCTACTTGGGAGGGGCATGGGTTGCCGGCCGGACCTGTGGGCTCATCGCTGCAGCTTCCTGGAGGCTCTACATTGTGGTTGCTGGGGTCACCCGGTTCTTTCCTCTGCTCCTCTCTGGGGGGGTGCGGTTCTCCCTGTTGGAAGACTCCTGGGGCTCCGGGCCTGGGGGCCGCTGTGTGTCTGTGGCTCCGGTCTTCCCTATGTTGCCATTGTGTCCTGGGGGGGCGGGTCTGTGGGCCCCCGCATCCACTATTGGGCATTCTTTTGGAGAAATCTGGTGGTGGCGGGCGTGCTTGCGCAGGTGTTTGTATTCAGGTGCTTTGACAGATGCATGCTAGGTTGGGTAGTGGTGGAAGCTAGATGATTCCTTGTGTCATGTCGAATGTTTCATGGTGATATTGTGGGTGGCATTGTGCTGTGCATGTTGTTTTGTCATGGTGGACTCTCGTTTTATCTATTTCTCTTTTATTTATTTATTTTTTTTCTTCTTCTTTCTTCTTTGTTTAAAAAAAAATTGAGCGATGATGATAAGTTCATTGAACCACTTCACAATGTTTCTACACTTAAACTGAGCTAAAAAAAAAACCAAGCAAAACTGGTTTGTTCCACTTTGGAGTAAGCTGTTGGGGGAAGAATCAGTTTTGTTGTGTGTTTTCTTGACCGATGAAGCCTTCCGGACCGAAGGCGAAACGTTTCAGCACAAAAAGAAGAAACTGTCCAGATGACCTGACTGAAAAATTTTGGACCAACATGAGGCCAAGAAGTTAAACCAGTTTAACAGGTTTGACGTTGTGAACACTGCTCAACCCTCAACCACGGCCCACCCCTTACCCACATCTTCAACTTCTCACTATGCACCCACTGATTAAGCTCCAAACTCCTGAAAGGATGTGCAGCTCAGCTGTGTGGTTTTTCAGCACATTTTCCACCTGAGCCTGAGCATGAGGACGGTCCCTTCTCTGTGGAAAACAACACACCTGGTACTGGTGCTGAAAAACAACCACCCAAACTAACACAGTGACTACAGACCTGTAGCCTTGACATCACATGCAATGAAGTTGCTGGAGAGGCTGGTCCTGAAGCACATCAGATCAATGGTGGAACCATACGTGGACCCCTACAGTTTGCATACTAGCCACACATTGTACAAACCGGATTCCAAAAAAGTTGGTACACTAAACAAATTGTTAATAAAAACTGAATGCAATGATGTGGAGATGCCAACATCTAATATTTTATTCAGAATAGAACACAAATCACAGATTAAAAGTTTAAACAGAGAATGTATCATTTTAAGGGAAAAATCTGTTGTTTCCAAATTTCATGGCGTCAACAAATCCCCAAAAAGTTGGGACAAGTCCATTTTTCCCACTGTGTGGCATCCCCCCTTCTTCTTACAACACTCAACAGACGTCTGGGGACAGGGGAGACCAGTTTCTCAAGCTTAGAAATGGGAGTGCTCTCCCATTCATGTCTAATACAGGCCTCTAACTGTTCAATCGTCTTGGGCCTTCTTTGTCGCACCTTCCTCTTTACGATGCACCAAATGTTCTCTATAGGTGAAAGATCTGGACTGCAGGCTGGCTATTTCAGTACCCGGATCCTTCTCCTACATAGCCATGATGTTGTGATTGCTGCAGAATGTGGTCTGGCATTATCGTGTTGAAAAATGCAGGGTCTTCCCTGAAAGAGATGACGTCTAGATGGGAGCATATGTTGTTCTACAGATTTATGTTCTACTGAACATAGTTCTCTGCATTAATGGTGCCTTTCCAGACATGCAAGCTGCCCATGCCACAAGCGCTCATGCAACCCCATACCATCAGTGATGCAGGCTTCTGAACGGAGCGTTGATAACAACTTGGGCTATCCTTGTCCTCTCTGGTCCGGATGACATGGTGTCCCAGTGTTCCATAAAGAACTTCAAATCGTGACTCATCTGACCACAGAACAGTCTTCCATTTTGCCACACTCCATTTTAAATGACCCCTGGCCCAGTGCAAACGTCTGAGCTTGTGGAGCTTGCTTAGAAATGGCTTCCTCTTTGCACTGTAGAGTTTCAGCTGGCAACGGCGGATGGCACGGTGGATTGTGTTCACTGACAATGCTTTCTGGAAGTATTCCTGAGCCCATTCTGTTATTTCCTTGACAGTGGCATTCCTGTTTGAGGTGCAGTGACGTTTAAGGGCCCCGAGATCACGAGCATCCAGTAGAGTTTTATGGCCTTGACCCTTACGCACAGCGATTGTTCCAGATTCTCTGAATCTTTTGATGATGTTATGCACAGTTGATGATCATAACTTAAATGTCTTTGCTATTTTACGCTGGTAACACCATTCTGGTATTGTTGTACTATCTTTCTGCGCAACAATGGTGGAATTGGTGATCCTCTTACCATCTTGGCTTCTGAGAGACACTGACACTCTGAGAAGCTCTTTTTATACCCAATCATGTTGTCAACTGACCTAATTAGTGTTAATTGGTCTTCCAGCTGTTCATTATATGCTCAATTTCCTTTTTCCAGCCACTTATTGCTACTTGTCCCAACTTTTTGGGATTTGTTGACACTGTGAAGTTTTGAATCAACATATTTTTCCTTTAAAATGTTACATTTACTCAGATTAAACTTTTGATCTGTCATCTATGTTATATTACGAATAAAATATTGACATTTGCCATCTCCACATCATTGCATTCAGTTTTTATTCACAATTTGTTTAGTGTCCCAACTTTTTTGGAATCCGGTTTGTAGTTGACGACTCCATCATCCACCTGCTGCACAGAGCCTACACACACCTGGACATGGCAGTCAGCAAGAGTCATGTTCTTTGACTTTTCCAGTGCTTTTAACACCATAAGACCTGCTGTATTCTGCAGTAACCTGAGATGATGTCACATTAGGGAATAAACCTCCTGCTATAAACCACAAACCTGCATATATCTATATAAAAAAATGATTTAAAAACAAACAAAGAGCATGGACGCTGATGTAGATTTATTAGAATCATGTTTTAGACATCTCAATGTATTTTTACTGGGAAAAAAATTGGAAATATGGTAAATATATCAAAAAGTATATAAGTTATAAAAACCAAAAGTTATAACACTAGTCCTGATTGAGCTGAACATTTAAATGTATAGATTGTTAAAATAATAAAAACTATGCAGAGGTAGTCTGATTAAATGGTACTTGATTCACAGAAGAAACAGACTCGGCATTCACTCAGTAAGTAGAGAATGTCATTATCAACAAATAAAAGTCAACTATTAACATCTTCATCTTTCTGCTTTTCCCTCTTCAGGGGTCGCCACAGCAAGTCATCCTTCTCCATCTCACTCTGTCCTCTTCATCCTCTGTCCTCACTTCAACTACCTCCATGTCCTCTCTAACTGCATCTGTATATCTCTGTCTTTTTCCTGGCATCTGCATTTCTAACATCCTTCTACCAATATACCCATTGTCCCTCCTTTGGACATGTCCAAACCATCTCAGTCTGACATCTAACTTTATCTCCCAGTTGTTCAACCTGTGCTGTACCTCTGATCTCGTTCCTAATCTTATCCATTCTTGGAGTCAGTCTCCCCACCATCACAGACATTTACACCTCTGGATGCAGGAAGAGGGCCACCTGCATCATGAAGGACCCCACTCACCCAGCACATATACTTTTTGCCCCGCTCCCCTCAGGAAGGAGGTTGAGGAGCATTAAGTGTAGAACCACTAGACTGAGGAACAGCTTCTACCCTGAGGCTGTTAGACTCATGAATCTCCGATCAGGATAATCACTGTGAAAAATCACATCATGTTGCTGCTGATCTGTTTCATGTTGCTGCTGATCTGTTTCATGTTGCTGCTGATCTGTTTCATGTTGCTGTGTTCATTCATACTTATCTGCTCACACAGATTTATGTTCGTGCTGCTGTTGGGCGTATTGTTTTTATGCCATTAGTGCTTAGTGTATATTTAATGGATGTTTTTCTTAGTTCTAGGGCTGCAACAATGAATCGATAAAATCGATAAAAATCGATAAAAATCGATAAAAATCGATGATTAAAAGTGTTGGCAACGAATTTCATTATCGATTTGTTGTGTCGCGCAATTAAGCATCTTTCACGGCGCTGCGGAGCCGTTTCATTTTGTTCGCGGGCAGCTCATTGTCAATGCTGACTGACTGAATAAAGTTTGAAGAAAAAAACTCTGCAGCGCGAGTTGAACAGAGCGAGGGGGGCGGAGGAAGAAAAGCAGAGTCTGTTTTCAAAGCAAAATAAGTAAATTTTACAAATGACCGACGCAGCGAAAACTGTTCGACCCAAGTCCTCCAAAGTGTGGAACTTCACAAAGATAAAAATGAGAAACGTGCCGCTTTGAAAATCGCCAACGCGACACGGGAGAACCACGGAGATGAACGTAAACATGTCGGAGTCACGAGGAGGAGGAAGGAGCTGCAGCAGATACAACATGTCTCACTCCCAACTCATGTGTTGCAGGTGAGTCTCTACAATTTAACGCATTGTTCTGTTTCAAGAGAGAGAACGTAACGTCAGTCTCTCTGGTAGATGAAGCTGCTGCTGCTTGTTTGTTTGTTTGTTTGTTTATCTGATTAATGACTGTGATAGAAAACGTGTGTTACTTTTTATTTAGTTTAATCGGTATAAGCAGTGTTTAAATGTGATTTATAAATAAATCTAACACAAAGATAATAATTTAATGATTAAGCTTCAACTTTTAATTTGCTGGCAAAGTCTGAAGACACTGCATGTATGGCAGGATGAATTGCATTTAAACAGGAATTAAAGTCATTTATTACATGTACTCAAATGTGTGTAATTAAGTATTTTATATATGTGTGTGTGTGTGTGTATGTGTATGCGTGTGTGTGTGTGTGTGTGTGTGTGTGTTTAATTGCTCTTTTAGCTACTTTTGCCTGAACCTAACGCTGTAAGTGAAACAAGGCATTTCTTGAGTTGCTGTAAATTATGATATAAAACATATTTACTGTCTCATTCCAGAAAACAACAACAAACAACAACATCCTTCATGATGGACAGACATCATGGACACCACAGCAGCAGCTGTCTTCACTGAAACATCCTGAACATGATCGTCACTGACATGAGGCCTCTGTCCATGGTTGAAGACGAAGGCTTCACTACAATAATCCACACTTTTAATCCAGGTTACAATAATCCACACTTTAGATCCAGGTTACAATAATCCACACTTTTAATCCAGGTTACACTCTTCCCTCAAGGATACATTTTACAAAGTAGCTACATATTGTGCAGGTATAAATATACATTTGTATATATTTTTGTGTGCATTTATTTTTTTAAGCTATGGGACTAACTTTTATTTTTTATTATTCAATATTTTACTAACAGAATAGTAAAATAGCAACCTGTTTTTTGTGTGAATTGCTATGTCAGTCAAATGTTCAATTTTGGAATAAAGGTGTGGAAATTAATTATTTATTTTTTTTGCAGATTCATCGATTAATCGAAAAAAAAATCGGCCGATGAATCGATTATTGAAATAATCGTTAGTTGCAGCCCTACTTAGTTCATATCTTAGATATTATTACAGTTTTTATATTTTTTACATTTTATTGTGGAATGTAACTGGGACCCTGTGTACATAATCTCGTTCCACCACATGTATAACATGAGGTGCAAACAACAACAAAGAAACTCTGACTCTAACTTGTCTCTAAGGAGAACCTCAACATCTTCATTTCTGCCACTTCCAGTTCATTCTCCTGTCTTTTTGTCCATGTCTCTGTCTCCAGACCAGACAACATAGCTGGTCTCACCACTGTCTTGTAAACTTTTTCTTTGACCTTTGCTGACACCCTTTTGTCACAACTCATTGAAACTTTTCTCCATCACTCCATCCTGCCTGGACTCTCTTTTTCACCTCTTAACCGCATTCCCCATTTTCCAGGACAGTGGAGCCCAAGTCCTTGAAGTCCTGCACATTTTTGACTATTAACATCTACATTGTCTCAAATACTGCTCAGTGTAATGATACATTAGATAATACCCTGTCAGTGACCAGCACTTCAATTTCATCAGAACAAACAGGATCCACTTGCATATCTCAGTCAGGGACGATAAAAATCTCTAGCATCAAAATCCAGTTCACATTTTTTTCTAGATAAAAAAAACCTGCCAGTCATGTATTATGCACACAAATGTAAATTTTCGAAAAGACTGAGGTAAATATTAAACAGTGGAAGAGAGTTAAACTGAAATAAAATCTGATATGGGATACAACTGAGAGAAAGGTCTGCTGGAGAGTGAAGGTAAAAAAAAACTGCAAGAGAAAAGTTGTCTAAAAGTGAGAGGAGAAAATTACAGCAGCAGGGCTCAATGACAGGTCAGCCCACTGTTCTTCAGGTCAGACACAAAGAACACACAGATGAATGTGTGTGTAAAAGGCTGGCCAAAAAAAAAAAAAAAACCAGCCACTGGTGTCAGACAGTCCATAACCTTAGCACTGATGGGAGAGTCAAAGACATAAAGTCAAAGAGCCGTAAATAATATTGTGATAGTGTAGGAACAGAGGGTGAGGCTGGTGAAAAAAGGTTTTGGACGAACAAATAGGGTCAAAGAAGAAAGGTTCAGAGAAAATATCCTGGAGCAGCTTGTGGTATATATTTTTTAATCTGGCAGTGCAGGTTGTAATGACAGAAAGTGCTGTTAATAACAAAACCACATTTTATCACCTTACTTGTAAATATTTATTGCCCAGCACCATTTCTGCTGCTGAATAACTTTTGGAGTTATGCCAATTCAAGATGGCCACCATTGCTGCCAGGGCCGGAGTGGGACTCATTTTCAGCCGTGGAGTTTCATGCCTCAGAGTGGCCCACTTTAGATCACGACCTATTATTATTAAAATCATGTAATTATGAGTTCATATCAGGGACAATTCTAGAATCCGCCCTTTAAGCGGGGCTTTTAGACCCCAGTGCTGACAATGGCTCTTGGCTTGAACAGTGACCCATTGGTGTCAGAAGCTTTTTTAATATGATTTTTTTTTTTGGGGGGGGGGGGGGGGGGAAGAGAGCACACTGGTGGTGGGGTCTGGGGGTCCTCCCCCCAGAAAATTTTGAATTAAGTAGATGCCATTTCCTGCATTCTGGTGTATTTTTTATGTTTAACATTTAGTTTTGCCTACATAAGTGACACTTGATTCAATAACTATTATAGAGTTAATGGCACAACAAGAAGTAGCCTGACCAACAACTCTCCTTGTGTGAATAGAGCACGCTCCATTTCTCTCATGCATCCTAGCCACAGTCTAAGAAAAACACTGTAGTCTAAGTTAACTTTTAGGAAAAAAATCACTAGCCAATATGAAACAATAATAATAATTGTTCCTTCTTACCAATGGCCTAGCATAAAGCAATATGATCATCATCCATCATGTTTATTTGTAGCTTAAAATACCTAATTAAAACTCCAGTAATGGCCTAGTTCTACTGTAACCTTACCCACTTAAAATAGTTACTGCAGTGGATGTTTTCATGCCACAGAGTGACACAGGGTAAGAACTCGCAGTGAAATTTAATATGTAAGAGTGTAAATTTTACATACACAACCTATTAAACACTTTGTACAAAATCAGTTTAGTTTTAACAAAGACTAAACTTACGCAACCAGGTTACCACACATATCTACATATAAAGCACACAAATCAAAGCACAACAAGCTTTAAGCACCTCTCTCAACCATCTGGAGAAGGTAAACACCACCTCAGCATTCAACACCATAATCTCCTCCAAGCTGGTTTTCAAGCACACCACACTGGGCCTGGAGAAGTCCATCTGCAGCTGGATACTGGACTTCCTCACCAACAGACCACACGCAGTGAAAATCGGCAGTCACCTCTCTTCCACACTAGTCCTCAGCACCGGTGCACCTCAAGGCTGTGTCCTCAGTCCACTCTTGTACTCTTTATTTACACGAGTGTACCCCCAAACATAGCTCTAACATCATCCTCAAGTATGCTGATGACACCACCATTTTGGGCCTCATCACCAACAACAGTGAGAGTGCCTACACAGACCAGGTGAAATCACTGACCAGCTGATGTCAGGAAAATTAATTAGAGAACTTTACTAATTGACTTTTTTATGTATGTGAATGTTTCTGTAAAGTGCCCTGAGACAACATTGTTGTGAATTGGCGCTATATAAATAAACTGAATTGAATAAAAAATAACCTCTCTCTTAATGTCAGCAAAACAAAGGAGATGATAGTGGACTTCAGGAAACAGAGTGGAGGTCAGCACTCCACCATCTACATAAACAATGCTGAGGTGGAGCAGGTCAGCAGCTTCAAGTTCCTCTGCATTCACGTTACTGAGGCTCTGTACTGGACTTTACATACAGACACTGTGGTCAAAAAAGCCCGGCAAAGACTCTACTTCCTAAGAAGACTAAAGAAGTTTGGTACAAATACCAGCATCCATTTTATTTTATTTTTCCCTCTGTACTCCAGTGAAGACAGACGTGTTTCCCGGCGCTCCATACCTCCCCCGTTTCCTTGCTTGCATTCTTTCATCCTGTGAACCCTTAAAAAGCCTCTTTTTTTCTGCATACCTCTTAATTGGAAGGATCAGCTGGTCTCTCAACAAAATCGATCAACTTCTCCCGACAGGAGTCAGGGTAAGGAGGACCCTCTTACCTCGACGGAAACAAATTGGATTCATGATGACAACTAGATTCTACTGTTTGGGTTGGTGAAATCTTGGATTGTCTACAAATTTGTGTGGATGTGTCGAAGCTCGACAGTGCTCAGACTGAATTTGGAGAGCTGCTGCAGGGAGCTGGAGCAGGCTGTTATCAGGACTGTGAACTCACTGGCAGCACTCATGAATGGTGGGAATAATCTTGGAGAAGCTGTGAGCTCGACTTTTGGTGTAAAGGATCAATTCGGCTGTTTTGGAGTTCCATCAGAGAATATGTACCAGCGAGAAAAAAGTCAGAAACAACAATTCACAAATTTTGCCTGACCCAAACTGTGGCCTTGATGCCGGACTTATCTCAATGGCTGAGAGGGGGGCTCTGGACTATGCTACGACTTTCCCTTAAAAATTAAATGTCTTCACCGGCCTAAATGTTCATGTATAGCGTCTGTTTATGTTGCTTTGCTGTGGTAGTTTTTTTTTGATGCTTCAAATTGTGCCCTGTCTAGGACACGGAGTGAGAGATCTTTTTTTTTTATACCATCTCTCCTCATGTTTTCTTTCCTTTTCTAACCACTTTTTTTGTTTGTCCAAACAGGTCTCACTTGTAAATGAGTCTTCGAGGCTCAATGTGATTTATCTGTTTAAATAAAGGTTGATTGAAAAAAAAATCCTCACCAACTTTTATAGGTGCACCATTGAGAGCCTGCTGACAGGCTGCATCACAGGGCGGTACATGAACTGCGCCAGTCAGAGCCAGAAAGAACTATAGAGGGTGGTGCAAACAGCAAAGGACATCACTGGTAGCAGTCTCCACACCATCCAGGACATCTACCACAGCCGATGTCTGAGTACAGCATGCAGCATCATTAAGGACCACACCCACCCAGCACAAGGACTCTTCCATCTACTACTTTCAGGCAGACGATACAAGAGTCTGTCATCACGTACAAATGACTAAAGGACAGTTATTATCCACGAACTGTCAGATTACTGAACTCTCAATAAATTACACTGAACAACTGACAATAACTCTGCACCAAGCCACATCTGTGACAATTAATATGACTAATATTAGCTTGTGATAACTAATATTTTATTGCTAATGCTTTATGTGGCTGTATCATGTATGTATCTACCTTATCATCATAATTCATCTCAATGTTACTCACTAACTGTGCAATAACCTGTCACACAACCTGTGTAGTATATGTTAGTTATGTGCAGTATACATCATGTGAATTTAAGCTTATATTACTACCTTGAAATACTTACTCATACAAATTCATCCTACTTGCACTGTTATATTCTACCATGTTGTTGTTTACTATTTTTTTCTTTAGGACCTTGTAAATATTATATTTACTTTTTCACTTTTTGGTACTTTATGTTGTACCCTTATTGAATGCTTTAGTATTTCTTGATGGTATGTTCTTTGTTTTAGTGAGGCAAATCAGTTTTTCTCATCCTGAATATTTTATTGCACT
This sequence comes from Nematolebias whitei, assembly GCF_014905685.2. NCBI lineage: Eukaryota > Metazoa > Chordata > Actinopteri > Cyprinodontiformes > Rivulidae > Nematolebias > Nematolebias whitei. Next base: position 2,233,780 of record NC_056518.1, read on the forward strand.
GTTAACCCTGTATTAACCTGCATATGACAAATAAACATAATTAATCATTAACCTTTAATTTAACCATTAAACATACAATGTAATTATGACAGAAAATGGAGGATTTACCTGCAGTTACTTTTGCAGAGATGAACATGTGGTAGCTACTTCCTGTTTATAACCTGTGATCAGCTGATGGGGTCGGTCCCCGGCTTTTTACATGTTTTCCAAACTCCATTTAATTTTTGAAAAAGAATAAACCATATCCCACCATCTAAACGCTCAGGGTAAAACGTGTCTGAATTACCTGTTCTCCACTGACACTGTTTAACCATTTTTTTCTGGTGATTTTTCACAAAACTCTGTAAAGCGTCCAGACAGCAGAAAAGGGGCGTTTACCTTCAGGACAAATTGAGGTTCTCAATTGGTCATTTGCTGACACGCCTACTGGATTGATTGACAGGTCGCACAGAGGAGCCAACTTGTGGAAAAAAGGAAAAAAAAACCAGAGCTGCTGCAGCCCTGCGGAGGAGGTGGGGTGGCCCAGGAGCAGTGGTAGCGTGTTCTGTGTTTATATGTTGTTAATAAAACATTCTAAAAAAAAAACCTAAAAAAAACAGGGGGTGCCCGCCCTGCAGCCCACAAATCAGACCGGCCCAGCGGGAAATCTCCAGACTCTCCCGATTACCCACTCGGGCCTGATTGCTGCTTGTGTTATGATTTTGTTGTTTGGTAGAACCCATGTGCTGGCAGGACTCAGAAAACTCAGAATTAAATGAAGAATATATTTTAGTAAATGAAATAACAAAAACTGATGTGCAGCAAACTTACATAATCACTTAGGATGACACAGAGGAAGACAAAACCATTCAGGACAATGTGCAGACACGGAGAACATAGCGACGCAGACTTAAATTTCAATGAAAAGATTCTTTCAATTCATAAACACCTTGGACCAAATACCGCCCCCAGCATCTATGTTGAACTCCCCCCTCCCTCCCCTTCTCTGTCTTCTCCCTCCCCTCTGCTGATGACATTGCTGACATTGTCAGCAAGTCTAAGTCCTCATCCTGTCAGCTTCATCCATTTCCCACAGTTCTTGTTAAATCCTGTCTCCCGTCTCTGCTCCCCATCATCACTAACATCATCCACTCCTCCCTAACCTCTGGCATTGTTCCCACAGCTTTCAAATCTGCAGCCATCACCCCCATCATCAAGAAACCAGGTCTTGACTTTACCAACTTCAGTAATCTTGGTCCGATCTCTAATCTGCCCTTTATTTCCAAAGTTCTTGAAAAAGCTGTTGCTAGTCAACTTCACTCTCACCTATCCAACAATAACATTTATGAAGAGTTTCAATCTGGTTTTCGCCCCCACCATAGCACCGAAACAGCTCTAATAAAAATAACTAATGACCTTCTTCTTGCTGCTGACTCTGCTCTTCTGTCTATCCTCATTTTACTGGATCTAAGTTCTGCCTTTGACACAATCTGTCATTCTATCCTCCTCAACAGATTAACCTCCACTGGCATCTCAGGTACTCCGTTAGACTGGTTCAAATCATATCTCTCTGACTGCACTCAATTCATTCAGCTCAAATCCTTTCGTTCCCAGTCTTCCCCCGTCTCCACAGGTGTCCCCCAAGGCTCTGTCCTCGGACCCCTCCTCTTCATCATTTACCTCCTTCCTCTAGGTCACATCTTCCGTAAATTTGGTGTCCATTTTCACTGTTATGCTGATGACACACAGCTCTACCTGTTAACAAAACCAGGGGCCTGTTCGCTGAGAGGCAGCAGCTCTACGAGTTGCGCCACCGTGCTGCCTAAAATGATTATTATTATATTAATATTAAATACAAAATAATAATGAGGGAATAAATACAAACAGCTGGCAAAGGACAACAGGTGGCAGAGGCAGGAGCTAATCACAAGGAAGAAACACTGCGGAGCACAAATCCTCACAAACTGGCCAACACAGAATAAGTTAAGATATTGAACTAAACTTTGGTATGTTAGTTGCATAGAGACATTTCTAATGCATACTCTCAGTAGTCACTTATTACACAAGAAGTTTTTAAAACTTTCACATAAACTATGATAATTAGCTCTGTCTTTTAGCAAAATCTTTTACCAATAATTGGACAAAGTTTAATAAAAATCTCAGAAAGAAATCAGTGGCTGTACAGTAGGTCCTCATTTATCGCAGGGGATCTGTAGAATAACCGTGATAAGTGAAAAACAGCAAAGTAGGAGTAGTAGTACAAATAGTAAGTATTATCCATCCATCCATCTATTATCTTTACCAGCTTCTTCTATTTTGGGTTGCAGGGATCGCCAGTCCCCATATCCAGCTATCACTGTGCGAGAGGCCGGGGACATCTTGGACAGGACGCAAGTCCATCACAGGGCCACACAGAGACAAACGAGTCAATCAACCATTCACTCTCTCACTCACACGTAGGGAGAATTTCAAATTTACCAATCAGCCTAACATACATGTTTTTGGTCTGTGGGAGGAAACCAGAGTACCCGGAGAAAACCCAGACATGCACGGAGAGAACATGCAAAATTCCACCCAGAAAGGCACCCGGACCGGAATTTGAACCAAGGTAACCCGCACGCTGAGAGGCAATAGCTCTATGTATGTCTATATATATATATATATATATATATATATATATATATATATATATAT